>NC_092868.1:61073412-61092874 GCF_032062135.1 Pyxicephalus adspersus
TCTTCCATGGACGTCCAGGTCTTTTGGCGTTGCTGAGTTCCCCAGTGCTTTGTTTCTTTCCCATGATAATGACATAACGAAGGAATTGCCCACACCAGCCCATGAAATACCCTTTGAGCCATTTGTCCAATTACTTTTGAGCCCCTGAAATGAAGTGATTGTGTAATAAAGGATTTAGTTCCTCACATTTATGAAATCTTTTTGTTCATCCCACTGAATTAAAGCTGAAAGTCTGCAGGTCAATCTGAGTTGTTTCGATTAAAATGAATTGTGTTAATGTACAGAACCAAAATTAGAAAAAGTTGTCTGTCCCAATATTTATGGATCTAACTATGTAAACCTCTGACATATACTACAGCGCTGTACAAAGGTCCTATGCCTAGCCAGTTTGGTTTAGATGTCTCTATGCGTTATATATAGATTTTATATCTAAGAAACACCTGTTGGCTTCCTAAATGTGTTTTCCTTGAACTTTTATTTATGAAAAAAGGGGGTTTCAAAGTTCGGCAAGGGCTTATCATCATATTTTTTGGACTATAGGTTTTTTTTCAGGAAAATGACAAACTTTTATAATTTGGAACATGTAACAATGGTCACCCTATCCCCCCTCTAATAAATTGGTGACAATGCCTTGTTCAGGGGCTTTGCATTGAAGTAGAAGGATTATTGCTAGCAGTGACACATCTGCTCCTCCTATAATTGTAATATTTATGTCCCCACCTCTATGGAATTTTTCTCTTCTCCAGATGGATCCACCTCGCAGGTCCACCAGCCGGCCACAGCCATTTATACCGACACTCGCTGCATCCGTAGGAAGAAGCGTCCAGCTCGACAAGACCCCCTCTCTCGCCTGTCCGCCCTAAGGGATGAGCTCTGCCACCGTTCTCTGTCTGATGACCGGGCTGCCATACTGACCAGCACCGAACCTGAAGATTCCAGCGGCCATGCCACCCTTCTGTGACCATCCTTAGAGAGAGGCCTGTGGCCCTTTCTGTCTCTTGGTGCTGACATTATCCTCCCTCCGATAAACGTGAGCAGCAAGTTGTGCGTTCATTCCTACCTCACCAAACCTGTGTGTGCACGGAGGAAAGACTTCACCTCACATGTTGGAGATATGTACAGTGTTAAGATGGCTGCTGGTGGGGCCACACATGCTGGACACCACTTGGCACTTTGTATGACCTTAGCACATGTGGTAGCTCTGAGAACAAAGCCACGTCTCACAGCCCAACCCTCCCAATGGTGTTTTCTGTGTGAATCGTAGCAGAGATTCGTGCTGTGTGTCTACATGAACATGCCATGGCGTGTCTGTGTGTACCCGGTAATGGGGGCACCTCAACTACGCAGTACATAGAGAGAATATTTAGACATATATATTTTATTGTGTAGGGACTAGAATGATTAGATGTTTGTATTACTGGGGAAGCTGCTGACTAACATCCATCCGGTTTGTACTACCTATTCATGTGTTCAGCCATTAGAATTATGAGTTGGACTTGTGGCCCCTCCGCACACAGCCCATTCCCAGCCGGCCATTATCAGGGAGCCCGGGGTTCACATGATGTCATACTGGGTGGGATTTATTTTTGAAGGAAAGCGGTTATGAGTAAACTATTGCTGACTATATTCTGAAAATGCCGGCTGTCTGGCTGTTATCCTGATCCTTTAGCTGTAATATTTCCTGAGTTACCCCAAAGAAATCTGCAAATCAGGAAAGTTGGAGAGAAATGCCAGCCAGGGAATTATTGTCTTCAGTCTCGGGGTCATGACTGTTTTCCTTCAAACACATGAAGAAGTAGTACAAGCTATTCTCTAACTTCTTTTGTTGCCGTTTGCTTTTCTTGAAGGTTTTTTTATGATGTGATGGCGATAAAGCCCCCCTGAGCTGGCGTGGTATGTCGGGGGGTCCCACGGATCGCATGTGATATGTAAGCTGCTATTGTAATAGTTCAGATGCTGACTGCGATGGTTGTGGCAGAGGAAAGATTTTTAGGTAATCATGTAAGCAATAATTTCCGGAAAGTGCTGCAGATGGTTTCGCTCTTCCCTGCAGAATGTTTTGTATCATCGGGTCACCTCCTTCCTGGACTGTTCACGTCTTGTTATCCGGGTGATTGCAAACACACCGCGTCGTCACCAACTCCATATTAGTGCCAACAATACAGATAACGAGGCGCGGAGTGGCCATTATTGTAGTCAGTTGAGTTCTCCTCCTGAGATAAACCATGTAGAATATGAAGAGTACCTGTTATGTGTGAACCGTCCTACAAGATGGCGTCTGTGATGTCATTGGGGCAATGTTCCATTTATTATTATTTATTGGATGGACTGTGTGACATCTTTGGATAGATTGGGGGATGGGATTGTACCCCTGGCAGGTCTGAAGGGCAGCTACAGTTCCATAAATATTTGGACACATCATTTAGGTTTTGTACATCCCCACAATGGCAATTATACATCTGGGATGCAGCTGTCGTGCAGACTTTTGTCTTTAATGGGTTCAGTCAAAATATTGGATAACAAATTTAGGAACCGAGTCAGTTTTATACACAATGTCCTAATTTCCTGAGCTCAGATGTAATTGGACATTTTTATAACTCTGCTGAAAATCCATTGCAAGCAATGACTGCCTGCGATCTGGAAGCCTTGGACATACGCTGAGTTTCCTCCTCCGTAATGCTTTTCCCGGCTTTTACCGCAGCATGTGAAATATTTTTTGGTTGGGTTGAGATCAGGTGGCTGACTATTGGAGATTGTAAAGGGTCCAAACCACTTGGATTTGGTTGGATTTCAGCAGTCTCTGTACATCTCAGAATTTGACCCAGTGAACCGGTACCGGCGGCAGCCATGTCTGCACGATCCATCACACTGCCTCCATCGTGTCTTACAGATGCCTTTGTATACTTTGCTTCCCGGGATCTTCCAAGCCTTCTCCACACTTTTTCTTGCCACCCTTCTGGTAGAGATTGATTTCACTTTTATCTTTACATAAAATGTTCCAGAACTTGTTTAGGTTTTTTAGTGTAAGTTTTCTATGGTGGTTTGCACCTTGCGGTGTGTCAGGATCTCCTCAAGCAGGTAGCTCGGGATTATTATTATTATTATTATTATTAAACAGGATTTATATAGCTCCAACATATTACGCAGCGCTGTACATTAAATAGGGGTTGCAAATGACAGACTAATACAGACAGTGATACAGGAGGAGAGGACCCTGCCCCAAAGAGCTTACAATCTAGGGATCACCCGAGGATGTTAAATAATCTTATATTGGTATAATATGGAGCAAAGCAGAGTCACAGCACCAGCCATGAAGTCTTGCCGACCCCCTGGAGAATGTTCCTCACATGGCCGGATGATGAGAACGGGAAATGACCGGCAGCTCATCTGTGAATTCTTTTTTCTCACAATCTACCAAACTCTAGATTTTGCCTCTCCTAATGTTCTTGCAATGTCACGGCTGCATTTTTTTTCTGTTTTTGCTGCCTAGGTATGGTCACTTTCACCCACACGGAGAGCTGCTTTGTGCGCACATTGTAGATTCCCAGCTAAAACTTCCAAATACAAACACAGCTTGAACCGAATCCAGACCTCTCATCTGATGGTGAAAAAACAAATGGCATCTAAATAATAATGTTATATCATGGTATATCACGGTATATAATGTTATATAATAGTATATAATGGTATATATGGGTATATAATGGTATATCATGGTATATCACGGTATATCATGGTATATCACGGTAAATAATGGTATATAATGGTATATATGGGTATATAATGCTATATCATGGTATATAATGCTAAACAAGGGGATGCTGAGAAGTTCCTGGCTTTGCCCAGAAAGCAGAGAGCCAGAAATAACACATTTATTCCACATATTCCTCCCTGGGACCGATGTACTTGGTACAGCGTAGTTGCAGCCTTCCTTTGGTTGGCCCACAAACCAGCTCTCAGCAGCATCTTTGACATCAGAAATGTCCTCAAAACGTGGCCCCTTCCGGTGTTTCTTCAAATTTCGGGGAATAGGGGGGATAGTGGACCAATTTGAAATGCAGGGCGTTCAATTTGGCAGCCACAACGTTGGACGTGTGCACAGGTGTGCACAGGTGTGTGCAGGTGTTCTGCAAAAAAAAGGATCGCTATAGTCAACTTTCCATGGCATTTCATCTTAATTGCCTCCTTCAGCTGGTCCAGGAGGTTAGCATAATACTGTCCGGTGATACTAGAGCTCTGAGGTAGGAAGTCCACCAATAGAATACCATCTTTGTCCCAGAAAACGGATGCCATGACTTTTTTGGCTGATTTCTGGGTTCGGAACTTTTTCGGCCGCGGGGCCCCACTGTGGCACCATTCCTTTGACTGTTCCTTGGTTTCAGGGTCAATGGGGAGGGTCAATGGGCCAAAACGGCTTTGGATGCTTCAACTCGTTCCTTCTTCTGATCACTGTTCAAACATTTCAGCACCCACTTCGCTGAAAGCTTGCCATGTCTAGGATAGTGGTGATAACAAACCCAACACGCTCCCCTGAGTTGTCAAGTATCTGGGCAATCTTTTTTGCGGATATTCGCCGGTCCTCTATAATCAGCTCATGGACAGCATCGCAGGTTGCCGGGTCAGTTGAGGTTTGGGGGCGCGCACTGCGGGGCTCATCTACAATGGTGAAATGCCCGGTGTTGAAACAAGATATCCAGGTTGTGACAGTGCTGTAGGAAGGACACTTCTCCCCCAGTGTTTGTGACATCTCAGTGTGAATGTCCTTTGCTGACATTCCCTGGAGAAACAAAAACTTCATGACGGCCCGTAACTCCAACAACGTGAAACTTGCTTGTACCTCTGCCATCACAGCTTCTCACTAAAAGAATCACAAAGACCGGATATTTGTACAATTACATACTAAGATATTAGGCCGTCATATACCCCCACACTCATTATTCTATTTCATCTGGAAGGGGGCAAAGCCAGGAACCTCTCAGCACCCCCTCGTATAATGTATATAATATTATATAATGCCATATCATGGTATATCATGGTATATAATGTTATATTATGGTATAAAGGTATAATAGGTTTCCAGGCAATTGTTCAATTCTCTAAAAATAAGTTGGAACAGATTAAAGAGCTGTAATTACTAAACCCTTCCTTAGATGTGGATGCCCTGAAATTAAAGCCTAAAGTCTGCACTTTATGTTCATTATAGAAATGTCATTTGAATATGTTTCAATTAGCAGGTAACAGAACAAAACTTGTATGCGTGTCCCGATATTTATGACCCCAGCTGTGGATTTTCTGTACAATTCCCATCGATGATTTGTATTTCTGATTGGTGAATAGCGTTTATTGGAACGGTGTCACGGATTGCATTAGATTTAAGTTGTGGCTGTGATTGGTGTTAGATATGGATTGGAGTTGTGGTCACACGTTTACACCATCACACCAAACATTGGTAACTTTGAAGGTGGTTTATATTAAACTATTAGACATACCAGAATAGCACAATCATTTCACAAACCACGGCATTACAGGAAGGAATATGTTATCATGTATTGCCCCCCTAAACGAGATATAATATCATGTATTGCCCCCTAAAGGAGATAAAATATCATGTATTGCCCCATGTATTGCCCCTCTAAAGGAGATATAATATCATGTATTGCCCCCCTAAAGGAGATATGTGTTGCCCCTCTAAAGGAGATATATTATCCTGTATTGCCCCTAAAGGGAATATAATGTCGTGTATTGCCCCTTTTAGCATCAATGATGACATTCATTCTGTTGTGACATTTGCGGATGAGCTATCCATTCTTCTTGGCAGACTATGGGTCCTTTAAATTCTTTAGTTGCCCTAATGAAAATCATGTTTGAGATCTCCTTAAAGTGGCAAAATGATGTTGAGGTCAGGAGATTGTGGTGACCACACCAGAACCTTCATTGTTGTGTGCTGCAGACACTGAAGCTCTAACCAGCAGAGATTCACCACCGTACTTCACAGTAGGGATGATGTGCTTCTCTCCATTGGTCTTTGATGTTTGTTGTATTGCAAGCTGGCTGTTTTGTGGCAATATTGGAGTACGGGCTGCCATTTTTTGGGTTATGGTTAGTGGTGAATGGCTTTAGATTAGAATTGCAGTTAGGAATGGAGTTAGACGTGGCTGCCATCCATTGTTACAATCTGTTCTAGTGGACATTTCTCATGATTTGCTCCTCCATAAAGATATTTTGGGTTTTCCGGTGATAATCTTTCCATCCTTCCCATCATATTGTACTGTAGTATTACCTGATCCATTCTTTGGTTCCAGCAATAATTTCAGTAAGGAGAGATCATACGGCTGCAGTCATTGGCGTAGAATGGTGTTACCCGGCTGCCATAGTTCAGAGAAGATCTGGGGGAACCCCGCTGCTTTCATCTCTTTTATATTATACAATCTGTGCACTGCCTTGTCTATCAGCGTGACAAAAGCCGGATAATATTTGTAAGATGATTGTTACAGAGAAGTGTTCCCCTACATGATGGATTCAGTGTGCGTATAATGGACTCATATATGTGGTACGTAGCAGGTCACGTTGGGTTAGATCCTGCCATGTGGTGCACACTGCTCCTGCATTGTAGTCCGTATGCTATACATATGGGCCATACAGGTTCAGTGTGTGGGCCATGCCATGTTCTCATGATAATACTCTGTGGGCAATGTAATCCGTATCATGTACATTTAGTCAATACGGGTTTATATACACAGCGTAGACCTCACCTTGCATACAGGTTCAGCGTGCACTGTGTAGATCTGTCATGTACACAAGACACATACCGGTCCTTTATGCACAGTGCAGTCTGTTTCATGTACATGTGGTGCATATAGGTCCAGGTGCACAGTGTGTCATGTTACAGGCCATTTCTGCACCATTCTGGATTTGGCATATAACCTACATAGGGGTGAATAGGGGTCACTTGCTTGGGGCTCATACTGTACATATCTGTTCATTATTAACCATTTGGAGCTTTTCCTTGTTTTACATGGCCGGAGGTATTCTTGTTGTTTCTATGTGCAAATATCAAAGTCTACATATAAAATTATATATATGAATCTATATAGAGAAATATATAATGAGAGAGAGGAAGGGACTTTATCTATATATAGTATCTTTTATTTTTCTATCAAGCTGCTGCTAGCCACAGGGCTAGTGCTGAGTAGTCACTGGCCCCTGTGGACAGATCCATCTGATTCCTTTCTGGTTGGGATCAGCTGTCGGTGCTATAGACGTCTGGCCATCATTTCAGTAGTTTTTTTGGTGCATAGGCCCAGCCAGATAGCTAATAATATTGTGGTGATTTCTGTACAGCCGTGAACATCCCAAGGGGCATCTGACTGTTGCCTGCAGGGTGTCTGACCGTTCCATCAAACCTTCCACAGGTATGCAGTTCAGATGATTGTTACCATGTCAGGTGGAGGGGTCTGACTTGTGGCTTCTAGCTTTACTCTTACCTGATGGCCTCTTACCTGATCACCAGACACCTCAATATTATGTACTGTGCAGAACTAGCCAAGAAGCCACTGCTGTCACCCGCAAGATATCCAGACGCCCGATTTTTATTTCAGGGTCCTTGTGCAGCTGGCAGGTGAGGAATTGGGAGCTATTCAGTAGAAGCACATTGGGGTACCAATCTCCAGCGCAGACATTCCAGTTGTGGTCAGAATGCTGTCTGTGGCTGGAGAGGGGATCTGCTGGTGCCCCTTGAGTGCCTTATTGCCATCAGAAGCACATATGTCATCTCAGATATAAACCTGTTGAAGCCTTAGCTTGTCAGAAGAGAAGAGATAATAAGCTGGTAGGGTTTGTCTTACATCCAAGGGTGCTATTCATAGACACAATGTCTTTCACTGCTCATCCAAGGTTTTCTTTTGTCGCCGGTGACCTGGTGCTCTCTGACAACATTTATTCTACATTGTGCCAAAGTTTCTAGATACTTCTTATTGAATGTGTTCATGGAATGAGCTCAATTGTGCCTACAGGAAACAAGCTGCCATTGATCCAACAACAAGTAAAGTTTTACACCCAGTTAAAGGATAGACAGGCGATTTCCTCCCAGGCTATATTAAAGGAATTATTTGAAGACATCTTTAGACAAAATCTGACACTGCATTTGAAAAGAAAAGATTCCTAAAAGCAAAATAGTTCCAATAATTCTCTGAATTGCTGTCAGAAAATTGGAGGATGAATTCGGTGTAAGGTCATTGCAGAATTGTCATTAATTGCGTGTTCATCCTGACCTCTGGATACAGCCAGTATTGGCCACTCTCTCTAATTTATTGTTAGTGTATGAAGACATTTCAGAGTGTTGGAAAATCTTTTTATCCAATAGGAAGGAGAATAAAGTGCTGAACACATTTGTGGTGCTGTTACCTTCATCTAATAAGGAAGAAGATCCCGGTGGTTCCTTATGGCAGGTGAGTACTTTTAGGCTTAGCAGATGGTTCTCCTTATGTTCTGTCAGATGTCTTCCATTAGATAGTAACAATGAGTGAGTAAGGCTCAATATTGCTACCCTGCCATCATACAGTGAGTTCCTTTTCTCTCTGGAATCTCTCAGTGGCCATGGCTGTCTCTATGATTGGCAAAGCATAATTGTGTGGGGGACCAGAGCTTGGTCAGCCATATTGGAAGGGTATAAATGCACTGAGTGGCACAGTGGTGACACACTGGTGCCTGTTGCACTTGTGTATTGTGTGCTTGCCAGGAGCAATGTGACCATTGTGCATTTTCCTATTCTCCTGTAGACATAAGCAGAGCACCATTAAAGCACTATGACGGTGCCACGTTAGATACACCCGGCATTTCTATCTCTCGGTGTTTTCTGCTGTTTGGTGTTGCAGCATAGAGGTCACAAATGTCCAGGAGTTCTATGTGTTCTGCTCCGTAATATTCCTATTCTTCCCCCTATGGGGGTGTTTCGGAGCAGGAGAAAGGAAGCGCACCACCCTATCTTTCTCTCAATATTAATGGGAAGATGGTATTGATGGTGAGGACCAGACTTCAGAGAGCAAAAATTAAGCAATCAGCATGCTGTGATCTGCAGTGTGTGTCTTGAGGAAGTCTCCTTTCAGTTATCTTTAAAGGATCACTGCACCCAAAAATGCTCCTGGTAAATAATAGGTAATTAAGACACCTAATGGTTTCCTATATGTCTTAGGGACTCTGGCAGTTTCCAGGTCAGTGGCTGCAATCATGATGAGGACCCCCTGTTTCCCTGCCGGATTATTACTTAATTTTATACCATGGATAATAAGGCAGAAGGACTGGGAAAACCCAAAATATGATGAAAAAAACATGGAATCCAACAGGAAGGATTTACCACTTAAGTTCCGAAGACATATAAGAAACCAATAGGTGCCGAGCACATCCACCTGTAACCTAATTGTCAGGTTTTGGTGGAGCAGCCAGGTTCTGTACCACGAAATTTATTCCCAGCAACGAGAATGTCAGACCGACACTGGTGCTCCAGCTGTTCTATGCTGATGGTTTTCTAGAGATTCTCCCGCTGACAACCCAGAAACCTTACATTGGTGCTTTGAAACATTGCGGAGCAGAATCTGGGTCTCCGGTTTTATCACAGTCATTCAAATAATAAACACCTCACACCTAGAAACCAGACAGAGTCATTTTCAAGAAATATTTGTACAAGTGAATGCATATTTAATGAAACAAAGAAAGCTCTTACAATAAATATATGAAATCTGTTTTATATTCATTCTAATTGTGTCTTTATTTACTGATGGAGAATCCATGCATTCTACCCTGCAATAGCCGCTATAATAAAGGTGACCTGGGAGGGGCAGTGTTAGCAAGAGGTCAACTCCAGCCCCTTTCAGGGTAATTATTGGCAGACTAATAGTATGATGACTTTAGGTCTGATCATAGACTTTACATTCCTTCCAATGGACATAAATCAGAGACTGTCAAAGTGATTGGGGCTGAGAGGAACAAGTAACTTCATATTAACATTCGTACAGACATCATGAAGGACCATGTCACTATGAGGAAAGCAGAACCGAGGATATCAATAACCTATAGAGACGAGAGATGTAATGATATCCACTATATTATACTAAAAGTCTATGGGAAGTCTATACATTATACCATTTTATATACCAGGAGTTAATGGGGTATGCACTATAGTAGACCACAAATATTATAGGGAGTCCATCATATATAACACAAACGTAAAGAGAAACTATCCATTATATACTAAGAACCTACAGCAATTCCATATTAGACCACAAACCTATGGGGAGTCCCGCCATTGTATACAAAGAACCTACAGTGGGTCCACCCATCATGAACCAATAACAGATGGATAGAAGGTGTTGAGAGAGACTGAAGTAGAATCCAAGGCTCCTATAACACCTCATATTTGCCTGCTAGCTCCTACCATACCCATTAGACAATGGTTGATGATGTGTGTGAGACCCTGCACAGCACATGGGAGGTACAATAGCAAGAGTCCATCCAAATAAACTATAATAGACCAATGACCTATGGTAAGCCCACCCAATATAAACTATAATAGACCAATGACCTATGGTAAGCCCACCCAATATAAACTATAATAGACCAATGACCTATGGTGAGTCTCTCAATATACACTATAATAGACCAATGACTTATGGTGAGACCACCCAATATACATTATATAAGACCAATGACCTATGATGGGTCCACCCATATATACACTATAATAGTCTAATGACTAATGGTGAGTCCCTCAATATACACTATATTAGACCAATGACCCATGGTAAGTTCCACTCAATATATACTATAATAGACCAATGACCTATGGTGAGTCACTCAACATACACTATAATAGACCAATGACCTATGGTGAGTCAACCAATATACACTATAATAGACCAATGACCTATGGTGAGCCCACCCAATATAAACTATAATAGACCAATGACCTATGGTGAGCCCACCCAATATATACTATAATAGACCAATGACTTATGGTGAGTCCACCCAATATACACTTTATTACAGCAATATCAGATAGAGAGTTTGGTATATTATGCACCATTATATAACAAAAATAATAATAAAAGTGCATACATTATACTCAAATATAGACCCTTAACGTAAGAAGAATCCTTTCAGTATACATTTTACCAGAACACTTTGGAGTCTGTACATTATTTAAAGTCATATCACATTATACTCTAAGAAAGAGCAATGACCTATGAAAGGTTCATTAATATTTTACTATTATTAAGAGATATAATATATATATATTTGGACGAAAGAAGATCAGCTTCACCATAAAATACCAACACAATCCTCATACCAAATAGAATAAAAACAATTATATATATATCTATCAATTTTAATTCTATAGTTACCCCATGGCATCCCCTCCCCCCAACCTTTGTTTTTTCAGTTTTGCCCTCTGGCAATTGTTTTTGTAAAGCTATTATTATCTCCTTATTCTCATGCTCGTTTGTGACAATCTTTTTCTTTATTAGCTCAAAATATGGGCAAACTTTCATGGCAGGATTTACTTCCTAGAACTTCAATGAGAAATGGAAAATGAGAAGATATCATTAATACATCCAGTAAAGATATCGCCGACCATTCCATCAAACTGACACCTTTGTCCCGGCATCTGCTTACCATTCCGGATCACTTCAGCTGGGCCACAACCTACTTACAGCTAAGTCTGCCAACGTAGGGGCATCATCGCTCTGCCATGGCCAGCATGACCCATAAATGTAACTCCGCATGGAATCCATCTATGGTGGGTCGCAGGGACTTCTGTGTCCAGGTAGCTGGGGGAATCACAGGATGCTTTTGGCAGGTAAGTCTGACATAATGTGTTAGTCATCATTGAATTCTATGTTATGCAGCCCTGGGGGCCTAAACAAGACTTTAATCCTTCATAAAGGTAAATAAATGTGAAATAAGATGACAGATAAATGTTATGCTGGTACAAAGAGGAAACCGACAGAAATGTATTGTAAAGAATGGTGAGCCCACTAACCACCAAAGCTATAAATACGGAGACAGCGACCTTCAATAACTACGTACAGAACAATACGGAATAATGATATAAGACATAACTACACCAATGACATCAGCAGGTATTGCCCAACCTTTCTTTATTTCCTGTCTTATAGACAATTTGTAACTTTCCACCAGTGTCCACCATCAATTCTGTAACATTTGTCATCAAAATTCCTTCATTTGTGAGACGTTTGTGTTCCCGTACATGACCCGCACCTCACACAATGGCCTTTCCCTTTCGGTGGCCTTTGAGCCATTTGTTGGTGGTTTGGATCTATTACTGCTTGGACAATGCTTCTCATCAGACATATATTGATATAAAGCAGAATTCATAGTTGGCTCAATAAAGCATCAAGGAAACGTCCAATCATAATACAAGGAGTCTTCAAAAAGTTTCTGCAATTTTATATTTTTATTGGAAGCGGTGTGGGCAGGAGGAGTAGTGATTGGTGGAGTGATTCGGAGTGATCAGATTAGTATAAGAGTTGTCACGTTGTGGTGAAGATGGCTGAGAAACTACACCAAAGAAGAGCAACGTTCTGTGTGCCCCGTATGGGGAATCTCTCTCTCGTCTATGGATAGATGGAAAGGTTTGCTCATATGACGGATGCTGAGCCACAACTACGAGGAAAGAACCTTGGAACTGATTTGTGAAAACAGAAGAATAAATAAAACGTTTTCTGATGACAATAAAACGTTGGCACCGTGCTGGGAGGAAGGCAGGACAAAGGAAGGTGACTATGACGTGATGACAATTGGGAAATTCCTAATACATGAAATTGTCTTTGTGTTGGACCCGTCCGATGTTCCTGTGGCCAAACAACTTTAATTCTTCCATTTACAATTCACAATTCTAGAAGGCTGAGGCTTTGTCTGTATATATACACATATATCTATAGGTTTTTCCTGGCACACCTCACATGGGGCAATCTCTGGGGTTCCCTGCAGATCCTGGGATAATATTTGGGGCATTTGGAGACTTTTTTTCTGCAGGAAAGGACATATCAGTCATGTAAAATCATACTCAGACATCCCCAACTTTCCTTCTGACAGCTTTCTTCTGATCTTCTGGCCTTGTCTTCCTGACACCATGGAAATGGATCGGCCAGTTTAGGAAGGTTTTAGTCTCGTTCTGTTACAGCCGGGGTTAGGGTTACATTTTGGGAGTCCGGAGGTCGGTGGTCCCAAGGTAAGCCGATATGAATGGCTCCTGTTGGTATGATATGAGGTTTGTGCATATTTTACAGCTTATGATGAAATATGTCAAATGTTTATGTTGGGGGGGAGAACTGTCCAGGATTGGAGCTTGAAAGCCTCAAGTTTTTACTGGATAGGTGCCTGGTACATTTGCCGTGGCATCTCTATGCAAAATAATGTCTCTGCTTCTTATGTGCTTGTATTCCTTGTCAAGACCAATTAAAAGAAAGGTTGAATTGAATAAATTTGATGGATTGAAATCTATTATATAGTTTATTAGCAAAATAAGTGGTTACAGCTAATCCATAAAATGAACTTCTATACCCAAAACTTACATCAGAAGAGCAATACAATAATAATATGAGACAGTCTGCGGATTATGGTCGGGGTGCCATTTTCACCGGCATTAAGACATTTTGAGCTTCCCGATGCATTCACAATCTGATCTGTCATTTTTGGCTTTTGCACCCCCCAGGACCTGGACTATAGGGATATCTGTGGCAATAAAGCTTGGAACACCCCTCCTAAAATGGTAAATTGCTGAGATTGCTGAGAACATAGGGGCTAATATAAGTCTTTTATTCAAGCAATCTCACCGACCATGGAAAAGTCTGGCAAATCATAACACAAGGGGGCTATTTTAGGTCATGTGACTTACAAGCCCCCCAGTGTAATCTCACTGCAATTTGGTCATTGTGGATTGCAATGTGTCAACCCATAAATGGCTGTCAGAGGAACCTCAAGAGCCAATACGGAGCTCCATCTGTGCATTCATTTGATGCACAGAGACAATTATTAATGGATGGTGCAGACATGGGGGGGTGGAATGGGACAAAGTATGTACACCCCATAAACAATATTGATTGGAAAACAGATCTTGCAAACAGCGCATAAAGATAACAATAAAATACTTATCTGACTTCCCACCAAAGTCTGACATTAAATGACTTCTTCATATGTAAAATTCCTTCATTTACACTGTTGGGTTTTCTTCCATGAAATGACTATTTCACCAAAATATCTTAATGGGATGCAAATAAAGGCTTTGGCTTGGCCATCTTAAGATTATTTTTGTGTTGAAAGATCTATTTCTGCTCACTAAGCACACTTTGATATGATGCAGAATTTATAGCTGAACTGAAATCACAAACCATTTCCACCACCATGCTTCACACTTGTGAATTGCTAGTGACGAATTGTTGCGATGGTTCAGAATGGGAAATGGTCAGTGACTGATAGCTGTGCCAAGTGACAAACCTTGTGAAATGCTGGACATTGCCAATGCTACAGGTACTCTCCCTGGGTAACAACAGGCACCTCACAGGGGGCAGCATGGGAACCAGTAAACCCAAACAGAGAACAAATATTACACTTGTTTCATTGAAAGCTACAACCTGATGAATGACAGAAAAACATATTCAGAAATACCGATAACAACTCAATATCATTGTACAAAGGTGAGACAGTTTCTGCAGTCAGCAGATATGGAAGTATCAGTGGATGTCATTCTGCAAATATAGCCAGTAGAGCATGTGGTGCTGACTGTAGCCAGAAGGGGGCAGCAGATAACCAGGAACTGAATAACATTATAATTGGGCTGTACTCAGCTGTCATGGGTGCTGAAATAAAACCAACCACTTTGTGCAGCATGTAATACAGCTATTTCTCATTTAATTGCTTACCACCACCTGCACTTATGAGGGCTTCATGACAAGTACACTACAAGAACTATACAGCCGTTCAGCATATTCTCTTGAGTCTTCTGAGCTCCATCTTTCTTCCTGCTCTGCGATCCTTCCTGATCCCCCAAAATCCTCCACGATCGTCTGAGATCTTTCATGATCATTTGCGATCCTCCATGATCCTCTGTGATCTCCATGATCTCCCATGACCTCCCAATATAATCCACGATCCTCCTTGATGCTCTATGATCCACTGTGATCCTCCAAAATCCTCTATGATCTTTCATGATCCTCTGAGACCTTCCATGATCTTTTGCTATCCTCCATGATCCTCCACAATCTCCCAAGATAATCTATGATTCTCCATGATGCTCCATGATCCACCAAAATCCTTCATGATCCTCTGTATTTGTCCATGTTCCTATGCAATCCTCCATGATCCTCTATGATCATCTAAGAACTTCCATGATCCTCCACAATCTTTCATGATCCTCCATGATCCTCCATGAGTTCTTCCATGATCATTTGTAATCCTCCCTGACCCTCCATGGCCCTCCATGGCCTTCATGATCCTCCAGGATCCTCCATGATCTCCCAAGATAATCTACGATGATTCTCCATGATGCTCCATGATCCACCAAAATCCTCCATGATCCTCTGTATTTGTTCATAATCCTATGCAATCCTCCAAGATCCTCTATGATCATCTAAGAACTTCCATGATCCTTCACAATCTTTCATGATCCTCTGTGATCCTCCATGATGCTCCAGGACATCCCAAGATAATCCACGATCCTCTATGGTGCTCCATGATCCACAGTGATCCTCCAAAATCCTCCATGATCCTCCGTGATCCTCAATGGTCTTTCATGATCCTCTGAGACCCACCATGATTTTTGCTATCCTCCATGATACTTCACAATCTCCCAAGATAATCTATGATTCTCCACGATGCTCCATGATACACTGTTATCCTCCCAAATCCTCCATGATCCTCTGTGATCCTCCATGATCTTTTATGATCCTCTGAGATCTTCCATGATCTTTTGCCTTCCTCCATGACCCTCCATTATCCTCCAGGATCTCCTAAAATAATCCACAATTCTCTTGATGCTCCATAATCCACTGTGATTCTCCAAAATCCTCCATGATCCTTCGTGATCCTGGATGGTCTTTCACAATTCTCTGAGATCTTCCATGATTTTTGCTATCCTCCATGATCTTTCACAATCTCCCAAGATAATCTATGATTCTCCATGATGCTCCATGATCCACTGTGATCCTCCCAAATCCTCCCTGATCCTCCATGATCCTCTGTATTTGTCCATGATCCTATATGATCCTCCACAATCCTCTATGATCATCTAAGAACTTCCATGATCCTCCATGATCTTTCATGATCCTCTGAGATCTTCCATGATCTTTTGCCATCCTCCATGACCCTCCATGATCCTCCAGGATCTCCTAAGAAAATTCACGATCCTCCTTGATGCTCTATGATCGTTCATGATTTTCATGATCTTCTGAGATTTTTCATGATCTTTTGCTATCCTCCATGGCCCTCCATGATCCCCCGTGATCCTCCTTGATTTCCCAAGATAATCCACAATTCTCCATGATGCTCCATGATCCTTCAAATCCTCCATTATCATCCATGATACTCTGTATTCATCCATGATCCAATGCAATTATCCACATTCCTCTATGATCAGCTGGGAACTTCCATGATCCTCCACAATCTTTCATGATCCTTTGTGATCCTCCATGATCTGTCATGATCCTCTAAGATCTTCCATGATCTTTTGCAATCCTCCATGGCCCTCCATGATACTCCGTGATCCTCCATGATCCTCCACGATCTCCCAAGATATTCTACAATTCTCCATGATGGTCAATGATCCACTGTGATCCTCCATGATTGTCCATGATCCACTGGGATCATCCATGATCTTATGCGATCCTCCATAATCCTCTGTGATCTTCTGAGATCTTCCATGATCATCTGAGATCTTCCATGATCCTCTACAATCCTCCATGATCCCCCATGATCCTCCATGATCCTCTGTGATCTCCCATAATCCTCCACAATCCTCCATGATCTTCAAGATCCTCCATGATCTCCCACGATCCTTCATGTTCCTCCATGATCCTCCATGCTCTTTCATGATCTTCAGTGATTCTCCATGAGCCTATGTGATCCTCCGTGATACACCATCATCTCCCATGATCTTCCATGATCTCCCACACTCCTCCATGATCCTCCACGATTCTCCACAATCCTCAGTGATCCTCCATGATTCTCCGCAGTCCTACATGATCCTGTCCTGCAGACTGTTGGTAGACCTTATCACTAACACCACTGCACACCCGCTGCTCACCGGCTCTTTACTTTATTGCTGGAATTAAATCTGTATACAATCATTCCTAGAATAGGGTTCAATGTACAAAGGATTTTCATAATTTGCATCTCATAAAGCATCAAACACATCTGTAACCCAACTGAGGCAAATTTGTGCAACTTTAATAATGCCCCCCCCCCCAGTCACATGACTAATATTATATATTATATAGCTCTGACATATACCATAGTGCTGTACAGGGAACACTGAGCCAGTCCCATCAGTCTCTGTACAGAGGAGCTGACACTCTAATGTCCCCCCACAGTCACACACTATTATTATACATTGATATAGCTCTGACATATACCATAGTGCTGTACAGAGATCACTGAGCCAGTCCCATCAGTCTCTGTACAGAGGAGCTGACACTCTAATTTCCCCGCACAGTCACACACTAATATTATCATTTCTTTAGCTCTGACATATACCACAGTGCTGTACAGAGCCAGTCCCATCACCCCTTGTGGCATTGGCCCTGATAGTGACCCCCTGATGACCCGGGCTCAGGTGAGGAGGAAGTGGGGCACCTTGCTGTTGGTCTGGGCTCTGGTGAGGATGTTGGGCACTTCCAGCAAGTAGAGAACTATTCACTATGGATGGGTTGTAAGGAGAAAAGTTTGCCCTCATCAGTTTGGAGAAATGTATTCTGGGTTATCTATTTATCCTTGTGTATGGGTTATAGCTGAGTATACATCACACCCAATTGATACAGAGACAGGTTCTCTTATCTGCATGTTGCATTACCACGTGTTCAATGTCTGCAAGTGAAGCCAATTCAAGCTGTCATCACACTTTAGAGCATTTGGTGTTAATGATCTATTGGACAGGAAGGCGTGAAATGAAGCCCATTTATTGGATAACTATAGCGGCTACCCAATCAGGTGATATCTGGGACCCCGGGAGGATTGCAATCTCTTGTGATCTAGGTTCTTTTTATGTTCTCATAGTGGCCCAAATATTGTAGAGCACGACAGATCATGTTGGTGCTTTTTAAGAATAATACCACTGAAAGTCGGCAAAGTGCCTGCTTGGTACTCCATGGTAAGTATTTGTAATGATGGCAGACATGTAATGCCCAGGGAAAACTTCTGCCTGATGTACATCATGGATAGTGGGAAGATGGTAATGTATTATAAATAATTCATGCAGACATGACAGCTGTGCCCACTCTACTGCCTGGCATATGGAGCTTGGACAAACAGACAGAAAAGTCATAGGGGAGTCTGGAAGGAGTCCGCTGAAATATTTATCACCAAGCAAGCAGCATACCAGTAAAACAATGCACCCCCTGCTCATACATGTAATGCTTCCCCCCCTCCCTTAGGGGACTTTACACCTCTATAGAGAATTTTAGGGAGGTTCCAGATATTACCTGACTGTCTTCATGAAAGGCAGATCCAAACATTTCACAGTTGTGTGGAGGCTGTCCAAGACTTTATACTTTGGGAATAATGGCCTGCCATGTTCTGGATTTGGGTTTCTGGTGGAACATTCTGGTATTCCTGCATATTTGGCACATCAATAGTATATCTGCCTACATTTAGCCGGTTTTACCTTTGCTGGCTCCATCTCTGCTCTGAGTAACGGAAAGGAAAATGAGCCAATTACCTCTTTCAGTCCTCAGATTCCCAGTAATGTCTCCAACACCCCTCACCTTCCTGCCATACATGGAGACTTTCCTGGGTGCACATTGGGGGTCATTTTCCATGATTCTCATCCTGTCCGGGCAGCATTGTATAAACTCTGTGTGTCTCACTGGATACCAAAGCCAAAATCCCACTAATTAGATGCTGCAGTTTGCCCCATTACTTTTATCTTTCATTAATACAGAATTTAGTTAATGACTTCGGATAAGCATCATTAATACAACACAACATGTAGCTTCTATCATTCAAAAAAAAAAAAAAAAAATTAGAGGCTACCTTGTGAGTGATAATTCCCTGTATCTATATGTAAAATCATTCATGTGTGTGTGCATCATACTACATGCCTTCTACCACCTTCAATAAACCCAGCACCATATTGCAAGTATGTGAAATAAATGTAGTTTGTGTCTCTGCCCCTCCCACAATGGGGAGATTTCCCCTAGTAGTTTGTGTCTCTGCCCCTCCCACAATGGGGAGATTT
>NC_092868.1:61093188-61103013 GCF_032062135.1 Pyxicephalus adspersus
GATTTCCCCCAGTAGTTTGTGTCTCTGCCCCTCCCAAAATGGGGAGATTTCCCCCAGTAGTTTGTGTCTCTGCCCCTCCCACAATGGGGAGATTTCCCCCAGTAGTGTAATGCGTCTGGGCTAATGAATCACAACCAACTCCAGTTATCCTTTTAACAACCTTTATTGGGTAATCCAAATACAGGCCAATGGTCAAACACAAAAGGTCAGTCCGATACAGCGTGGTACAGAAGGATGAGGCAGAAGGCGTAGTCAGGGACAATTTGAAGTCAGGGTAGGCAGAGTTCATGCAAATAGTCAGTAATCAGACCGGGTCGCTGTGGGTCCGAGTCCGAGCTGGTTACAAGACAACAGAGGTTAGTATGGAAATCAAACTAAAGGATGCACCCAAGCACACTGTAATACAGAGGCTATAACGGGCAAGGGTGCTGAAAACAGGGCCTCATTAAATGGGCAGAGAGCTCAATCACATTACGCCACCTGGCGCCATTGGATTGGTGAACGTACTGAATAATAATTCAAATTATACATGCCTCGCACCACGGCGGGGCAGCTGGGCTCCTCTGGGGAGTACAAGAGGCATGCATGGTAGCGCACGCGCCTCTTGCAACAGGTCCCCTGGGCTGGGCTGGGCTGGGCCGTGCACACCCGCAGGAATGCTGAGGGTGCATGCAGCAGTACTGTGACCGCCTGCGGGTATGCTGTTCGGCCAAACAGTAGTTCTGCTGGGATAGATCCTTACACAAGAGAGAGGAGACACACTGTGAGCAGAGCAGAGTCAGCCTCAGTTGTGCTGCCTTCTGCAGCGGTGTCCTCCTCACTGCCCGCAATCCCTGAGGACGACGCGGAATCATTGGCCGGGTAAGTAACCTTACACTACACTACTTCAGGAGGGACCTTAGAACTCTCATGTCGGGGTTTCTCCAGGTGATCCAGGTGAAATTTCAACATAAGTTCCTCTGCATGTATGCGGTAGGCCGGCACCCAACACCTCTCCTCTGGTCCATACCCTTTCCAATCAGTTAGGTACTGCAGGGAGTTACGCACCATACGAGAGTCCAGGATTCTCTCTACTTCGTATTCTGGTGCTCCCTGCATTTCAATCAGGGAAGGAGGATCTGAAAGGGGAGCAGAGTCAGCAGCACATTTTATTAAAGAAACATGGAAGGTGTCCACCCCTCTCAACAAGTTGGGAAGCCTAACCCTATAAGGTACCCTATTTATCTTTTTCCGATTGGGGGAATGGACAGATAAACTTGGGTCCTAACATGGAATATTGCGGGTAGACACCCAAACCAGATCGCCAGGTTAAAACTGGGGCTCAGGGGACCCTTTAGCAACCCGCAAACTGCTTATGCTGGGCTACTGCTTTTTTAAGATTACCTTGGACCTGATTACAAACAGATCGGGAATGTTCTACCCAACCATCAGGAGCTGGAAAATCAGAGGGTGGACCCGACAGAGAGGAAACCTTGGGACTCCGACCCCTAACGCACATGAACAGAGAGATCCTGGTGCAGGAATGTTCTGCATTGTTATACACCACCTCTGCAAAGGGGAAATAGTCTGCGCATTCCTCCTGGCATCCAGACACAAAGTTCTGGAGATATTGTTCCAGCGACTGGTTGGTCCGTTCGGTCTGGCCAATCGTCACGGGGTGGAACCCCGATGAAAAGGAGAGCTTGATGCCCAGTTGAGCACAAAACTCCATCCAGAACCGTGAGACGAACTGAACCCACCGATCCAAAACAATTTTCTCCGGAGCCCCATGAAGACGGAAAATATGGAAAACAAATAAATCAGCCTATTCCTTGGCTGAAGGCAACTTGGGTAGTGGTACGAAATGGGCTTGTTTACTAAAGCCGTCTACCACGACGCAGACTACTGAAAACCCAGGGGAACAAGGAAGGTCTGTAATAATGTCCATGGATATGTGGGTCCATGGGGCCAACAGAATGGGCAGAGGAAGAAGAGTGCCGGAGGGAGTGGAACAGGATGATTTACACAAACTGGACAGGCGCTAACATAAGATTCTACATCTACTGACAAGTGGGGCCACCAAACATGCCGTCTTATTAATTCAAGGGATTTCTTAATTCCCGGGTGTCCGGCAGTTTTGGAGTCCTGTAACTGTTGGATCACCTTCAGGCGAAGATAGAGGGGGACATACAGGCGCCCTTCAGGTTTTCCAGGGGGGTGGTTCATATGGAGGGGGGACAAGAGGATTTTCTAGTAACGACAAGGTCTGCAGGGCTGACACCACACATTGTGGAGGCAAAATAGGACTAGGGCACATATCCGGAAGGGAAGCGGCCTCTGGGAAGCAACGAGACAAGGCATTGGCCTTAACACTCTTCGAACCTGGCTTATAAGTAATTTGGAAATTAAACCTTGTAAAGAACAGGGCCCAGCCGGCTTGACAGGAGTTAGGACGTTTGGCCCCTTCGATATACTCTAGGTTCCTGTGGTCAGTATAAACGGTCACGGGATGTTCCGCCCCTTCCAGCCAATGCGTCCATTCCACAAAAGTCCATTTTACCCCCAGAAGTTCTCTATTGCCCACGTCATAATTACCCTCAGCTGCAGAGAACTTCCGGGAGAAGAAGGCACAAGGCTGCAATCTCTCCTGTTCCCAAGAGTACTGGGAGAGAACTGATCCCACGCCAATCTCCGAAGCATCCACCTCTACGACAAACAGGAGAGTGGGCACTGGATGCACCAAAATCAGTAGAATGCCCTCTTCAGCGCTTTGAAAGCTTCGCAGGCCTCCAGAGTCCACCTTGAGGGGTCCACACCTTTCTTGGTAAGGTTCGTCAGAGGGTGGACAATTGAAGAGAAGTTCCGGATGAACTTCGTATAAAAATTTGCGGAGCCTAGGAAGCGCTGAAAACCCTTGAGGTCAGTGGGTTGTGGCCACTTCAGCACTGCTGAAACCTTGGTTGGATCCATAGCCAACCTGTGATCTGACAAAATATACCTCAAAAAAAGCAACCTCACGTACCTCAAAGGCGACACTTCTCCAATCTGGCATAGTGGCAGTTCTTCAAGAGCTTCTGGAGGACCTGGCGCACCTGGGTTCTGTGGAGAAGGTCAGGTGAATAGACCAAAATGTCATCAAGGTGGACAATCACAAACTTCCTCAGATATTCCCGGAATACATCATTTACAAATTCCTGGAAGACCGCTGAGGCATTACACAGACCAAAGGGCATTACCAGGTATTCAAAGTGCCTGTCCCTGGTATTAAAGGTGGACTTCCACTCATCGCTCCTCTGAATTATGATGAATTGTAGGCCCCCTTCAAATCAAGCTTGGTGAAGAATCGAGCCCCGTTGACCTGGGAGAAAAGGTCTTCCATTAGGGGCAGAAGGTAATGATTCTTCACAGTAATCTTGTTCCTATATTATAAAATAATCAATACAGGGCCTCAGCCCACCATCCTTCTTCTCCACGAAGAAGAAGCCAGCTCCTGCAGGGGAACAGGGTATTAGATTTTAACCATGGGATGCCTAATACTAAGGGGGTTTTACCCATCCTGATAACAATCAGGCAGATCACTTCCTTATGGGAGGCCCCCACACTTCTGGGGTACAAGATGGTGTAGGACCCTGTTGAAGGGGCGCCCAAGGACAATTCAGGGCTGAGGGGAGTGACAGGAATCCCCAGTTCAGAGGCGAGATCCTGGTCCGGGAGGTTACCATCTACTCCAGAATCTAAGGAGGTCAGGACCTGGTGGATCTTTCCATCCCAAGAAATGGTGGCTGGAACCATGAAGTGGCCTGAGCTGGGGGGTCTGAGGTGCTCCCCTCTTCAACCCTGATAAACTGTTGTCTCCCAGCTCCTTTGCACGGGCAGGTCCTTGCCCTATGACCAGGATCACCACAATAGAGGCAGAGTCCCCCTTGGAGGTGCCGATTGTGTTCTGCGAGGGCGAGCTTAAATGAACGGACCATGAGTTCCTCAGGATCTGAGAAAAAAGTGGAAGGTCTTGCAGGTGGAGGAGGACTGGTTGGGGTCATCGGAGAAAAAGGGTTTGACTGTGGAATAGAGCGACCCCTGGCTCCACGGGTAGCCTTCTTGAGGCGGCATTCCTGGATCCGCTGATCAATGCAGATGGAATGCTGTACTGCAAGATCCAAAGTGGCCAGGAGAGGGGGAACCCAACAGCAGGTCCTTGACTTGTTCACTGAGGCCCTGACGGAAGCGATGTAGGAGAGCCGCATCTCCCTAAGGGGTGCTAGTGGCCCAGCGCCGGAACTCCACTGCATACTCTTCCACGAGGTGTCTCCGCTGTATTAGGTATTCTAGGTTCATCTCTGTAGTTCAGGTCAGGTCAGGGTCGTCATAGATCACCCCCATGGCAGAGAAAAATTAATCAATCGAGCCGAAAGCAGGGACTTCAGGCAAGTTGAACGCCCACCTCTGGGGCTCACCCCTTAGGAGGGAGATGACAACTCCAATGCATTGGCGAATTGTCCCAGAGGCAATTGGGCGGAGCTGGAATTAGAGGAAGCAGGAGTCCCAGAAGTTGGGGAAATCCTGTCTGTTCCCTGTAAACTTATCAGGTAATGAGATTGGAGGTTCCACTGGCACCACAGATCTTGCCCTGAGAGTGCCCGTAACTCCCCTGTCATCTCCAGAAGGCGCTTGTGAACTTTCGTGGCATGACCGAACCGGTGGGAGCCTCTAATTCAAGCTCCTGTAGGCCCCGCTGGATCTCTTCCATTAAGGCCGGGTGGTGTGTGATGGCCCGTTATACTGTAATGCGTCTGGGCTAATAAATCACAACCAACTCCAGCTATCCTTTTAGCAACTTTTATTGTGTAATCAAAATACAGACCAAGGGTCAAACACAAAAGGTCAGTCCGATACAGCGCGCTACAGAAGGATGAGGCAGAAGGCGTAGTCAGGGACAATCTGTAGTCAGGGCAGGCAGAGTTCATGCAAATAGTAATCAGACCGGGTCGCTGTGGGTAATAAGTCTGAGCTGATAAAAGACAACAGAGGTTAGTACGGAAATTAAGCTGAAGAATGCACCCAAGCACACTGTAACACAGAGGCTATAATGGGCAAGGGTGCTGATGACCGGGCATCATTAAATGGGCAGAGTGCCCAATCATCTTACGCCACCTGGTGCCATAGGATTGGTGAACATACTGAATAATGAATGGGCCACAGGGAATTCAAATTATACATGCCTCCCCCCCCATGATCCTCCGGAGCATGGTAGTGTGCGCCTCTTGCAACAGGACCCCTGGGCCGTGCTGTACTGTGCACGCCTACAGGAATGCTGAGGGTGCGTGCAGCAGTACTGTGCACATCTGCAGGGATGCTGAGGATGCCGTTCGGGATGGGTTGAATCCCTCTGCCAGAAAGAGGAGACACCCTGTGAGCAGAGCAGCTGCAGCCTTGGCCGCACTGCCCGCGATCCCTAAGGACGCTGCGGGCGTGGACGATGGGATTGCCGGCCGGGTAAGTACCTTACCAGTAGTTTGTGTCTCTACCACCCCCACAATGTGGAGATTTCCCCCACAGTTTGTGTCTCTGCCCCTCCCACAATGGGGATATGTCCCCCCAGTACTCTGTGACTCTAACCCATATTTCACCCATTTACACTGGTATTCTATAGCACTGCCGGGAGGCGGACATTTCATGGAAAGGGGAGCCACCAATAAACATTTGCTGTGCATTATTAAGCATTGCCCATGTTTAATTCTCGGGTGTTTATATGTGAGACACAAATAAGAAGCATCAGACATAGATTTCCTTATTGGATCCCTGTGGCTCCCAGTGTGAGCGCTCAGCATGGAAGCTGGGACAGACCTACATGATGGCTCCATTAGCTTCTAACGAGGGCTGACCCGCTCTTATGTCTTGCTGTCCCTCCATCATCAGTTGAAGCTTGTAAGAGGAGATGGGACCCTGCTGAGTATTGCTCACGATTTCTGCACACCAGCTTCAATAAATCAGCAAAAATCTGGCCATTATGAATCCCCCTTGGCGCAGCAAGGGTTAAATGAGCAGCATTGCCGGTCCTCTCACAGTCTTCCCTTCCTTAGCGTTAATGAGGAAGAAGCTTCCAAGTACTCTTCAGCTTTGTGGGGTAATGGTGCAATAAGAATAAAACAAATAAATGTGTTGACTAACATAAAGGCCCTATATAAATATTGTGTAATAAAATAGCTGGTCATCGTCTGCTTGGGTGCTGCATTTATTACAATAGAAAACACAGGGAGAATTCTAATAAGCAGAACATTCCACCAGTATGGTTCTTGTATCAGAACAATCGGTGGACAGCTTGGTGATGGAGCTATGTAATCTCTCCCACTTGTATGATGATATAAAACATGGCTAGTATACAAATCTTTCTTGTTTTTAGATATTTATAGAATCTTGTCGTGACTGTGTATGCTGTTTTTGGGGTCGTGCTCTGTTACTATATCAGACACATTGTGCCGGTTACAGATCTTCGGCATCCCTACTGTAATGGGCACTCTTTGGATGGAGCTCAGAACTTCTTACCCTTTGTAGTCAGATCCTTACCCAATCTGGTTTGATTACTTTCAGTCTTTTCGTATTTCTTTCACCTGTGCTGCATAAACATGTCAAATCATTGTTGCTCAAGACGAACAGACGAACGTGAAAATGTCTTACAGCAGAAAAATTGTTTAGTCTGGTCTGATTACTGCTTAAATCTCCTTCCAGACCGCTCCAGTTTCTATCCAGTATGTCCCAGGTTCTACCATCCGAAATTCCAGCATCCAAAATCCTCACAATATTTCTTATACAGGCCATGCTTGTTTCTCCTGATTCCACTATTATTTATTTGTACATAAAAGGCCACTCTATATTATCCAAGCTTGGGTAACTCATCCTTGTTCTATATAGCCAGGGGGCCCATGAAATGGATGCACGTTAAACTTTAGCAACCTTTAAGCCTACAAAAACATCACCACCTTGGAGGAAGAACAATCTCAGTGCCAAGCTGCTCATGTAGAATATAACAAGGATAAGGCACTCCATTCTTTCAGATACAGAGAAGGTGGAGGTGTAAAGACGGCTCTGTCAAGCTTTTACAGAGTATGGTGAATACATAAGAATAGTGTTGCTGTTTGAATTCGGGTTGTCCTTTTTTTTTACAGGTTATCCCACAATGACATTATGATTCACCTGGCTGCCGTGGGAATCCTCTTGTCATTGCGGGATCTCCAGGCACTATAGGTAAAGAATGGGGACTTTCCCTGTGTTTTTGGATGGAGAAACTCTATCCAAGGACCCATAGTAGAGTTCTGCAACAGCAATTGTTGTTGCCGCGCTGTGCTACTACTATGTGTTCTTGGATAGAGTTTCTCCATCCAAAAACACAGGGCACTACAGGTGATGAATGAGGACAAGTCCCCATTCATCACCTATAGTTCTTGGATAGAGAAATTCTTTCCAACAACACATACAACTAGTAAAGGGCTAAAAGAGCAATCTGATTGCTCTTGCAGCCCTTAAAAGACCCTAAAAAACCTGAATTCTTGCATCATTGACTTCAATGGTGTTCAAATTCGGCATTCGATCACCCGGACAATTTCTCACTATTCGATCAAATAGCTGTCAAATCGAATAGTGAAATATTCGACCAACACTACAAAAGAGGTATTGGTGTATATACATATTGGCTCTCCTAGTAAAGAGTAGGAGGATGTGTTGGTATCTATGTGATATTGCCTGGCTCTTCTAGGTAAAGTATAGCGAATAAGGGGAAGGTATTGGTGTATACATAACACAGCCAGGCAGGGAATACTGAATACAGAGGAAGGGTAAAATGAACATTGTCAGACTCTTTCAGACAAAGCATATGAGATATGAAAAAGGTATTTGTAAAATCCTCTAGGCATAGTGGTATGAATATGGAGAATTTTGTGGGCCCTTTTCTTTCAGGATTGGTATACAGATGGCAAGTGAATAGACAGCCTCACAGCGTTGAACTGTTATAAGCCTATCTGTAACAACCACAGAATAATTATTGGAGCATATATTGTTTTTATATTTTTATTTATTTATTAAATATTTGTATTAATAAGAAATTCATATTAGACTGTGAATGAATAAATGCCTTTAAATTGTTTCTTGATAACATTTCCTACTATACAACTGTATCTCAGTCATCCCTCCCATCCCACCCCTGTACCCAAATACCTACTCTGTCCTTCAGCTGTTCTTTATTCCTCCTCTGTTTCTTTATTGAACCCACATACCCCATTTGTTTGTTCCCTGTACCTCAATTCAACCTCTCAACCACTATTGTACCCAATACCGCCTCTGTCCTTCTACTGTACCCAGACACCCTTTTTGTTAGTCCAATGTACCAAAATCCCATTATCCCATTATCCCATTATCCCTTATGTTCCATTCCCTTTTGTTGTGCCCCGTCTATCCCCCAAATGTACCCAAATCAAATCATTTACTTTTTAATTCACCGCAGTCCACCCTTAGTTTTAAAACCTATTTTTTACCAAATATTCTCCCTTCATCTGTCTTTTTTAACCATTCCCCACTCTCCTCTTATATTGTAGCTCATTTCTCCTTTGGTCTCTCATTTTTACCCAATTCTCTCCTGTAGTTTACTCCCCCATCTAATTTTTGTTCCCCTATCTCTCCTCTGTCCCTCTAATATTGAATGAATGTATAATTTAATATGTCCCTCTATTGAACCTCATCCCTCCCTTCTATTGTACTCTATTCTAGGGATGAACGAGCAAGTTTTGAAAAATCGTTCTCGCGGCGAAGTCGACTATTCTCACTACCGAAATTGTAAGTGTGAATGGCCGGTGGAAATTCGCCAAACAAGATCGCGGCCTGTGCTGATCAATGAATGCAGCCACAGCTGCAGTGTGAGGTCCCCGGCACTAGAGGTTAAATGGAGACAAGTCTCCCCATTCAAAACCTCTATGTTTGGCTGATGAAAGCTTTTGAACCGTCACTAGAGGTTATTTAACCTCTAGTGCCGGGGATCGTAATGATTTCCTCGATCTTCCGATGGTTTTCCAAAATCGGTTCTCTGAAATTTCACGGACCCATCTGAAGTTCAAGGAAACTGCCAGAGGCATTCTCACTCATCCCTACTCTATTCACTCATTCTCTCTTTTGTACCCCAATCCCCACTCTGTTCCCTTTATTGTACCCCAGTGAGCTGTTGCGAGTGTAGCATGAATGCTGTTGTTGTGGTAACAGCTGTTCTTTAAGGATCACTATCCCTGTACACAGCTTATCATAATAAGAAGACACCACAAATGAGCAGTGGAGATAGGCGGTAATGAGGTATGAACATTTCTTTACTGCATTAATGTTAGTGGCGGACCTGATCCTTCTCAGCCCTCTCTTCACACACAAATTCACATCTTAAATATGTTAAATCTTTATTTAATTCTGCTATCAGTACATACACAGAAAGTGTTTCAAACTAATTGTGTACACACACAGAGGAGTAGTGTCCCTAGGGGCTCCAAATAACGATCCTCCTAAAAATATCAGGGAATTTAGGGGCATTAAAAAGCAGATAAAGACATATCTCACAGACACCTCACCCCTTCATTTTAACACAGGACACTCCTGTCCCTTCTCTCCTTACACCCAGGCATCCCGCCCCTCTGCTCCTCACACACAGACATCCCTCCCTTCTGCTCCGCACACACAGACATCCCTCCCTTCTGCTCCGCACACACAGACATCCCTCCCTTCTGCTCCTCACACACAGACATCCCTCCCCTCTGCTCCGCACACACAGACATCCCTCCCTTCTGCTCCTCACACACAGACATCCCTCCCCTCTGCTCC
>NC_092868.1:61107399-61111804 GCF_032062135.1 Pyxicephalus adspersus
CTGCTCCGCACACCCAGGCATCCTGCCCCTCTGCTCCTCACACGCAGACATCCCGCCCCTCTGCTCCTCACACGCAGACATCCCTCCCCTCTGCTCCTCACACACAGACATCCCTCCCCTCTGCTCTGCACACCCAAGCATCCTGCCCCTCTGCTCCTCACACGCAGACATCCCGCCCCTCTGCTCCTCACACGCAGACATCCCTCCCCCCTGTTCCGCACACACAGACATCCTGCCCCTCTGCTCCTCACACGCAGACATCCCGCCTCTCTGCTCCTCACAAGCAGACATCCGGCCCCTCTGCTCGTCACACACAGACATCCCGCCCCTCTGCTCCTCACACGCAGACATCCCGCCCCTCTGTTCCGCACACACAGACATCCCGCCCCTCTGCTCCTCACACAGGCTGGGATATACAATTATGTGTTTAGTTTTACCTGAGAATCCACTTTTGTTGACGCAGTAAAAATAGCAGTCGATTAGATGGTCTCGCGGTTCTCTCCACACCATCGGGATTGCCAATGGCATTGCTGCTTTACGCCGATTTAGCCGGTCACACAGACCGTTGGAACAACTGGTACAGAGGACATGGGGAGCCCAAGATTTGTCCTGGTCACCAAGTGGACAGCCGAAATATAATTTGTATATCTTTTTAAGTTCTGTGGTAATTTGGCGACGTTGTGCTTTCGTCGTGAATGAACCACACACGTAACAGAAAGTGTCTGGATCATTAAGGCAATGTCCAGGCATGATGACAAATGAAATCAATCGCAGTTAAAAAAAAAAACTGTCGTTAAATGTTGTAATATATTAAGGCTATTTATACGAATTTCACACAATATATAATTAGCTGCATTACAAAAACTAGAAAAAATGAACACAGATTTGAAATCCGCATCAAAAATACTACAAAGCCACATAAAATTATATCTGAGGAAAATGATATGTTGACTAGAGATGAACGGATTTCTTGAAAATTCGATTTGGCTGGTTCACTCAAGATTTGCTTCGATCCAAATTTATTTGGGGCGAATCGCGTTAAAAAACGGCTATTTCCGGGCTGCAGAGAGCCTTGATAGTGGTGTAGAAGAGGGTGACTGAGGTGGTGGGAGCAACAACATCAGGAGGAGGCCACAGAGGTTGCAGCAGCAGCAGCATTAGGCGGAGACCACAGAGTGGCACAATGACATAGTGTGGAGGTGGTGACAGCATCAGGAGACCACAGAGCGGCAAGGTGACATAGTGTGGAGATGGCAGCAGCAGCATCAGGAGACAACTGAGCCGCAAGGTGACATAGTGTGGAGATGGCAGCAGCAGCATCAGGAGACCACAAAGTGACCCGGTGACTGAGTGGGGCGGGGGGTGGCAATACCAGTACCCGCTGACGAAGGTGGGTGAAAGAAGGAGCACTTGGCATCTGATGTGTGGCATCAGGTGGGTGGCAGCATCAGAGTAGTGGCTGAGGCAGGTAGCCAGAAAAAACCGGTCTATTTTGTCAAGGTTTGGGTCAGGTGGCATGGATCATCTAATCAGATGCATCAGGCATTGGGGGGTGGAAATCCTGGCTGATCCACGTCTGAATCATCTTGACAAAGGTCAGTCTCTCCACATTTTGGGTGAACAGGTGATTTCTTCTTGGGGTAACTATGGCCCCCTCCGCACTGATCTGATGCCACACTACTGGCCGGGCAGGACAGCTTTTCCAGGGCAAACTCGGCCAGTTGCGGCAACAAATCCAGTTTGGCTGCTCAGTAGTCCAGTGGATCTTCAATGAGGGCTAGCAGGGTGCACTCCAAGTATGCTACCACCTGCTGGTTCAGGTTCTGCTCTGTCTAGCTGGTTAGTAGTTTCTTCACTATGCGGGTGAAGAAAGCTGCTCATCACCGACTCTAGACTCAGGCTGCTGGTGATGGAGCTGGTACTGTTCCTGCCACCACACCCCTCCCCAGCAGCCATGGCAGTGGAATGTGAGTGCAGAGGGCCCCCCCGGTCAGACCTGCAAGAGGATGGACGATGGCGCAGATAGGCAGCGGCCAACTGACTACATAGGATGTCTCTGTAGTAGTTTAGTTTGTCCTCCATCTCAGCGGGTGTAAAAAAGGCCCCCATTTCGGACACCAGTAGTGAGGGTCCAACAAGGTGGAGAGCCAGAAGTCATCCCTCTGCCGAAAGGTGACAATTCCGCTGTCACTACGCAAGCAAGTGAGCATGCAGCGGGCCATTTCTGCAAGCGTCTCGGAGGGACTCCCTGCTTTCATCTCAAATGCATACTGCCACAGAGTGTCTGGGTCCTCTGCTTCGTCCTCCTCATCTCCCTCTTGCTCCTCTGACTGCTCCTGCTCCTCCTCTCCTGTTACCTGAGTAGAAAAATCACCCATTTCGCTATACATTGCTATTGATGCAATGTCCTCCTCCTCTTCCAGTTCAACCCCCACAGGGTTAATGTGGACGTGAGATCTAGGCACCACGTCTCCAGTCCCCTGACCAGCCAGATTTACCAGCATCTGTTCCAGGACATGAAGCAGTGGAATGACGTTGTTCATCCCGTAGTCCTGGCGACTGACAAATAACGTGGCCTCCTCAAAGGGCCTGAGCAGGCGACAGGTGTCATGCATGAGCTGCCACTGGCTGACATTAAAGTTACACATAGAATACTCCTATCCGCTTGGATCATCAAGAATTTGTTGATGGCGTTTCTCTGTTGGTATAGTCGGTCCAACATATGGAGGCCGGGCAGTAGCTGCTGACCTCTACTAGCTCGTCCTCGCTGTATAGTGGAGCTGAGCCCACAGCATACAATACTTCTGTGGCTGAGCAGACAGCAAAGGCAGAGGCAGGTTGAGGACAGGTGAGGGCACAGGGTCTGCTCCCAGGCCATGCCAACTAAGGGTTGTGTTTGACGAACCCACCGACTGTTGGCTGGGGGTGTCTGATGTCACTTGGGATGAAGTGGATGACCGAGTTAACCAATCAAGAATCACTGGGTTGCTGGTGAAGACACGACCGCCAGATGACACCGGGAGCTCAGGCCTCTCGCTGCGACTCGTGCTGACACCCCCCCTTACTCTGCTGCAACCTCTGCCTGCGCCAGAAACATTTAGGCCTCTGCCACTCCTCTGTGCATGGCCTGAAACTCCTCTGTCTGACATACTTTAACTTGAACTAAATAAATTAAAAGCAAATTAAAACACACCTAAAAGTGACAAATATATTTGTATTGTTGTACAGAAATATGCCACTAAACCCTTTTACCCCAAATAACTGCAAACAGTGAAATGCGTGTATATTTTTCTGGATATATAAATTGCTGAAATGACAGAGCTGTATAATGGCTATTTGGATCCCCAAATAATCTTTCCCTGCACTTGTAAATCGCTTTTCTAGCACTGTCCCTAGCACCTTCTGACGTCTCTCCCTGCACTAAGATGCTGTGAAATGATTCCTCCCTATCCTTTCCCTTCACTTATAAATTGTTTTTTCAGTTTTTTTCCCACAATCAGGATTCTCCTATCACTCTCCCTAACACCTGCACACGTCTCTCCCTGCACTCAGAAAGCTGTAAAATGTCTGAATCCAAGATGGCTGAGGCTATTTATAGGGCTGTGACATCACAGGGCTGGCTGGCTGCTGATTGGCTGCATGCATGGCATTATGGGTCGCCCCGCCTTCCCAGAGTTCCTTGCCCCATGTCCTCACACGTGTAGCCACCATTTTAGGAAAAGCTGCGATTTGTTACCATGAATCGCAAGGAAATTCGGATTCGTTGCAAATCAAATTTTCCCTGAAATTCAGAAAGAATTCCAGTTCATCAGCTGCAATTCGCTCATCTCTAATGTTGACCTGTGCTATTATTTGCATGTAAAAATTCTCTATTATTCTAAATTTAGACTATAGGAAACAATTCCCTATATCATTTGATCTGTAGGTCTTCTTGGAATGGTGACCAACTTGTTTAAATATGCTAAAAACTTTAATTGATTCCTATTGGGATTATTTACACCAAAACAAATAAAAAATAAAGTTAAAGATCAGACTGGACTTGTCAATCTTTATGTAGTTTATTGCCAAGTTTACTCTTATAATTTATGTTGGTTTAAAGAATTTATGTCTAAAGAATGTTTATGTGCAGCTAATATTAATGGGACATTATTAATAAACTAACTCAATGCGAAGCACGTATTCCTGAAATACTCTGTGCTACTGTGTGTGGGTAATTGATCTGATTAGATGCTAATCTTGGCCTTTCAAGGATTTATGTTTGTGGGATTCTAGAAGAGTAAGAATAGAGTGAATAAATGACCCGAGTAAATAATTCCCATTTGCTACCATACACCCACACTGCCTTACCATCCATCTGCTACTATCCACATGTCTTCCCCTTCCATCCATTCACTACTATCCACAT
>NC_092868.1:61112776-61130961 GCF_032062135.1 Pyxicephalus adspersus
TTCCCCTTCCATATATTCACTACTATCCACATATCTTCCCCTTCCATATATTCACTACTATCCACATATCTTCCCCTTCCATATATTCACTACTACCCTCCTACTTCCTTGGCATTAGTCTGCACTGCCCTGACATCCAACTGGTAACAATCCAGCAGTGTTTCGCTATCATTCACCCGCACCCCCTTCCATCTATCTACACTTTTTCTTAATGAGATGACTTTTCTCAGCTCACTGACCACCACTCAGCTTTTCATTATAATCCAAGTGCTGTTTTCTTTATTTTGCTTCATTGCTATCATTGCTGCTTAATAAATGCAGACTCGGCAGAATCCTTTTATTTATTTGGGGTAGGTTAATATATTTAAGAGGTAATTATATAGAGCCTCAGCCCCTTTGCCCCTCCGTCCCTTACATCTCTCTCAGAATCAATATGTATTGAGTGTCTTGTTGATGATATATGATATATTAGGGTTTTGTCTGAAGTTATACAACTTAATCATTACAGCATATTGTGGATTTCTATAAGGTAAGAAGATTTATTGGTGGTCTTTCTATATTGGCGGTGTCTCTCTAAAGAAATATGATTTATCTTTAGAATAATAGGATATGTTCAGAGTCTGTCATGATAATAAAATACCTTGGGATGATGGGGGTTCTTATACAATAATGGAAAATACTGGGAGTCCCTCTGAAATATTCGGATATTAAAGGGGTGTTTCGCTAGAATTATAGGAAAAATAGGGCAATCTTTTTAGAGAAATAGGATATTGGGAGACTTGGGAAAGGAATAATGGAATACAATAGGCCCCCTTTTAAAATAACAGGACACACTGGGGGTATCTGTCTGGAAAAAGAGAATATATAGCTTTGCATTGAATGTGTCTTTCTAGAATGAATTGATATATTGGGTTATGTTTCTCTGGAATAAGACATTATATTGATAATAAATGATAAAAATATTAATTGGCAACACAAAATATCATCTCCTATTTATCCGTCCTCAGAGATCATTTTTTATTCCAAATCCTCCCATGTTGTATCCTTTGTATGGGTTCTGCTAGGAATCTTGTGGTGTAATAATCTGCAAACCTTCCTGTCAGTCTCTGTCAAGGTGAAAAGAGGCTAAATTGGGACTCCGAAGTATACTTTAAGTTTGCATTCATTGGATAGACAATTGAAAGCGTTAGGGTCAATTTTTTCCTATCTCAGCTTTATCTTGATGGTTTCACACCCAGAGCAGCCATTGCTGTCTTGGAACCTCTGATTAGCTTTATTATTATTATTAATATTATTATTATAATTATTACTCAGTATATATATACTTTATGTAGTGATCGCACTGGTGGTTGGCAATGGACTAATCTACTCTATTAAACAGTTTTCCTAAAAAGCTTTATTCTCACAATCTCACAGCAGCCAACTTTATTATCCTTAGACCTTACTAACCTTTACTTTACATGAATGTTTTGAATGGGAGGATGAGCTTGGAGCAGATGGGAAGTGAGTCACAGACGTATTGCCCTTGTTATACCATTACCCCTGTATAACCCTTGTCCTCTTTTTCTTCTACCTGTTGCCTACATATATAGAATATATAATACATACCTAACCCCATACCAAGCTCTCATCTTTGTCCCTGGACTCTCTTAGAGAGCTTCTTGTATAGCACATCAGAAAGCCAAGGAATCCTCTAAAGTAAAGGATTTAGTAAATCATTGCTCACATCACAGGTGCACTTCATTATACTTTTATTCTGCAGCTGACAAATGCCAATGTGTTTTATTCAGTCTTTTCAAATAGGTAAAACATTACAATTAAGAAGAGAACATTAAACAGGCAACATAGACAAAAAACAATAATCTCACCTGTCATATTAGAACATTAATGAATGTTCAATTGATTTAGCAGAAAATGTAAATAATGGGACATATTGGACAACAACAAATAAAAGCAACACAAGATTTTTTAATTAGCAAAATTAAATTTGAAGAACAAATAAACATAATATTTCCACTGAAGACATTGTCTGAGGGGCCATGTGTCATTTGCAATGCCATAGTCAGCTCTCCTCATCGGGGTATTTTCTCATTAACGCCCTCCTATGCTTCCTTCTATTATCCTGCTAATAATTATGTCTACATTGAGATCTTTTTGCTTGCAATAGGCTCAATTCACAAAGCTTTTCACAGGCCACATGACTGACATTTTCAAATGCTATTGGCTTAAACTGAAAAATCCTGGCAATTAGAAAAGAATTGTTAATCTTGGAGTGTTAGCTAAAAGGTGGGACATGAAAAGCTTGACCTTATTAATTGTAGTGAGATAAGAAAGGGGAGCTGTGTCTGAGGAATTCGTGAATGTAGCCATGGGAATCCTCCTGTGTGCGATCCCCGGGCACCAGAGGTTAAATGAGGGCTTCATGAATGTAGCCATGAGAATATTCCTGTAATGATTTCCCCGATCTTCCGATGGAATTTTGCGGACCCATCGGAAGTTCAAGGAAATCTTTGCGAGGCATTCTTTCTCATCCCCAGTAGTGATGTATATTGGGGATTAGCTTTACTTAGCTTCCATCTTTTATTTTTTTTGTACTTACAGATTCTTTATAGATATGGGTATTAAAGACATGAACTTTGGCTAACTTTCATTTGGTCTTGATGAACGCAGTGCACAAATCAGGTCTCCAGTCCACTTTCTTTCACAGATCAGCAATTAGAAAGAAATTCACACGGCTCTGACCGCCATAATTATTTGCTAACAGCCAGGCCAGGGAGTGATGCTGACAGCCAGATTGCAGATATGGTCTCTAAATGGTCGCATTTAGCAAATTATGTATTTCACTGATAAGAAGCCTTTCTGCAATAAAAAGACAATCACTAATGACTGGAATAATCCTATTTATATCTACATATGGCTGTATCACTTTCCAGAGCCAGAAATACCTCATTTGTAATCTCACACTGCAAGGTCACCACAATTCCCCACCTGGTAGGGTTTACCAGGTGTCCAGAGTTCAGCCGATTAGGTGAAGATGGAAGGGCAGCAGCCTTGGCTGTAGAGAATGGGGCTGGATAATGGTCAAGAAGAGGGGGATTTACCAAAGGAGCGTTCAGCTTAATGAATTAGGTGAAGTTCTGTTGATTTATTAGATGGATATTCTTTGGAAAACGAGTTTTTAGGCTCCTAAGTGGTAAATCAACCACAACCAAATTCCCAATATTATTTATTAATAACTGTTCTATTGATGACTGGTCTATTCATGAGGTCTATCCAGCCAAGGTTTGTCACTTGGTTCATGTCAGGGTCTTCACCTGGATCTAGAGAGCGCTGGAGCTTTATTTCGAGGATCGGAAGCAGACTGCTGGGAGCCCAGTGGCTTTCCTAAACATAAAGGGAAAGAAGCTCTATGGAGACAAAAGCTTACCAATAAGCCCCCAGTTAGGAAGTAAGTTTGTTTATGCAAAAGAATGTATTGTTGTATTTCACTAATAGTAAGAGAGGGAACTTCAAAAGAGGTAGATAGTTACCCAGTCAAACTATTGTTTGTTTTATTCCCGGTGTTCACTGGTATCTTTGTGCTAAACGCCCTAAAATAAAACATGTAGGAACCTAAACTGTCATTAGCAATTCACCAAGTAGGCTCACAATAAATGATAAATGGTGTTATTTTATTTGCAGCCATTGCTTCTTCCAGAAAATGAATGTACGTGAAGTCCTTCACAACAAAATGTCCAGCTTTGACTGCGGTCAGTGCTTTGCTTGGGTGCTCGTAGACCACCCAAACTACCTGGGAAAGGACGGAGTTAGGGTTAGTTATTGGCTGGGTTTTATTAGTGCGGTTTCTGATCATACCTCCCCAGCCTGGGTCCACTACACGGAAGATTCTTTCTGGCAAAGCAGTTATCTCCCCTGGGATGTCATGACTTCACAAGATGCCTAATGCTGGTCATACACCCGGCACTTTGATTGGGTGACTCTATTCCCAATTTCATTATTGCACTGAGGTAGCAAAGCCGTGGGAGACACAAAATGGTGGTTTTCGGTCAACAACAAGGAAAGGAATCTAAATTGCTTCAGTCAAATGCTACAGAAGGATCTAATCACTTTCCTGGAAGTTGCAGTGTTTTGAACAATAGTTCAATTAATGCGTTCAATCAAACTCTTAGGTTGTTGTTTTCTCTTATTTAGGTAAGAAAGAAGGAAAGAGAAAACTATAAAGAGCAAAAACGATCACCATAGCCCAAGTAGGAAAGAGAACATATATTATTATTATTATTATTATTATTATATAAGTAATGTGTGTGTGGTCTGTATTGCTTCTAGTGAGAAAAGCAAAAACATTTACATAAACACTGAACAGTGAATAAAGATCTTCTGGGACCTGTAGATCAATCTCACCGTTTCATAGCAGCATTTGTAGTTTGGGTGATGAATAGCAGTCATATCACTTCTAAAATAATAAACTCGGCATGGCGTAAATGTTCTATTCATCACCAAGGCTGGAGGTGGTAGAGCTGGGTGCAGCCTCTGCAAGTATAGGTCAAAGTTTCCAAGAGAAACATAATATTCACCTGTGGAGGACTAAAGAAATGTGCTATCGTTTTCCATGCCAGGTACAACATGTTGGTCACAGCTAATGCCAATTAGAACCAGCCATAGGAGCCCTCAAGATGCCTCTTATGGCCAATGTGTAAGGATCAAGCTATTGTACTGTCACATGGAATTATTCTGCTATTTATTGCTTTTTAGGATCTGGTCTCTGATTCTGTTTGTGAGGACATCAGAGGAAGAAAGGAAATTATACCTAGCATGCATATTATATCCAGCAACATACCATCTATATATATCTCTGAGATGTGGACAAAGCAGAAACGTTTCTACAGATTAAGCAATGCACATCTGACCACTAAAGTCTCATATTCTGCAGAGTGTACCCCTTAATTCTGACACCTGAGCTTTATTCATGAATGTCGCCGAGTTCCCAAATGTTCAGATTCATCACTAAGATTGCTGCTTGGATAGTAAAAGTTTGATGGACTCTTAGACTTTATTCTCTCCAATATATTTCATTGAGACAAATGACCTTCTGACCTCCAAGGGCTGATATGCATTTTCTAATATCTGTGTAAGAATATATTTCTGCAGATTGCAAAGATTTGGGAAAGTTAGCCTTGTTAGCAGCCTGCATGATCTCTTTTAGAATGGGCATTGGGCCTATGGTAAGCAGCAATGGAGGGGTTGTGTCTTCCATCTGCTGCCATGTATTATAGCACAAGGATGGAATTTCCTGGGGTGTCAGAAGGCCCAGAGGTCACATTACCTGGGTGCATGCTTGTATATTCATTGACCAGTGGTGTGAGTGACTGCCACAGATACCACAGAATATCAGACATTGGCAATAAATATTTAATTTTTCATCATTTTCCAGAGCTGTCTACAAGCAGAATACTCTTTGTGCTTAACAGATCAAACATTTCCAGGCAAAACGTTTTTTGATTTTTTTATATTAGTAAGGAATTTCTATTGGTTTCCACAGCATGTAACTAATATTTAGATGTCCTGAAGGTAACTTCTATAGGATGGGATTACCTGTAGCATAGTGTTGGGGGAGGGGGTACGTATTAGGTGTCTGCTGTTGGGTGCAATTGGGGGTACATAGTGGGTGTGGGTGGATAAATTCATTTTCCAGGTACAATATGAAGTGCAAATAAGGTGAGGGGTTGGGTAGTTTGAAGAGTCAGGAATGGGGAAGATTTAGGGTTAGACTTTGGGGGGTTAGTGTCAGGTGTGGGGTGGAACTAGGGTAATGTTTTGGGGTAAAATGTCATCTACTGTATGAGGTAGAATTAGAATTGAAAGTTTGGAGGATGAAGTGACAGATGTGGGTAGAATTAGGGGTAATAAATGGGTGGGCAGTTTAATGTCAAATTTGTTGGGTGGAATTAGGACTAGGGGGGTAAAATGTAAAAAAAGGGGGGTTAGCAAATAGTGGGGGTTGAAGTGTGATGTATGGAATTGGGGTGAGCATTTGGGAAGGGGGAATTGTAATTTGTAGAACTAGGGTAAGAGTTTTGGGGGTTGAACTTTCAGTTGTGGTGTGGAATTTGGAACAGCTGAGGTGCCAGGTGTGGGTGGTAGGGTGAGGGATTCATTTATCAGGTGTGGCTGTCAGAATATTGTTGAAGAGTCAGGTGTTGCTGGCATTTGGGTTAGTGAGTGGTGGTGTGAGTTTTGGGAGGGCTGATATGTAAGGTGTGGGGTGAAATTAGGGTTAAAGGATGGGGTAATATATATCTCACATGTGTTGCATCCTACTGCCTACAGCACCTCTGACTTTCTACACATGGTATTCCTGTATTACCTGAATCAAGCATGCAGCAAGTGAAATAGAGGTAAAGCTTTGAGGTTTAGGGAGAAATCTTTAGGTAAATGTATGTATGTAAAGCCCAAACATGTGCAGGGTCAGGAATAACTGATATTGTATACCTGCATTTATCAAACACATCAAAGTAATGGCAATGGTCAGTGTACCCTAGAAGTCAGAATCCTTGATCTATAAATGAAATCATGTACCAGTTCTGTGCTGGCTGACACATAGCAGAAAAAAGGTCCCACAAAATGACTTTGGGCAGCTACATGGAATATCAGGTTTATTATATGTTAGATTTGGATAGAGTGCTGAAGAGGAATAGAACCCCTGTAAGATTTTTATTATCATTGAGGTGATTAATTGCCCCGATCTCCAATGTCACTAGGAATGAAAGGGATGGGAAATCCATTATTCTGAGTCATTGCCAGAACAGGGATAAGGAAAAACAATGGGGTCACCAATGGAGCATTTACCTTCCATTGGAAAACACATTCTATACCTTTCCTGTCAGCAGAAAATGTTCCTTTAGAGGAGAGGAAGCCAAAGAACATATTTCTAATGAGACAATCCACACAGAAACATAAGGGCCTATTTATAAAGAATTTATAACCCAAACTTTCAGATGTCAGATTTAATAAAAGTTTATCAGATTGCGGTAGTCAGAAACTTAACATACATACAATGCAGAAACTTCATTGGAATTCATTGCCATCTATGTGCAGTTACCTGCAAAGCCCCTGGAAGTGGTATTGTGACCAAAATGCATTGGGGGAGGGGGGTTTGGTGGTATAAAAGTCAGAAAAACATTTTTAAAGCAATTGCCAACTCTACTTTCTGCAAAGCCAGTTACAGGGTATGGTCACTAAAATTCTGGCTCAGAGGGGTGGGGGGACCTCGGGTAACATAGAAAGCATGGAGTTTAACCTGAAGATAAAACATTGGCAAGAAACACATTTCTAAGGCTGATGAGAGGATTGGTTAATTTTACATTGAAATGCAGATCATTAGCATCCCAGGTTTATTCAATAGGTGTGTGTCTGTCTTTTTATTTTTTAATATTTGTCTAGGTAAATTTCTACAAGTTGCAAAAAATAGGCAAATTTGGCTGCTAAGATTTGATAGGTTGTGCTCTGCTCTTTGTGTACAGGATTCCCCATGGTTGTTGTTCCAAGTTGATGGCAGAGTTGGTCAGACACTTTCATGCACAAACTCATGAGCGGAGTTTCAAGAAAATAAAATCTTTATAACATGATCTGAAAAAACAGTGACCTGGTTCCACTGTCTGCAGGACGCGGGAATGAAAACAGCAATAGATGCGGGACTGACCCACCAGCACCCTACAGCCATGCACATATCATGATTATTTACTAAGGGGCAGCAAGTGTGACCCCCCATTTCTGCTCTCAGCAGACCCCCTGCAACCTGCCTGGTCTGGAAAAGAAGGGGTAACAGACATGAAGTCTCCTTTCTGCTGTTCATACCAGCTCCCTCTAACAGTTGGAGGTTTATAATGGGGTGTGATCACTTGATTTGGGTGGTCTGCAGGTAAGGGAGAGCTTAAAAAACTAAGACTATAATAAAAAAGCATAGAGTACAGCATGCAGGTCAATATAATGCAGAAAATACCATCCAGAGTGCCTATATAGGAGTCAGGACTGAGCAATACACATCATATAGAGTGCAGGGGTCAGAGCTGTGCAATACACAACATATAGAGTGCGAGAATGGTGCTCAGCAGCAGCTAAAACTAAAAGTGCAGCTAAGAGGTGGGAGTGCAATAGTTTCTAGTGAGGGGGGACAATATTTGGAACATTTTCGGTATTGTTATGTCTTAGACTTAAGAATTCTACCTCCAATAGTACTTAATGATATTTCAGGATTAACTGCCTCATATAGAAAGGGTCAGTTTATAGGGGGGTGTCAGGCAGTGTTTATATGAGGGTGTCAGTATATAGGGGGGAGTCTGGCAGTGTCTATGTGGGGGTGTCAGTATATAGAGGGGTGTCAGTATACAGAGGGGTGTCAGGCTATATCTATATGGGGGTGTCAGTATACAGAAGGGTGTCAGGCTATATCTATATGTATCTATATGGGGGTGTCAGTATACAGAGGGGTGTCAGGCTTTATCTATATGGGGGTGTCAGGCTATATAACTGGGGGTGTCCCTCTATCTCTGTGCAGCCAATAGCAGAGTGTGGGTAGGTAGGTAGGTGGGTAGGTGGGTGGAGGGTGAGCAGTGTTTGTGTCGGTGAATGTTGCGGGTGTCACACAGCCGGGAGCTGCAGCCACCATCATCTCCGTTCTCTGCTCCGTCTGCCGCTGTCACCATGCGGGGGGTCCCTGCTCAGATTTACCGAACCCTGCTGTTCTGGCTGACCGGACCGGCCCTGATCGCTCTGCTCTCCGTACCAGGTACCGACCCCCCCTCACCCCCCGGGTGTAACACCCGATACCGGCACTGATCTCTGTCCTTTCATCCTTTCCTATCCGCCTCTCAATCTTCACCTGTCCATCATTCCACCATCATCCTTCTACCCATCATCCTCACCTGCCCTTCATTCCTCCATCCCTCTCTCCTGTCTGTTATTCCTCCATCAATTTCACCTGTCTGTTATTCCTCCGTCCCTCTCACCTGTCTGTTATTCCTCCTTTCCTCTCACCTATCCTTCATTCCTCCATTCCTCTCACCTACCCATCATTTCTTTATCCTTCTCTCCTGTCTGTAATTGCTTCATCCCTTTCACCTGTCTGTTATTCCTCCGTCCCTCTCACCTGTCTGTTATTCCTCCATCCCTTTCACCTGTCTGGTATTGCTCCATCCCCCTCACCTGTCTGATTATTCTTCCATCCCTCTCACCTGTCTGTCATCCCCTCCTCAGCAATTTATAACCAGACTCCTCCATCTCTCTGCCCCCACCTTTACAACTTGCACCTGTTTTCTATCTCACTGATAATTATAATAATAATAATTTGCCATTCTGCCACCTCGGCTGCAGTCCACAACACATTTATCCCTTTTATTGCCCTTTGGCTCTCTATGCCTTGCATTACCTCCTGCCACATTTTCTGGTCCTAAATTGCCCCAATTTCCTCTACGCTCTACATATATTGGTCCATAGTTGCCCCTGCATCCCTACTAGCACCTCCCTTAGTCCCTATTATCCCTTGCACTGCCCCCCCCCCCCCAATCTATAGGTCCTAACTCTTGCACTGTCTCCTCTGCATCACCAACTACACATTGAACCTTGGATTTTCTATTCAGTATATAAACACTTTCACAGTACCTGCACTTAGCACTAAAACATGTTTTGATCTTTATTATTCCTGTAGTAGTTTACCTATGGCAATTTCTTCATTTCTCAGTTCTGATTCTTTCTTGCACTGCCTCTGCTGCCACACAATTGGATTTTGCCCTGTGTCTTGGCACAGCCACCTATTCCTCTTATTGTCACCCGCGCCCTATAATTACCACTATACTGCATCCTCTGTGCATCCTTTATCTCCTCCAAGCTGTTTCATGTGTCCACCTAAATGTTCCCTCTTCTTCTCCTTGCAGTGTGCTCTTACCTCCGCTTTGTCTCCTCTCCCTTCCACTGTTCCCTCATCTGCCCTTCTTTGCTTTATTCTCCTGCACTTTACTCCCTTGCCCAATTTCCCCATCATATCTTCCTCCACTGTCCCTGTTCATCATTTCCACAACTGTTCTACTTCCCTACTGTCCCTTCACCTCCCTCCTTGTTTCATCCTTCAATCCGTGTTCCTGTTATCCCATAATCCTCTTCTGTGCCCCCATTTACTTTTCTGAATTTGCTTCATATTTTTCATCTTTTTCCCCAATCTCCCTTTCATCTCCTTCTCTGTTACACTGATTGCTTCATTACTGTAGTGTATATTTGGGGGTGTCAGTATATTGTCATTTCATTTTCCCTACTGTCTCCTTCTAACCAACTTTTCTCTGCTGTCCCCTAATGTAATTCCCCATTGTATCCTTATATATTCCTTTATTTCTTCTCATCTCCTCCTCTGTTGTCCCCTATCCACCTTCTTTGCTTTTCCCTCATTTCCCCTACTGCTGTCCCCACCTCTCCTACCCTTTCCTCTCATCTGCTCCTCCACTCTGCCCTTCTTTTCTTCTCTACTGCCCACTCATCTCATTGTCTAATATTCCCTCATCCCCCTTCTTATCCCTGCCCCTCCTATGCTATCCTCTCCCCTCCTCCACCGTTTCCTTATCTCCTCCTCTGCTGTCCCCTTTTCTTATTTGCCCTTGTTATTCTATCCTCTCCCTTCCTTCGCTGCCTCCCCTTCCCTCCTCCTATGCTATCCTCTCCCCTCCTATGCTATCCTCTCTCCTCCTATGCTATCCTCTCCCCTCCTATGCTATCCTCTCCCCTCCTATGCTATCATCTCCCTTTTTCCTCTCAACATTTCATCTTAACTCTCCCTCCATATGCCAAGGTTTTTTGGTTTTAGAAAACTATAATTCCTGTTAAAAGTATTTTATGACATTGCATCTTGTTTGGTTTTCCTATGAGCGTTTTGGTTCTGGAGGTTTGTTTCTCTCTTTTTTTATTATATGTCTCTGGGAAGACGGTTTCCCGTCATTGTAACTTCCTGCAGGGAGCAAAGTGCTTGGAATGGAAAGTATCGGAGAATTTGGAGTGGATGCTTATTATGGGAACACAAAGATAATGCCATTTCCAGCTTGTATAGTAGAGATGATGGAGATGCAAAGTCCAGATAACTTCCACTCTCTGAAACATCTACAGATTGTCAATATGTATTGTGTGCATGGTTGTCATTTTTTCCTTGGTAGGAGGATGGGCTGGCATGTGTCGGTAATATGCTTTGGCTCATGTTAATCTTAACCAGCCAAATGTATTATAAACTGTCTTTTATAAGGCCGGATCACTGTTATGAACATAGAATGGTAATACAGATGCACCAGGGCTGTATATGTACGAATATGCTGGGTACCATACAGTGTACAATAGTTTTATTAGTAGTAAGACCTTCAAGTAGTATCATTGGTGGTCCCACAACACTATGCCAACTCTATCCAACACCTTTGTATATGAAATATACAATACTAAATATTTAGGGGTTGTTTTTGCTTGAATGGAAAATGTTTAGTTTGCAGAGTAACGTACTGCTCTATTGATAGGAAAAGTCATGGGTGAGCCATTTTCGTGTGCTAAAGGCTGTAAAGTTGTGATGGGGGGGGCAAGGGTATCGATTCCCGCAACAAAGACACAGTCAGCCACTTATGCAGGCAGGAAAGTAATGGGCCAGCATACCCAATGTGGTCTTACATCGCCTGTAATAAAGGATTCACCATACACAGGTGGAGCACATTCCTACATTGGGAACAGTTTTATGCCAGGGTAAAGAAATGCACGTTGGTCTGTTGGGAATGGGATGTCAAAAAGATAAAGGAGGGTGACTGGTTTATAATATTTTTTCAGGTTGGAGGATGATGCTCCTAAAACTGGCATGGGATGTATGACAATTAGTATTTTGAGGTGAACCTGTGGCCAGGTTATGGATTTCCCAACAAGCAATAAATTCACTGCAAGCCAGTCCACTGTATCTGCATTCCGGTTCACAGGAGAAGCGCTGAAGCTGAAAATGTTCCATAGAGGTGCACAGGTTTAGGGGTCCTCCCATGGAGGGGGATATAGCAAAGCTCATGTCATATATTAGTGATTGGCCATATATCTGTGTGCAGGTGGGAAGAGTCTCTGCATTGATATTGAGAAGCTGTCAGTATAATGAACGTTCAATGTGACTGTGCAGATGGTGAGCTTTCATACACAGTTCTTAATGCTGGCAGAAACAAGCTTTAGGTGTGAAAGTCCCCACAGAATCATATGCTTTTTCTTTTTTCTATTAGGAGATTTAATGTAATTAGCAGACATCTGCCGCACTATAGATGAAGTCACTGCATTCTTCAGATTGGAAAGCAGCATATGTATAGAGAAAGGCGGCACAGATCCAGCAGCCTCCATGTGTCAGATCAGCCACATAAAACTTTATGATTTGAAACTAGAAAACTTCATATATGATTGTCATGGAAAAGTGTCACCAAAGACCACATGGTCAACATTTGGCTTTATGGTCTAACTGACGTGGTGTGGTCCATTCTGCAGTTGTGTCCACATTCATATTCTGCTCAACCAATATGCAGATAAGGATAAAGATTTGGTGGTTTGAAATGAGATTATAGTGTAACAGAATCACAATGTTGCTGAGAAATGTGGTCATGGAGAAGTGTGACCATTAATTAGACGGTGAGTATAGTCCCAGGTTAGAAGTATGGACATTCATTCGTGCTGTCACAGGTTAGACAGAAAATATGGCCAACGAGTAATAAAAGTGTGGCAGGGGTAAGAAGTGCAGCCATGGGGTAGGAAGAAGTGGGAATTGATGGGTCATTACAGAAATATTACTTTACATGATAATTACTTACAAGCAATCTTCTGGAGCCCAGTAATGTTCTAAAAAGAAATGGGTAAATTCTGCAGATTATCGCAGCACTACCGACACCTACAGCTCCGGCGTTTTAGGATTGTGGATAAAGAATCCGTCTGATGCTGTCTTCAGATGGGGCCACTGAGCCATGTTGGCTAGCAATAAAATATAAATATAATATGCATTGTGAAAAAAAGGCTCTTCTATACAATGTGCCCTAATCTTTGCGAGTACTGCTGGGACCCATATAGCCCCTTCCCTATCAGACCTCCAATGGCATCCACACAATTATTTTATTCATTTATTTGGATTTCCTATATTAAATTGTAGCATTATGTAGGGTGAAATGTCTTTCCTGCTTTAACCCTTTATGTGCCATATTCTTCTCTTATGATTGCAGGAAAGGTGCTGATATCACGGATAGGTGAGAATAATCTTGTGTTACATGGAGAGGCACTGATGACCCTTTCCAGCTTGTCAGGTTGTAATGAGCACAAGGCCTTCCTTGCAGCTGATGACATGTGTAGGCGAGATTCTAGAACTCCTCTGGCCACTCCGAAAATGAAGCAATCCCCACATGGCGGCTTGGTGTTAGTGATGTTAGATAGACCACTACCATTAAATAACTCCGACCCTTAAAATGACTGCAAATCCAATTAGAAGAGAAAACCAGATGATATTCAATTTAGGTTCTTCAACCATGAGATGGGCCATTCCAGACTGATAATGTACCCACAGATTATATTTCATCAGTGATTGTAAGAAGAGGGGGGCACCAAATCAACAGGCGGAAGAATTGTCAAGGAAGTCCGGGGTCAGGGCAGGCAGCAAGCAAGAGAGGTCAGAACCCAGGGGTCAAATACCAAGGATCCAGAAAATAGACACCAGTGACACAGGGGCCACTGCAGACACAGGGAACACAGGAAACAGGAGGCACAGGTGACATGGGGATAACCACAGACAGAGAGGAACACTGGAACAGCACAAGGGAATAGGCTGGGAAACAACAGACCGGGCAACAAGGGGTTAACACAGGAGCTGGATAGGGGGAGCACTGATTTAACCAACAAGTGTACAGGAAATACTCAGCAGAGCTAAGGGGTTCGGCACTAGTGGAGACACGTTGCACAAACGCTGAGTGTTGTGTCAGAGCTAGCTAAAGAGCCAGGGATGATTAAGAGGCTATTTCCTGATTGGCTGGTGGGATGGGTGAAACTGATTAAACTTGGAAGCGCAGGTATTCCTAGGGTCAGGACTTCCCACATGAGCAGGAGAGAGGCGTCTGCGCTTTAGTGGGGAAGAGGTCAGTGTAACAAAAGGGGTCCATACACCCCACATAATCAGATTACTGGGGGATCTTTACACCCCTCACCAGAATAAAGGGTGGCATAGAGGACAAGAGGGATCCATAAATCCCACACCAGCAGATTACAGGAAGACATGAAGCATGGAGGGGGTCCATACACCCATTACCTTGAGATTGCAAAGGGACATGAAGGTTGGGGAGGGGGGGTCCATCAGGTACATAGTGACATTGGAGGGAGATCCCCACACATTTCATTACTGGTATAACAAATATATCATACAGTGTGTGAGTTTGTGAGGGATTATGATTTCAGTGTTACAGATAGGCTTACTCTGTTAATTCAGGTTTGGGTTTGCTGTTGGACAATGTATGGCTTCCAATGGCACAGCCTTTCCTTCTTCTGAATAAAGTCTGTCTGTATATATAATATTTAGGTGTCTGTGTTGTAGTCCTCATCACTGTCCCTGCGCAGCCTGAACGACCTGTAAATGTTAGGAAAATAGCAAACAAGGCACAAGAAATAATCTTTTGTAGTGGCAAAAAATATTGTGTTAAAAATTCAACCCCAGAATCAACCAACTTCTGAAAATGCTGGTTGCTTGTCTGCAAATTCGGTAGTTTCCAAGTTATGGACACCTGGTCTGCAAAGTCTGGTAAACCGGTTAGCCAGGTAACTAGAATTTTTTGGAAGGCAGACGGCAATGAAATCCTGCATTTTTCTCTTTGGTGTAATTTGTAATGCCCATTTGTAATTGGTGCCCTTGTTAGAAATATATAATCTATTTATATTTGCCAGTCTGTGACATGATGTCTTCTTGCTGGGGTAAAGGGGGCAGATGGGCATAAGATGTTGGAGATGGTATGTGCTGCCTCATCTGTGGGTGGTGGATGGAGATTCACTTTTATAATCTTTCTTATAATGAGTAATGGGAGATCAGAGCAGACATGCACAGAGCTGTGTACACTGGCTGCACTGTATAAATATGTGCTATTAATTATCCATTAAGCAAGTTGCAGGTCTCCCGGGAAGCCTGCGGCAGATGTGACAATAGCCTGAATTTTTTATTATTAACCCCTTGTCAGCACAGACATTGTCGGTCCACTATTAAAGAACCTTCTCCTGGTTGGTGCAGAAATCAGTCTGCTGCATAGCATAGGTCTATCTCTTGTAGGAGTCCTGAGAACAAAGAATAGTGATGTTTTCAGGTATCCATAATGTCCTGGTAAGATTCCCTGCAGGCAGTATGGGCCCAGGGACAGACGATCTTCCTATGCAATTGTTATCACTGCACTCTGATTGTCTGTTCAGCCTCCACCATTCCCTGCATCCCCTGCACAGATACCGGGGCTGCGCACAGCTGAGAGGGATTCTGGAGTTTGTGCTGCAGCCAATAAGTAGATTGTTTCCTGAGATCAATCCTGTGCTGCCATTGGCTGCTGGACCTATTTCCGCTGCAATTCCAGGCTGAGTATATTTTCTGCTATCCTGCCAGCATGTTCACAGTTCTGCTTATTTGGATTTGACCCAAACTTTGGCTGTGATTGCCACCTGCCCTGACATTAGTCCGTTACCTGACTTTAACCTGTTTCACAACCACACCTTGACTCACTGTGTTCCTGCCTGCCATTCCTACACTCATCTGATTCTTGTTACGCCTCGGGGGGTGCGACCTGGTGGCCACTGGACTACTTTGCTGCAGGGAGGTCATTAGGGTGACCGGCCCATCACTCCCTGCAGGGTCGCTGGTATATCCGGTGTATAATAACTGCCAGATACCCACAGTAAATGCAAACTATAAAACTTTAATCAACATATTTCATCAACAAATAGACGGAATCATATCAAGAAATGTACTAATTAATATCACATGGCTGTGTCTTCAAAACACCAATTCAAGTGGCTCTTACAATAAAGGACGGTAATATATATTGGATTCTATACCTCCATGGTCTTCATATTTAGCCCATTTGCCATTGGCCCATAGTATGATTTTCACTTATACCTGGTGTCCTCCAGCACAATTCAGGCCGGTACCCCTTTGCTTGCAGTATATATACAATATATATTCAGCCTCAGGGTACATGTGTAAAACATTGGTGGTCTAACAGTTCTTTACAAATCCCATGAATTGTGTTATTGCTGGGTCAGTGCTATAGAATATCTCTATTATATATGCTGCAGTGTATATCCAGGACCAAGGAAAGCTTCCCAGCAGCTCCTGTCATAGTCAGGAAGTAATGTGGAACGATTATAAATATTATTAATAAACAGGATTTGTATAGCGCCAACATATTACACAGCGCTGTACAATAAATAGGGGTTGTAAATGACAGACAGATACAGACAGTGATACGGGAGGAGGAGAGGACCCTTCTTCTGTAATCCTGGAAAGTTATTGAAACATCTATTTTCTACAAATTACTAATCCAGCAAATGGACCACCAACTCCACCAGACCAGCAATGGCTGACACGGGACAATCTTCATCCATAAGGGCTCTCGGTCCCCAGGCCGGCCTGCAGACATTTGTGTTACCCGGTCCATGTCCATGTTGGTGTTACTCTCATCTCACATGGATGTCTTCCCAGCTTTTCTCACAATTCCCCGTGTAATGTATTGTAGGGAGCTGGCGTGCTTGGAAAGGTTACACAGATTCCCCCAGGGATTCACACAAGATACACTTGTGCCATTTACTGAGACTTTATGTTATGACATCCATTAGTTGTCTATTCACAGCAGCAGAAATATCACAAGACGTTCAATGTGGCTGCAAAATGGAGAACAGAACACCATCATATTATCCTTACTGATGCTGAGAGGATAGTGCAGAAAAAGATGTGAAATTATTGGGGTAATTTACTAAAGTTTGGACTATTTACCTAGAAATATATATTTTCATCTTGCAGGCAAATTTCTGTTTCAATGTTTCATATAAATATATTTATAAATACATGTACAATATACATATACAATTTCTGCTCCATTGGTCCGCAGTGTCTGTTAGGAGCTGAGCAGCTGTGTGATATTGTTTGTATGTGAATACCATAGAGAGCGAAGATTCATCTTATGTGTATTGTAATAATGTATTACAAATAATGTGTAATGTAATGTCACTCTGAATGGGTGCTCATTTTATTCTGAGAAGAGAGATTTCCCCGGATAGGAGTACAGCTGTAGTGAGATTGGTTTTGGATATAAATGTATATCGGCATACCTTGGTTCCTTGTGGTGGGAGCACTGATGTAGTAAGATATCATACAGAAGAAGAAGTAGCTCTGGGAAAATATTGGATATAACATGATTCCTCCTAGGTGGAAGTACAGTTTTAGTAAGATAGTTCTGGGCAGTGTGGCAGGGTGGTTTGTAGGAACATGCCCCAAGTAAAAACAAAATGTGTTCTTTCCATAAAATAAAGGTAAAGTATAGTCACAAACATACTTTTCAAAGCTTGGGATTATTTAGCATAGCAATTTAGCTCGTTAACATTCCCGTACTTTGATCCACAATAGCTTTGTGCCAAATCAATTGCAAACTCTAACAAATTTTACTAATTTGACTTGGGAAAATGCTATTACTATTTATCACTGTATGTGCAGCTGGAATACATTACACTATTAAAGAGGACTTCAACTGGGCTTTAAAAACTTTGCTATCTGCAAATGTTGAGGCAATGAACATAATTTATTAAAGTTCTCCAAGGCTGGACAGGATACACTTTTCACATTGAAGCTGAATGATCCAGCAAACCTGGAATACAGGAATCCTGGACTAGATCCATTCCAGGTTTGCTGGATCACCAGCTTCACTGATATAAGTGTATCCTGTCTAGCCTTGGAGAGCTTTAATAAATCAGGCCCAATATTATGCAATATGTAGATTATCAGAATATTGAGGTCATAGAAATACATACCATACAGTACAACATATACAAAACAGCATATAGAGACTTCAGGAATCAGATCTATACAACACATAAAGAGTGCAGGGGTCAGGTCTATGTAACGCATAAAGAGTGCAGGGGTCAGGTCTATGTAA
>NC_092868.1:61135112-61136845 GCF_032062135.1 Pyxicephalus adspersus
GTCAGGTCTATGTAACGCATAAAGAGTGCAGGGGTCAGGTCTATGTAACATAAAATATAGATTACGGACAATGTACAGTCAGTTTTATATATTGTATCACACAGAGCATAGGAATCAGTTCCATGAGACTTATAAGATGATACTAACTCCAGCGTACTATATGTAACATACAAATATAGAGGTATATAATTAGAATATAGAGACTTCAGGAATCAGATCTATGCAACACTAAGTGCAAGGATCAGGTCTATGTAAGTTCAATAACAATAGTAAAGTGTTATCCAGCCTATTCAATATATCCAAGCCACATCCCTAATGCAGCAAAATTTACATCAAAATCTAACAGATTTCATTTGAAATTGGGAGTTAAGGGCCAATGAATTACATTTCACAAAAATCTATTGATTATAAGATCAAATACTTTATTAATTAACATTAAAACCATTATCATATAAAACTTTTAATAAAAATGTGCAAACTAAAGATATTCCTGTTAAAGTCACCCTCCAGGGTGGATGCAACCTGTATGTATCAACACGTTTCACGGATTAGTTCCGCTTCTTCAGGAAGGAAAACTGGGACATCTGCTGTACGTAGGACCTGGACTCTCAGCCACAGTGGGTGGTGAAGAACAAAGACCGCAGCACTTGGAATATTGCTCAGCTATTGGTCAAATATTTTTAGGGGTAAGATCACCACACAACTCTTCCATGGACGGTGACTTAACAGGAATATCTTATATGGTGTTTAGTTTGCACATTTTTATTGTGATTTTATTGTTATTTAATAAAGTATAAGATCTTATAATAAATAGATATTTGTGAAATTATATTCATTGGCCCTTAAAGTCCCAATTTTGAATGAAATCTGTTAGATTTTGTTGTATATTCTCTGTATGTTCAAGACAAAAGGGAGCGTGCAGGGGAATTTCTATGCAACAAAGGCTTTGGAGGGCATGTGTCAGGTTTATATGGCATACAATGTAAAATATAAAGAGCAGAGTAACATAGCCTACATATTATTGTCACAGGTCAGCAGCTTATCTGGTACTTGTTGTTCACCAGATATATGTCAGATCAGCATCAGTTTGTCTCCTTACCTTGCTTCAGGCTGCTCTGTCCAGGCCTTGGAGGTAGAGGAGTTTTTTGATTTATATTCACTTGCTCATTCAGTCCCACCCAGCCCGCCTGTTAGCCGCACTTTATAAGCTGTGTTCAGACTGACACTCCTTGCCTTTGCAATAGGTATGTTTACCTGAGGCTCCAGTTTGTGTCGGTTTCTAATTACTGATTCCCTGGTTCTGACTTTGCTTGTTCTCTACCTGTCCTGACCTGGTCCTGCTCTGGTTTTCGAGATTGCCCACCGATTTGGTACTGCTCTGGTTCCTTCTGCAGTCAGCTGCCATCTGCACAGGTGTATCTGAGGGCCGCAACCTGGGCGCCGTCTGCATCAAAGCCCATCACCCCCTGCGGGGTGCTCTGGTGAACACCGGATTATTCCTTAGACTCTGCACCTCAGCTCATACCTCCGCCACTTCCTCCTACTTGTGGAAAAAGCCGTGACAGCTGTTTGAAAAGGCCATGGACCCCACTGACATTCCTCTGTCAAGCACTAATTGAAGATCAGGAGGCTCACAGCGATCAAGTTGTGCAGATACTGCAGGACTTACCATCTTGCATGCAGCAACTCCAGACTTACCATCTTACATGCAGCAACTCCAGACTTACCATCTT
>NC_092868.1:61137090-61151014 GCF_032062135.1 Pyxicephalus adspersus
CATGCAGCAACTCCAGACTTACCATCTTGCATGCAGCAACTCCAGAGCTCCCTGCAGGGCAGTGCTGCTCCTTCCACAGCTCCTACAGTTGCTCCAGCTACCATCTCTCCTGTACCTGAGGCAAAGATGAATTTGCCAGAATGTTTTTGCGGTGACCGGAAGATGTTTCCAAACTTCAAAAATGCTTGCCTATTTTCCTTTTGTCTTGGCCCACACTCCTCTGGCTCCAAAGAACAGCATATTGCCCTTGTGATGTCCTTATAGCAAGACAATCCTCATTTCTGGGCTTTCAGTTTGCTACCTGGTAATCCTGCTCTTCATTCTGTAGATTTATTATTCTGGGCACTTGGTCTTCTATATGATGATCAGGATCGGGCAGTGTCTGCTGAATCTGCTGTCCGTTCCTTCTGCCAGAGTCACAGGACAGCGGAGGAGTACTGCTCTGAGTTTCGCCGGCGGTCTGCGGAATCGCAGTGGAATGACCCCACTCTCCGATCTCTGTTACGGCTCGGTTTGTCTGAAATGAATAAAGATTCTCTTGTTCACTATCCTCCACCTGGGAGTCTGGATGCCACCATGCAGCTTGCAATTAAAATTGACTGACGCTTCCGGGAACATCGCAAGGAAGCGTGCCACGAAATTTTCACAAGCTCCTATCCTCTTGTTACCTCACCAGAGGCTACTGAACTTTCAGCAGAACCCATGGAGACTAATCGGTCCAAACTGCCAGCCTCTGAGCGGGCGTGCCACCGAGCACAAAACTTATGTTTGTATTGTGGAGGTAATGGACATTGAAGAAATAACTGTCCTTTCAAAGCACCCAAAAGCCTTGGCCTAAAAGATGGTAGGGAGGACTCCCTAGGCTGGTCATTCAGCCTTCCCTTTAAAAAGATTACATACACATTTCAGCTATTTTTCTCTGACCAGACTATTTGGCCTGAGGCCTATCTGGATTCTGGTACAGCAGCCAACTTCATGGATCAGATCATATTGTAGTTTCTAGGCACCGGATTCTGCTGGTAGCCCTGAAGAATTCTATTCCTATTTCAGTGGTCAATGGTACGGTAATCCCTGAGCCCATTCGTTTCGAGACCAGGCCACTATCCTTACAGATAGGTGCCCTTCATTTTGAGACTTTGGAATTCCTGGTAATGCCCAAGCTAGTCAATCAACTCCTTCTAGGCATGCCATGGCTCCGACAACACTCTCCAGTGATAGACTGGGTTTCTAGAGACATTTTGTCTTGGAGTTCTAGCTGTTATCACAACTATCTTCTGAAGATTGAACAAGTCATTTCTGTTTGCCTGACTGGGACTGCACCTTTGCCAGGCCTTTCTGACTCCTACAAAGATTTTGTGGAAGTTTTCTCCAAGCCAAAGGCAGAGACCCTGCCACCTCATCGGCCTTATGACTGCTCCATTGAGCTCTTACCTGGGACTTTGGCTCCTCATAGCCGTGTCTATCCCCTGTCTAGACCCAGAAACTCAGGCCATGTCTGAATATAATACATAGAAACTCGAAAGGGGTTTCATTCACAAGTCCACCTCACCTGCTGGTTTCTTCTTTGTCAGTAAGAAGGTTGAGTCCCTGCGTCCCTGTATAGATTACAGGGGCCTGAACAAAATAACTGTTAAAAATAGATATCCTTGCCTCTGATTTCAGAATTGTTTGGTCGTATCCAGGGTGCCACTGTTTTTACTAAACTAGATCATCGAGGAGCCTACAACCTCATCCGAATCAATGAAGGGGATGAGTGGAAAACCGCTTTCAACACTCGGGATGGTCACTATGAATACCTTGTCATGCCATTTAGGCTTTGTAATGCCCCTGCAGTATTTCAGAACTTTGTTAATGACTTTTTCCGTGACCTCCTCTACACTTGTGTTGTAGTATACCTGGATGACTTACCAATCTTTTCCTTCTAACTCACCAGGAAAATGTAAAGACTGTGCTTCTAAGCCTTAGAGAAAATAGACTCTATGCCAAATTGGATAAATGTCTCTTTGAACTCCCTGAAGTGCCTTCTCTGGGTTATTTTGTCTCCAATCAGGGATTACGTATGCACCCTGAAAAAGTTTCTGCTGTTCTGAAGTGCCCATTGCCACAAGGACTAAAGGCAATTCAAAGATTCTTTGCTTTGCCAATTATTATAGACAGTTTATAAAGGATTACTCTTCAACATTCCTCCTGGAAAACACTATGTAAAAAAGTCTCTCCGTCCCCGTATCCTTGCATGGGATGACAATTCTAAGGTTGCTGGTCACAAGGGGCTGCAGAAAACTTTTGACTTCATCTCACACCTGTATTGGTGGCAAACATTACGTCGAGATGTTAGAGACTTCATTGCTGCCGGCTCCAAATGTGCTCAAAACAAAGTCCCAAGAAGATTACTATCCGGTGTACTTCTTCCTCTGCCGGTACCTAAGTGTCCTTAGACCCATATTTCCATGGATTTTATCATGGACCTACCTCCAATGTGCCGGGCACATTCCTACCAACCAATGGTTGCACAGTCATTTTGGTTGTAGTGGATAGTGTTCTGTTAGTCATCTGTTGGAGATGCAGCTAGACTTCTCCTCTGCTTACCATCCACAGTCCAATGGTCAGACTGAGAAAGTCAATCAGTGCCTGGAACAATTTCTCCATTCCTATGTATCAGCCAGGCAGGACATTTGGAGTGTAATACTTCACTGGGTTTTCCTATACCAGCCATGGCAGCGGATCTACAGGTTTCAGTCCTTTCTTCCTGACCTATGGCTGTCACCCCAGAGTCCCTCCTCCTATTTCTTCTGGTTTAGAACTTCGGGAAGCCGCAGAAGTCAGAGCCAACTTCCATGCAATCTGGGAAGAGGCTCAGAGAGCGTTGCATAAATCCTCTCTTCGCCACAAGGGGCAGATGAAAAAAGGAACCCTGCCCCTAGATTTGCACCAAGACATAAGGTCTGGTTGTCTACCAGGCATATACGTCTTCAGGTTCCATTTCTAAAACTTGCTCCCCAATTTATTGGACCCCTCTCTGTTTTATCGCAGATAAATCAGGTGACCTATAAGCTGCGGCTGCCTCCAGTCTTTGGATTCCCAACTCTTTTAACATGTCTCTCCTGAAACCTCTCATCCTCAACCGTTATTCCCCCAAATCCCCTCCTCCTGCTCCTGTCCAAGTGGATTCTGAGAAGAGTTTGAAGTAGAGTCCATTGTTGATTCTAGACTGCTCCATGGCAAACTGCAATATCTGGTCCACTGGAAAGAAGAAGACGCAGATCTTCATGTCCCTCTGCCGGTGAAAGACTTTCATAGGCAGTTTCCCAGGAAGCCGGGGGGATCCCTTCCGAAGAGGGGCCCTAAGAGAGGCGGTACTGTCACAGATCAGCAGCACAGCTGATCTGGTACTTGTTGTTCACCAGATATATGTCAGATCAGCAGCAGTTTGTCTCCTTACCTTGCTTCAGGCTGCTCTGTCCAGGCCTTTGGAGGTAGAGGCGTCGCCGGAGTTTTTCAGCTGATTTTTTGGCACCTGCTCATTCAGTCCCCGCCTGTTAGCCGCACTATATAAGCTGTGTTCAGACTGATACTCCTTGCCTTTGCAATAGGTATGTTTACCTGAGGCTCCAGTTTGTGTCAGTTTCTAAATGCTGATTCCTTGGTTCTGACCTTTGCTTGTTTGACTTCGCTTGTTCGCTGCCTGCCCAGGTCCTGCTCTGGTTTTTGAGATTGCCTATCGATTTGGTACTTCACCTCAGTTCCATCTGCAGTCAGCTGCCATCTACACGGGTGTGTCTGAGGGCAGCAACCTGGGCACCATCAGCAGCAAAACCCATCACCCCTTGCGGGGTGCTCTGGTGAACACCGGATGATTCCTTAGACTCTGCGCCTCAGCTCATACCTCCGCCACTTCCCCCTACTTGTGGCAAAAGCTGTGACAACTATGCATGATTCCCCTCACAATGCTGGGGGTCTGCAGTGAGTGGGGTAAGTTAGAACCCACTGGTAATATACCATGGGAGGATAACTTAGTATGTAACTGCAAATATCAGGTCTTTGCGATTCTTCAAACTGTTTTATCTTTTAGTGAGAAGTTGTGACGGCCGAGGCACAAGCAAGTTTCATGTCGTTGGAGTTACGGGCCGTCATGAAGTTTTTGTTTCTTCAGGGAAAGTCAGCAAAGGACATTCACACTGAGATGTCACAAACACTGGGGGAGAAGTGTCCTTCCTACAGCACTGTCACAACCCGGATATCTTGTTTCAAGACTGGGCATTTCAATGTTGAAGATGAGCCCCGCAGTGCGCGCCCCCCAACCTCAACTGACCCGGCGACCTGCGATGTCCATGAGCTGATTATTGAGGACCGGTGAATATCCGCAAAAAAGATCGCCCAAAAAAGATTGACATCTCTCGGGAGTGTGTTAGGTTTTTTATCACCACTATCCTAGACATGGCAAGCTTTCAGTGAAGTGTGTGCCGAAATGTTTGAACAGTGATCAGAAGAAGAAATGAGTTGAAGCATCCAAAGCCGTTTTGGCCCATTTTGAAGCTGCACAGGACTTTTTGGCTAGGTTAGTGATTGAGGATGAAACCTGGCTCCACATTAATGATCCTGAAACCAAGGAACAGTCAAAGGAATGGGGCCACAGCCGGTCCCCGCGGCCGAAAAAGTTCCAAACCCAGAAATCGGCCAAAAAAGTCATGGCGTCTGTTTTCTGGGACAAAGACGGTATTCTATTGGTGGACTACCTACCTCAGGGCTCTAGTATCACCGGACAGTATTATGCTAACCTCCTGGACCAGCTGAAGGAGGCAATTAAGATGAAATGCCGTGGAAAGTTGATCAAAGGGACCTGTGCACACATCCAAGGTTGTGGCTGTCAAATAGAACATTCTGGGTTTCCAATTGGTCCACCATCCCCCTACTCACCTGACCTGGACTTTTTGGACTATTATCTGTTCCCGAATCTGAGGAAACACCTGAAGGGGCAAAGTTTTGAGGACGTTTCTGACGTCAAAGATGCTGCTGAGAGCTCGTTTACGACCCAATCAAAAAACCGTTATTTGAACGGTCCAGAAAAGCTGCAACTACGCTGTACCAAGTGCATCAGTCTCAGGGGGGGAAATGTGGAATAAATGTGTTATTTCATAACTCTGGCTCTCTGCTTTCTGGGCAAAGCCAGGAACTTCTCAGCACCTCCTCGTATTTCTCAGCTTTACATAACCATAGCCCTAGTGGGGCCAATAAATTGGGGTAGATATTGAGATAGGGGGATGAGGCCATAAGTCTTTTTAGATAATTGTAAATGATGTGGGAATCTGATGTTGTTGTGTATATAAATAATTGGAATCCTATGAAACTTGAATAATCTGCATGATGGTGTTGGGGGTCTCAATGACTCACAAGATGGATCAGTTCTTGTATATCCCCAAGATTCCCTCCAGCTTCTGTCTCGTGTATGCACATTTGTAGATGATATGAGATAATAAGACCCCTGTCATTTGTGTAGAGCATTTCTTTGTATTTGTCTATGGAATGTCCTTCACGGAATGGAAGAAATTCAGCATGTCCATAGTATGTAAGTAACGCTTCATGGTGCTTTATGTGTTCATCAATAGGACATAATTACTGTTCCCTCATCATATTCACAGTACATGTATATTGTAACCCAGGGGTGGGGGGATGAATACAAAATGTTCTGTGTAATCATATCAACACTGAAACACAAAATAAGATTCCAAACTGTAGCTGAACATAAAGGAGTCCCTATAAAATGGAATGCACACCCTAACAGATACAGTGTATTTTTCTGTCTGCATTGTCCAATAAATACATTTTATTTGAAATAAACTAAATATGAGGTCAGGTGTGGGGGCAGGGATGGCGAGAGCCCCTCATAATTGGCCCAGCAGGAGTACAGACCCAGGAACCCAGTACAGAGATGGTGGAAACCCCTGATATTGGGGGCAGCAGGTGATTACTGATCCCTAGCAATGAGAAGTTCTGATCCTAAGAGGAAGCTTGTCAGATGAACAGATGGCATACACTTGTATATTATATGTGGATTTCTCTCTCAATGGGAATAGGAGAAGAATCTGGAGATCTCAGGAAGACAAACATGGAGGCAGAATAGATACAACAGGATGAGCTTTGGGCAGAATACCCTTGCTGTGCCTGATGTGGGGCAGATGAGGCTTTTCTTCTCCTGTGTTCTGGCTGCTTGTCCAGTCTTCAATAAAATGTCAACAGCTCTCTGATAAAATTGTATAAATTCGTCTTCCTCCTACCGTTCCATCACAAACGCCCTGGAGGCTTCAGCATCAATATTCATGCAAATATAGAATTTTATTTCACATGAAATTTCTCCGACTTCCACTAGAAGGAAATAGGAATGTCAGTGTATGTTTCTGGAATCAGCTAACAATGCTTTCCCCTGGGGCTGGCACACGCTACAGTGAAATGGCAAATTATATCACAGACATGAAATGGAGATTGGTCCTACATATTATATTGTGATGCACCAAGTGCGTCCTGATTGTGTGCGCCATTATGATTTGTTATCAGCAGCATAAACCTCCTTCTGGCAGAATTCTCAGCTGGGACACATTGGTGTCGTCACGAGAGGTTCATTTCCTGCTACTGTATTGTGTTCCATTAGGATCACGCTACAAAAAAAAAGTCATGGAGGCCCAACACGCGTATGCTGCACCCAGTACCTGCACCTTCACCTGCACTCTGCAATGGTGATTGCTCACATGTAACCGCAACAATACGATATAATCATTACAGCTATCTTTTTAACCATTCAATGTTCTGATAATCACATATATCATCAGAAGTCCACATTCCAATCTGTGGCATGGCTTTGTAAGACTACATATGGCCTTCACCATATGGCCTTCATCATATGGCCTTCACCATATGGTACTTCATCTGATCTAAGTATGCCAATCCAAAGTCCTGTACACGCAGACCCAAATCTGAACATCTTGGATAATGTCCAATAAAAGGCACCCATAACCTCAAATCCTCCCCCTCGGGGCACCCAATCATAGCAGCTCATAATTAGAACTGTAATTATCACTACTAATTCCACATAATTAATCACAAGGCAATAGCCAAATTGACTTTCCCCTAATTATCAGATAAGCTGTAAGCACATCACAGAGATTATAATTGACACAACTTAATTAAAATCTCATATACATATATGTGTCCCTATAAAGGGAACTTGTTGGGTTCAATGTGGTTTGGTTTGAGATGTAAAAGACATAGAAGAGCTGGAGGTGCTGCAGGAAGCTTGAGAAACAATTGCCCCCAGATCAGCCTGCCAGGGGTGCAATTTTTGGGGCACCTTGAAGACTGCAATCAAACATTGCTGATGGAAATATGAAATGTGCCGGGCACATTCAGCTGCCTCATCTTCTGATATTATTGGTAATATTACAGGTTCTGCTGCTATGGGATGAAGGACTGTGGCTGATCATAGAAGATTGGGACTTGACCTACCCAATGATACTGGTGCAGATTAAATGGACAGGATGAGGTACTAAATTTGATTTTGAAAATGAGTTTTATATCTAGGGATATTTTTGCTTTTATGGCCCTGATTTATGAAAGTTCCCCAAGGCTGGAGAGAATACACTTTCAGAAGTGAAGCTGTCAATTATAATCCTGAAAACATGGAATGGATTTTTAAAAATCATTTGCTATTTGCTAGCAAATGTTTTGAATCCTGGACCAGATCCATTCCAGGTTTGCTGGATCACCCAGCTTCACTGATGAAAGTGTATTCTCTCCAGCCTTGGAGAGCTTTCATAAATCAGGGCCTATAAGTCTTGTTGGTACAGGAGAATCTCCTTCATGAAACCAGGGGGTTTAGATTTATTTTGGGAGAGAGTCCTTTCATAAGTACACCAGAGATTGGGAAGGTCTTTTTCCTATGAGTCCAGGCAGCCTTTAGTCAAAGTAGTAACCATTCTTGTAAGAAATATTCCATAAACTCGGCTGACCTGACTTTATGGCTGAAGGTCCTAACACCATATTGAAATGTATTGGGTGAGCAGAGGAGTTGGACGAGTGCATGGAATACGAACGTGAGACGTGGAGTGCTGGGCAATGTGGTACATCATATCCCTTATATTGTGGAATTGTACCCAGGGCAGCCAAAGTTCTACCATTGTTGTAGAGAAAAGTGGCGAGGGTAATGGGGGGAATAATCGAGAATTGAGAACTGGCACCTGATTAGCCTTCTTAATTTTAAGAGAAAAATCCTGGCAGAAATTTTCATCTGTCGTTTGTCGTCAATGGCATGTGATCTCAGCTATCAGGAAGGCCTAGGACAGATGAAGGGCTGCTGGCTGGCTGGTGCGGCATTGAATCAAGGGAAATGGGGAAATCATGAATATCTCTGGTTGCTGCTTGGCAGATACGACTTACAATCTAAATTTATTGATTGGCTAAAAGTCCTCTATGAGGGGACAGAAAGCCTTTCACTTGAATGGTTGGATTGGTTGGAGGGTTGGAGCGCCACAGGGATTCCCATGAAGTTTAGGGACCGGACTTGGCTCGCCTTTCATGATAAACTTTATTTGAGGATTTATCAGCATCGACCCTCGGGAGACTTTGTGTGTGCTGAGACCGGAATGTAGAGAAGCAGAGGACACCATGGGGCACTTTCTGCTCCAATGCCCCTTCAATGTAGAAGTCTACAAAAGGGTAGGGAGGGCTCTAGGTATTCCCTGTGTTATATTTTGCGTCCCCCTGGCAGGTGGCACAGGATTACCTGAGGTGAGAAGTGACCCCCTGATCCTCACCAGAGCACCAGGGATCAGATGACTTCAGAATAGGAATGGCGATCGGGCTGGGACACAGCGAGTCAAGGCACAGCATTTGAACTGGCCAAGCTCAGGGAACAGGCTGAGGTCATGCCGAGGATATATATGGAGCATTCCAGACTCCGGACTTTGATTTTATTACACTTTTTATAGTTAGTGTGGTGGTCAGATAATACCTGGAATGAATAATGTCAGGTATGAATACGCCCCTGTCAGGCCAGTGAATGATATTCTGCACTCAGTAGGGGAATTTCAGGGTCTAGAGTAGGGAAGAATGGGGAATAGAGGAACATTAGGTCTTCTGTCAGTTTATGAGTCTGTGCAGCTTTTTCTGTCTGTCCTTTATGCACACTTTAGATTTTGTTAAATGGATTGATTATTGATAAAAGAGCGACATTCATGCTGATGGGTTTATCCTTCTTGGTCTTGCTTGGTATATGTTAGATAGGAGTTGTAGGTAGGTAGAAAGAAGTGTGGAATATTTGATTTTGTTTTTTGGCATGAAATTAAGATATTTTTGTATTTATATTTATGCCTAATATTTACTTTTCTCTATATATAGTACGTGTGTGTAAATATTTATACATACTCTGTATGTGTGGCTGTATTTTGTGTTGGAGGTGATAGTGGTCATGTCACACTTACCTCTTCCCCGCTAAAGCTCAGGCCCGGTCTCACCTGCTCTTCCAGATTTTATCAGTATCACCCCTCCCACCAGCCAATCAGAAAATAGCCTCTGAATCATCCTTAGCTATTTAGCCAGCTCAGACACAGCACTCAGGGTTCATGCAACGTGTCCCCTCCATTGCTGAGCCCCCAGCTCTGTTAAGCATTTCCTGTACACCTGTTGGCTATATCAGTGCTTCCCCTGTCCAGCCCCTGTGTTAACCCCTTGTTTCCAGTGTCTTCTGTGTTCCTGCGTCTGCCGTGGCCCTTGTGTTACCAGTGTCTATTTCCTGGATCCCTGGTTTTTACCCCTGGCTTGTGAAGTGACCTTGATGAGGGTAGCTTGGACCTTCTAGACCATCCTTCCCTACCATCTTCAGAACCTCTGCCTCCCCCCGACCCCCCACCTGCTTACCAACCACTCCCCCACCAATAAATATCCAAACACCAATCATGGATTTAAATTGGCTGGCATGCGTTTATTTAAACACCAATAAATAAATAAACCATTCAAGTAATGAACAAATATCCAATAATACCTAAATGACAAATACATAAATACATTTTACACTTTTGATATGCAAGCATACATTAAAATAATATAACACTTTATTAATATTATTATAATTATTACTTAACCGGGATAATAGAACGCAAACATATTACATTGAATATAACCTTTTTAACCAACAATCTAATTCCCCTCTTTTAATAATACATAACCAAAAAACAATATCTATAATGTTATCAAACTACAAACTCCTGGTTATACACGGCAAAATCCGCACCCAACAGGATTTAAACATCTCCACCTTGGCCTCTAGCCACCCAGCACCGCCTCAGGAGCCATAATCATCCATTCACCATAAAGGGGGGAAAATCCACCACTTTACCAATGCACTGAATCCTTGCCTTCCAAGACCCTAACTGCCACAGCGCTCAGGTGTGAAACCTCACACCTGAGCGCTACCTCCATACTCGCCGAGCTTGTTGAATTCCATCCTGCCAGTTAGTTTTCCTCCATTCCCGGCCGCAGAAATGGCCCACCGCTGTATTCACCATACTCTGAGTATAACTCTACGTGTTGAACCGTTCCATTAAGCTTGTCCAAAAATTGGTCCTTGCCGCCGTAACCAACCAGACCGCAACACCATGTCACTGCTGCTGCCACCTTAAATCAGCTTAACAGTACAAATTATGTCTCACTTGGAACATTACCCAAATTATAGCCCATCCTAGCATGGAGCCCTACCATGCCAAGGGGCCACTCACCTGCCACAAACGTGCCAATGCATGATATACCACTACGATACCCCAATTCCAGGCCACTGAAAGGAACACCACTGTATTCACCCCACTCCGGGCAGTGGTGAACCATGTCAGCCGAGCAGGGTACCAGTCCAACTGGTCCTGGCCACCGTATCCAACTGGACCGCAATGCACCTGGGCACCGACTCCACCGTAATCCAAGTACTTCGATCCAATGTAACTGACTCACCATACCCCACCAACTACAGAATCACCTGTCACCGAAATCCACAACTCATGAACAACATCCACAACCGGCCTACCACCCGGAACCAGTCTCGGAACCTCTCCCACAACACGCCGTAGAATACGCTTGCCACTGCACGCCTCCGCAAAAGTGAAGACATTATGTTACCAACATCTCAACACAAATAGACATAACAGCCTGAGCCAGGCCAAAGGCTAGGGCAAAACCCAACTATATATACTCCCACTATGCTGAAACCAGCCACAGTACTGACCCCCGGGGGGTAATGAAGCATACCACTCTAATGAACAACCACCAGGAAGCAACAAAGAATACTATCCCAAAATACTGACACCACGGAGTAATGAAGTATAGCATACCCCCAGCACTGACACCGGAGAGAAATCAAGAATGCCATCCCACCGTACTGACCCAGGGAGCAATATAGAATACCATCCCACAGCACCAACGCCCAGGAGAGAGTGGATCACCCCAGTCCTTTCCTCGGGAGTAATAGCGTATACCATGCCCGGCAATGCCATTGGGAGATATAGTGCAAACCAATCCCCACCATACTGACACCAGGGAGTAATGGCGTATACCCTCCCACCATACTGACACCCAAGAGAAATAGACCATACCACCCCCCACCCCCCCGTACGAACACCATCAAGTAATATAGTATACCATCCAACCCCTGATGATAGGGAGGACCTAACTCAGCCAACCCAAAGTACTGACACCAGGAACTAATAGAATATACCCTCCAACACCACTGACAATAGGGAAGAACGGACTATACCATCCCACTGTACCAACACAAGGGAGTACCCGGAGCATAGCCGTCCACAAAACCAACCCCCAAGGAGTAATAGAGTAAACCTTCCCCCAGTACTGACCCTGGGAGAAACAATGCATACCATTCCCCAGTACTGACCCCAGGGAGTAATAGAGTATACCTCCCCCCAGCACTGACACCAAGTGCCATTCCTCTTTTCACCAGTTTTACCTTCCCACCACCACCTTACTTGCAAACAACTACAGGCCCGTGTGCCCCACCCCACCTGAGCCCTCCTACCTGAACCTAAACCCTCCTCCAAATTTACAACCTCTATCCTTCACACGGTTAGCTATCTACCTGCCTGCCGACCCCCCCTTCCGACAAATCTGTCCCTGAACTCCTATCAAAATGTAAAAGTTCCAATGGAAATATAACAAATGTCCCCACACACAACCCCTCCAGATCTACTTGCCCTAACAGTAGCTGCTACCCCCAGTTTTCCCCTTCTGGGCTCCAAGACCCCCACTTCCAACCTTCCCTCCCACCGTCTCCACCTGTCTGTGACCCCCGTCCCACACCCTACAAAATAGCTCACAACCTCCTAAAAACCTGCAAACCCCGGTGCACTCACCACCACATCGGCCCCCCTTTCCTAACCCCCCTATTCAAAGGGACCCCTCCCCCACCAGCTTGCCCTGGCTGACACCAACCAAACCCCCCTTTTTCCCAAGTTGTTCTAACCTCTATCTGCCCCTTAACATGATACCCATCCATCATCCCCCCCCCCCTCCCCCCCAGACCCCCAAACACCTACCTGGAAGCCCCATTCTTCTGGGGCTTGCCTGCTGGTCCCTGGCACCCTGCAAAACTACTGGTGCCCGGCTCAGCATATTGGAAGAGAGCTCCCCTGCTCCGAGTACTGGGGACCTGGCCGCGTCACCTGTGACATCACTTCCAGTCCTGGGGATCCTACATGCAATTTCAGACAGTAGAGAATTTTTAGACAGTAGAGAAGAGTGCCTCCCGGGACTGGAACGTGCCCAGGGGGCAGCGGAGGCCATCACCACCACCGCCACCACCACCGAGCTTCGGCCCATCAGTTCTGTGGAAGCCACCCCTTCAGGTTAAGCCTACACAACCCAGGCTCATTTACCCCCCCGTGCAACACAGCCAGCCAGAGGGAGCCCACAATATGAAGGGGCCCCTGCTTCAAGAGAGGCCCCAGGCCTGCAGGCCTCCCTCCTGGGGGATCAGGGGCTGCACACCCTGACAGCTGCAGACCCTACCCCAAAGCTCAGCCATGGACAGGGATTTGTCCCTAGACTGCTCCCTACCTAGCTGCTAGCTAGAAGGGGCCCCCAGGTATTCCCTGAGTCCTCTGAAAAGGGGGGGGGGAATGGGCCCCCCAGGCACACCGGAGGCTTGTGCCTACGAGGCCACAACCCTGCTAACCTTACTGAGGGGGGTTCACAAAATCCACCCCCCTCAACACCCTAGCTACTCTGGCATGCAACCAGGCTTCACCCTATGGAGACTCTGCCCCCTAAGCTGGGCTAAGTGGCCCAAAAATTCCCTCTCCCTACCTGTGTCCTAACAGAAGCTTTTTCTTCCAAAAGAGGGTCTCCTAATTCCGTCTAGCCCCTTTTACTCATCCTATTGCTAATCCCCTCCTACCCCACGCTCCACACCAGCACAGCCCCCTCTAGCCTTACTACATTTTTTTAAGCCTAACACCCCGGGGCTAGCCCTACCACCCCTGTCATGTAGGCCCTGTGCCTAATTTCTTATGGCTACCGGCCTCTCTCTTTTGCTTGGTGCCTGCCTGGACTCCGGGCTTCCTTGACAATGGTTGTGCCTTGTGATTTGGTACCGTGCTTTGCCCACCTTGGTGTGCCCAAGGACCGCAACCTGGCAATAACCGCAGCGCACCATCCTCACCACTAGAGGCTCTGGAGAAGACCTGGTTACTGCTTAGACTCTGCGCCTTGGCCCCTCTCAGGATTCACTCCTGTGCAAGCCGTAGCGCCCTCTAGTGGCCCTGTCTCCCCAAACATGACAGATCAGAGTTTGAGCAATCCAAGCTCCCCCACTCCACCATACACACATATTACATACACCATACATACACCATACATACACATTACATACACCATACATACA
>NC_092868.1:61151754-61152361 GCF_032062135.1 Pyxicephalus adspersus
TACATACACCATACATACACCATACATACATATTACATACACCATACATACACCATTCATACATATTACATACACCATACATACATTTCACAGACATATATTTGATTAATTTATTTTTAGCAATCTGATTTTTTTTCTTTTTGCTGCATTCAGAACTGTACGGTCCTTCAGCAGTGAGCATTGGGTGTTGTGTAATGTGAGAGTCAGTAATGGAGACTCAATAGACATTGTTGTGCTGACTTTCATGGGGCGGCAATGCGGATATTTTTATTGTCTTTTATTCTTATTGGTGTGACATGGGGACCTTTGTCCATGCAACACAGCCGTGGCAGCCGAGGTAACACGTACACAGAAATAAAGTGACGCGGCACGGCTCCATTGTGCTATAGACATCAGTGGCTGGGACACGGTGTAGGATCATCTCACTCATTTATTCAAACCCTCGCCCCATTGTTTCAAGTTTTTTATATCCCTCTGACAACTCCCCCAACTGTTTCCCTTCTATCTACCATTCCCCCCCTTCCCTTCTACCTCCCGTCCTCCCCTTCCCTTCTATCTACCATACCCCTCCTTCCTTCCCTTCTATCTACCATCCCCCTCCCTTCCC
>NC_092868.1:61152803-61165793 GCF_032062135.1 Pyxicephalus adspersus
TCTCCCATCCCCCTGTTCTTGCTATCTTTCATTCCCTGACCCCCCTACACTTACACTATGGTTACTTCCTTCTATTTACTTGCATCCTTTCCCTATCCACCTACCTCCCCTCCGTACATTTTCTACCTACCTTCATTTCTTCCTTCAGTCTAGTAATGTCTCACCTTCTTCCTACCTTATCATTCACCTTTATCATTCACCTACCTAATCTCTTCCTTTTACCCAACATCTACTAATCTTACTCCTTTATCTACTATCCACCATTCACTTACCATTCACTTACCATTCACATACCTAGCTCCCTTCCATGTAGTGTCCACTTTCCTTCTCTGTATCAGGCGCCGAGCTCCCTTCCTTCCACCATTCATATCCTTGTACCCCCCGTCTATCATTACCCCATCTGTTATCCTTCTGATACCTACCATCTACTTACCTCTTCCCCTCCTCCGCATGGTACCAATCATAGCGGTAATAGGACAGAACGGCTCCATTCCTCCAGCGGCAGGAACCCCAATAATGGCGCACAATGGTGGAATCTTGGCCTTCCATCTTCTGTATGCTTGTGTAATATTGCTCTCCTATTGGCCATTGCTCTGGACGAGACTGTCTGGCGTCCATCTGTACACCTGGCGTCCATCTGTACATCTCTCCAATGGTGGCACGAGCTTTATTCTTGCTCTCCTCGCCTTCAGAGAACATTGGGGAGCAGCTGATCCTTCTTCTCATCCCATTTCCTAATCTTGGCTTCTCTGGGAAGATTGCAGCACTGTGAATGATATTTTCAAAAGGTTAAGAAGGGATTTTCTGCTTATCCATGGAGGCTCCATCAAACTTAGGAAGGCGTGATAAGTAGACAGAAGGCGCCATGAAATGCTCCTGTGTGTGGGGGCGGCACGGCCTGGCATGGATTTCATACCCGGAGAATCAGGAATCAGAGTGGCGCTCATACGGAGTCGGTGACCTATTGGAGGGCTATAATACACAAGGACTTTCCACAATCTCTGCATTACTATCAAGCTCTTTAGTCTTTTCTTCCAGAAGATAAACTCAAGGAATGTTTTTTGGTGAATCTCCTAAACTGACATTCTCACATTGAAAAATGAGAAGGGATTCCGGAGCACTATGGGTTACCCAAGGAGAGAGTGCGGCACAAGAATCTTCATACCATCTTTCCAGTAGGAGAGGAGTCCATCCAATTCACTTATCATACTTCCTAACAAATCATTTATTTGTCTAGAAAAGGATTAAACATTTCAAGCAAGATCGGTAGTTTTATTTCTTTAATAATATAATACCTATTAAAAGAAAAATAGTGTGGGGTTCCCCTTAAGTGTTTACTAAACCTTATCCAAGCACGGGAGGGCAGCAAGTGTGCCCTTCTCTACCCCCCCATACCCCCGGGAATCTGGGAGCCCTCACCTGGGGATTGGGTATACAGGCGGAAGGTCTCTTGCCAGGCAGACAGTACTGTGCTGTGTGGCAGAGCTTTGTAAATTCTAGAACTGGTTAGCTAGAAATACAAAACCATTGACAGGTGCAATACCTCCAGCTGATTTCCTGAATTTGACATAAAATGTGTAAAACAATTGGTTTGGGCTGTGGTGGGTCGGCAATGAGGTGGTGATGGTTGCTATATTGTGTGCTGGGGAGATTATTACTGCAGGTATTAGTTTAGGTGGAAATAACTCTCTGCTAGGTACATAACTTATTTGAATGATAATTTTTCATGTAGGTATTGAGGGACCTGCAATGAATTAGGATACAGACGGGTATCATCATGATTCTGCATGTGATGTGAACTACAAACCCCAGCGGAATAATGCACGGCCCAGCTCTGTGACTGCAATGTGAGCATTCCCACTCCCTGCGGCCCAGAGGATGGGAAGGTCTCCTGCCAGGTTCTGGGGCCCCTAGTAATAGTAATTGCTATTTGGGGTATAAGTCTGTATAAAAGAGTTCTTGGCCCTGAACAGGTGAGATCCCCTCCAATCAAATCCTAATATCTAATGGTGTTATATTTCTTCCGGAACATGGATCCATATTTTATTTATTACCTAATATTTGCTTGTCAGAACATCTTGTGGATTTGGCAGCTTGAAGTGAATTTGTTTAGTTGCTGCTGATCGGTAGCAGTTTACATTACGGGGAATTAATGTCAGCGGCGTGATTTGTAGAATATAACATTGGCTTCTTTTCCCTCCTGACTACAGAAAGATGTAGAGGGGTAACATTAGCGCTTTTTATTTTATGATTTCCCCTCAATGGCCAGAAATGAATTCTAAGAGATGTCTGACAATCTTTTGGATCTACACATGAGATTGGTCTATAGCCAAGCCTGAGATAAGCTTCATTGGACCAATGGGAGCACAAGCAGCCAATCACTTGTTTTGGTGATCTCGTATCATGAGCTCTGTTTGGTTGGTGTGTATTTTCTTAATTTTCTATTGGTTTATAATACAAAATTCATTATACCAGGCTGACAATTCACATATAATATGTAAAGTAGAAAATGCCCCCTCTTACGGGTCAATTACCCTTGTGTTGTGTCTCCAAAATAGATGGATGCAACATAAGCTAGTCCTTGGTTTGGGGGAAATAATAACTATATATAGTCCTGGAGGTCTCTGGGAGGATTATATATGGAATGTACCCTGAGCTCAATGTACATGGCTCTTTATCAGACATTACAGTAATATAACATTCTCTCATTGTCTCCACATATTCTCCAGGTCAATCAGAATTTGCTATTTATCTTTCTTTCTCCGTGACTTTCCTGCTTTCCCCCAATGTCTTCCCTATAAGGTTTGTATATTGCAGTCATTGTGCCGCTGCCTTCCATTCTTCCATGTCTGCCTGTTCATCATTGTCACTCCATCTCCCATCCGGTTCCTTTACTTCATCCCAAATCCTTTCCTCTCTTTCTCTCCATTAGTCCGTCCTCTCCCTCTGTCTCCTTTTTCTCTCCAGCACGATGGTGGAGTAGGAGGAAATTTTCCCAGCTGCCCTCTCTTAGGTTGACAAGCACAATTATTCTTGTTCATTGTAATTAAATGGTTTAATTAGGCAAACTTCTTGTCAGCAGGATGCAGTCATTCTTTTGCATTTGGTGTTTCATGGGAAATGAGGTAAAGGCTGGAATGCATAGAGAGGAACTGAGAGACACGGAGAGAAAGAGACATGTAGGCTAAAAGATAATGAGAAAGAGAGTGCGACTAAGAGGAGCAGAAAGAGACAATGGCACATCTCTAAATTTAGATTAAAAACTCAAGCCACAAAAAAAAGTTTATTTCAGAAAGTCACAATCAGATAAAAAGAGCGTCAGAAATAGTGACCTTCTGATGACTGAGCGGTCAATAGAGGAGCGCTGAGAAGACATCGCCAATGGTGGAACACAACGTGTTAGCATTGCCTTATTTTTCAATGGCCTTAATAGTTATTCAATGCTTGCTACAAAACATTTAAGCTTTATTTTCATCTGTCTGAAGGTAATCTAAAGGACCATGGTTTGTCATGGTAAAAAATCTAGAAAATGAATATAATCTATCAAGTCTAGCTATAAATTCTTGCACAGTTTAACCATATTGAAACTACCCTTCCCCACCCCCCCAAAATGAGTTGTTTCCTATGATGTGAATGATGGGAGATGTACAGAGGAAAGCGGCAGTAAAGTAATTCTATACAATTCTGTGGCTGTAAATGAAGGTTTCATAGGGCCAAAGCAGTAAAAGATAGCAGTGCAATGATGCCATTGATCAATGAATGGTTCGGTGAACACTAATGGAGTTTCTTCGAGTGGTGAAAGTTACTGATGTAAACTGGTCATGTTGTGAAAGCTGGCACAGAAAATGCTGGCACAATAGGAATGCCCTCTCACCCAGTGCTGCCCGCTGAATAGTTTTCTTCAGATAGAAAAGATCTATGAGTATTGCCCTAATGAGGGGTTGTTGTTCAGGATAATGCCACTGCTCGTACTGTACCCGTCACTCCATCCAGTGCCAATTTTGTAGAGATGATAAACCAAGGTTTTCTGAGGAATTCCATATTAGTGAGGGTTCAAGCAGTTTGTCAGTGAGAACATTTAACCGTCATAATGAATGACTCCACTCTTTGACTGCAGGCACGCAACGTCTCTTAATTAAAGGCCGGTCAATGAAAGAAGAACAAGGCCAATTACCATTCACCATATCTTCTTGCCACATATCCTGGAGCTAACCTCAGCACACAATCTAAAGCAGCATTAATATCTGCAACAGCCACAAGATCTTTCCCAGATTGTTTCTTTTTATCTGGAATATTGCAAAATAGACTGCAGAGAATTGTAATCAGTCAGCCGTACCACCATTCCTATGGGGGCCCCATGTTAAAGCATCAACACTTGATGTGTCCCCCTACCTGAAATGTAATTTCCCTTCTACTAAATCAATCTAAGTGAGATAATTATCCGTATAAAGATCAATAAATACTCTGGGACTGACATTCCCCACGTCAACCATTTTGTTCTTGGCTCCTTTTCTTTGTGGTTGTCTATTTATTTTTAGTGATTTGTGCTTGTTCTTGTGGGCATATGGAAATACGGATTACATTTATTTCAGAGAATCTTCAGGATATCTCAATATTGATTTACAGTGTTTCTCATTTCATTTCCTTGACCAGGATCGCTCAGACCTTCTATCCCTTCCCTTGTTTTTTCACTCCCAAAATCCCACATCCCCCAACCTCCAAAAAATTACTCAAACACAACCATTAGGACTTAAATTGGCATAAATAACTATTCACATATAAATAGCAACATAAATAACAAAATAAATAACCAAATGTAAAACCTTCATTTGAATCAAGCATAGATTACCATAAGTTTAATATACCTAATTAACTAACACTATAACCCCCGGTTAACAATAAACAACAATATCATATAAACCCTTTATAAATCCAAACAACCAGGCTGCAGGTCTCAGAAGGCATAGTCCGCACCCATCAAGATTTTACTCCGCCAAAATCTCAACCACCGCCCCTAGCCGCCCAGCACCACCTCATGCACCAAGACCTTCAGGTAATCTTAAGGGAGGACCTCCTGCCAAAATCCACCGCTTTAAAAATGAACAGGACCCTTGCCTTTCAAGACCCCAAACTCCACAGCACACAGGTGGGAGACCTTTCACCTGTTGGCTCCTCCACACTCTCAGGGCTCGTTGAATTCCATCCTGCAATCCAAGAAACCATATGTCTGTACCAATGGCAATGAGATGCACACCATCCCTTCCCAAATACCTCCAAGTCTCCTCCCCCAACTCACGATGCCGCACCACAATGCCCCCATTCCTGGCCACACAATGACCTGCCTCCTTATTCACCTTGATCCAGGCTTTGGTAATCTTTTCCACAGTGTGGGCACCCCGCCAACTAGTCCTGTCCACAATATCTGACCACTATTAAGCCTGGGAACTCCACCCTCATCCTCAATAAATCCAGTTTGACATCACAAATTAGTTCCCTCATGGAACATTTTCCCAGGTCATTGCACGTTGCATGAATCACTACCACACCAGGGAGCCTATCCAAACCCGCAGATTTCCGCTCTCCGCAGTTCGGCCGCACTTCCGCTCTCCACACACCCCCCAGACGTAGGTGTGCCTAACTATCCATACCAGGCAAGCCTGAACACCTAAGAGACACAAGAAACAGAACAAGTATTTGCCCTCTGCATTCCCCCACCTGGTGCCGTGCCACCACCACCACCGGGCTCGGGTCATTCACATGGGCCTCCGCAGCCACACCCCTGGGCAGGCTGGCTGTCGAACCCCTTCCCCGGGCACCTGCATACACTTCAAGTGGGGTCTCCACACAGGAGGCCCCCTTCCTTGTAGAATGGGGGTTGTGCTCCCTGGAAGCCACAGCCCCCTCAACAATAAGCCCCTTCTGCCGGGCCCCTGCAGAACACGAGGCCCCGCTTCAGGTGAAGCCTAAGGCCTCCCGTACAGGTGACCTAGGGCTGCGCTCCCTGGCTGCCCCCTCACCAGAGCTCAGCCATGGATGGGGATTCCTCCCTAGTCTAACACTGGCCTGGGCCCTGCTGGGCCTTGCCGGCTGGCTAGGAGGGTCCCTAAGGGGGCTCCCAATTTGGCACTGGGCCCTCTGAAAGGGCTCAGGAACACCAGGGACCGCAACCCTGTCAACCTAACTGCAGGGGGCCTGCAGTCCCCCCCACTCAGCACCTCAGCTCTTCTATGTTGCAGCCAGGCTTCATGTAAGTTGGGCCATTACGGCACCAAAAGACTCCATATTCCTACCTACATCAACACAGAAATGTTTTCTTCCTAAAAGAGGGCCTCCCACTAACGTTCACACCCTATTACCCCTTCCTATGCCCCACTCCCCTCCTACCTCTGGCTCCAAAACTACTTCTGCCCCTCCCTAAACATTTCCTATCCTTATTAACCCTTAACCTCCCTGGGCTATGCCTCGCACCCTGTCATGCAGGCCCTGCAACTATTATTCTAAGGCTAGGAGCCTCTCTTAATCTTTCATCTCTGTACTATCAATTGCCTTCAACCAGGCAATTCCTTCACTTTCAGTATTTACTGGCTCATTCCTCCCACTCCAGTTTCCATGTGGCATCCTTCCCAACCTCATCTACCTTATTCCTTTCTATTGCACACCCCAACAGCTTCATTCCGCCCCCTCCCTCCACGGCCATCTTACTCCTTCACCTTTACTCCCACCTTAACCACCTTCCATCCCACCTCATCCAACCTATTCCTCTCACCCAACCATTCATTCCCTATCTTCCTTAACCACATTCTTTTTTTTTCTCCCACCTAAACCTCCTCATTTATTTTTTTGTCTGAGTGGTTCACCTGGAAATCAGAGTCCGGCAATAATTAACATATTATCACCTAACTGACATTGTCACCATTGGGAGGACCACTTAACGCTGATCAATAATCGGTCTGATAGCAACTCTGCCCCTTTACTACCACTCCGACCTTATTGTCTGCCAGGCCCAGCTATTTATCAATGGCCATCATACAAGACCTCAAGGTGGCTTGGTCTGGTGGGATCTGATGCTTTTCCTGGCTGAATAATTAGAAGTTATTGTGTTCATTAAAACCGAATTATTCATTTTTGTACTTTTATATAGTTAAATCAATTACTGGGAAATGCTTTTAATAACATGTAGTATTGTACAGATTGTTTTATTGAGAATAGATTTAAGGAAACATGACTTGCTGAGTCAGAGAAGAAATGTGGCTCAAGGATCTCTAATAGATTACATACAGCTGTGTGGTTGTGCCACTGAGGGGCAGAGACACAAATTATTGGGGAGAAATCTCCCCACTCATAACCTCATCACACGCATGGCTCCAAGACTTTTCTAGAGCTGCCCCCACTCTCTGGAATGGTCTCCTCGTCCTATTCGGCTTGCTCCTACTTTCACCCTCACCTACCCGTCTTCTGTCTCCTAAACCCTCACTACTTCCCACCATTCCATATCCCCCTCCCATAGTGTGATACTTCCCCCACCTCCTAGATTGTAAGCTCTTTGGGGCAGGGTCCTTTCCTCCTCCTGTGTCACTGACTGTATTCATTTATATTTCTGAGGGGGATATCGCCATTGTTGAATAGGAAGAGACACAAACTACTGGGGGAAACTTCTTTATTGTGACATTAGATTGTGGGCTCCTCTAAGCAGCTGGATAAACTTTGTATGAAATCATTACGTGGAATATCCCACAAAAGCTCTCTAAGGGGATTCTTAGGTAAAATTTCTCAGATTGAGCAGTTGCTCAGGGTGTCAGAGATATTGAGAGGCGGAATTTCATTGTCATATTTGTCTGTTTGTGGCAGAAAACTCAAGGTTTTCTCTGGGAACCTATAATTACTGCTACCATTCTAATTAAATATTAAAAATAAACAGGAAACTGATATCATATCATCATATCAGAGAGTTTTCATGTACATACATGATGTGACTACAAAGCTTTTCAGTCATCTAGAGTTATGTAAAGTCTCTTTAGAGGAACCTGACCCAGGTGGATGCAAAGAGTGCTGGGTCAGCATGTTCGCCTTCTGCTTTATGGTGGCATTGGAATCCATGCTAGGCTATGGCACTTTTATTGTGGAAACTCTTGTCATCTCCATACAATCACTAATAAGTAGGGATGAGCAAACACTTGGAAGTTCGGGTTCTGCCGAACTTCGGCTCAAAGTTTGGGTTCGGGTCCGGGTACCCAAAATCGTAAAGTTCGCTACGGATCCAAACTTTACAGTTCGGGTGCACTCAACACTAGTAATAAGTCATCCACTGTACTTTTGAGGTTGCTTTGGTATTGCAAGGGAAGGTGAGAGGGTAGGATTTGCTCTGATCCTCTCCTGGAAGTCCAAACATTCACTCACACCATAGAATCAGGACAATCAATAGGTTCTAAGTCTCTGGTAAGTGGGTGGCTTTGCTAAGTCCCTACTTTTAGTGCCTCCACCTAAAAAGACCTTGGAAATACAAGTGGAGTCTTCCAGGAGGACCTCTTCCCAGGCAGTTCCCTTTCTTGCTCTTCCAGTAAATTTAAGTCTATTCTTCAGAGGACAGGAGAAGGTCGAATCCCTAACACAATCTAGGGCCCCTATAGCTTCCTTGGCAAGATTTTACTGACTGGGTCCCAACATCCAGGACCTCACCATTACCACTCAGCTGGTTCTGATATCATGTTTGGCTCTCAGACTCTATCTTCCAATTTTTTTATTTGAGGAAAGGAACATATTGGGGTGTAGAAGATCATGCTGAACATTGGCATGGCTAAATAGTACTTTGCCTGATTCCCACCCTAAAGAAGAACATTACCTGAAAACTACATAGCAATCAACAATTGTATTAAAAATAAACACTCAGGCCAGGACTGGGTAGCACAACATACATAGTGCACATAACACATTGCTGGATCATGGGAGAAAAAATGCCCCAGTGTCAGTTGTGGGGCCATTGTGGTTAGTGGTAGGGATGCCCAGTGGTCACTGGCAATGGAAATCCGCAGGAATTTGTGGGTAGTAAACAAAATGCTAATGCTGACAATACAAGGGCCACAAATGGGTAAATATATACAATGCATAGGCAGCAAATAGGGAAACAAAAGGGAATCATGATATCATGGAGATGTCAAATATTAAAGTGTCATGCAAATGTTAGCTTCTGTGTTCAAGCCCTACACACATTCTGGAGGGAACAAACACACACAGGTGCTCATTAATAATGGAGCAGAGAATATTTCCAGGATTTGAATATTGAAATCTATCTGAGCATATACAGTAAGAATGTTTTCAGATTTCACAGAGGATTATTATATAGAAGGTCTTGTTGGGGATATTGGGCATTAGACCTCCACCAGCTGCCATCCTACCATGTGCCAGCATGTACAGGGTACAGTAATATGTTGGCGCTATATAAATCCTGTTTATTAATAATAATAATAATAATAATAAGGCATGCCTCCATATCCCATGTTGGATGGTTGTCAGGTTGGAGGCCTGGGTGCTCCCGCATTGGTTGTATTTATATGCAAACCATACTAAGCGATGCTCGTAATGCTGAGCCTCCATCACTGAAAGAACTGAAATCCAATGAATGAAAGGGTTAGGTCATAAACAGCCAGGCCGGGGAGGAAGAGGATAGATGAGACTTTCTTGCTGCAGCTTCTGATGCAAAACTGAAAGGGAAGCGTGGGGGCAGATTTTTTGAAGTAAATCCTGGGGAACAGATTTACAGAGTTTGTCAGCTAATGTAATACTGAGTATTCTGTAAAGGAATCTCTACTCAGTGAGGCGGTTCGGAAAAACATTTCTACATACAGATACATATGTGAGCAATACATGAATTGTGAATGTCAAATTTTTGTGGAAGCATTTTCTTGAGAAATTGCTCATTTTTACTATTTACCTCATTTACATTTCCAAACTTTGTTAGTTAAATGCAAAGCCTCTGAGGAAAGTACTGGCAATCCAATCACAATTATTAATGGATTCCGAGATCCTTGTTAATGGACTGTGCTTTGTGGCTACAGCAATGGTGGCACCAGATGAGACCCAGGGGCATATTCATGAATCTTTGCAGATATCGGGGTTATCTCTCCTAAAGTAATACTATAGAACAGGCTGACCTATCTATTGTGATTTCATTTCAAGTACATTTATGTTTAACAATCCAGGGATCCTCCAGGAAATGTATGTGGAGTCATTGTATAGTGCTGTGTAAATCTTGGGCCCTAATTGCTTCCTTTTCTTGCTTTGTATATTTTGTGAAACACGTTTTGCTGTTGGATATTATCACCATTACTTCTTACCTGCTGAGACGTGATGAACCATTCAGGTCCATGCATTGTTAGGAGGACTCCCGGAAATTGCATGAATGAGGAATCTGTGAGGGAATTGTGTAGGCTATACTCTGTTATATTATTGTTTATGTTTGTTCCATGTGTGGAGTTCTGGTAATGGGTTAAATCTCATGGCCATGTGTCACGTTCTAAAAATATGAAATGGAAATGTACAATTTGGGAGTGGAGTGAAATAAGTCCCGTCCATGCTTTTAAAGCCGTCTCTCAGAGCTCCATCCTGAAAATTGTGACTATAAAATGATAAAATGTCTAACAAGGTCTTTGAAGTTGGTAAATATGCCGAGTCTGCCAGGAAATGTGCCATTCTGGGGATTTGGTGTAAAGAGCAGGGAATTGCATTGCTCTCTGTGTGATAAAAACACGAAAAGCCTTTCATCAAGGTTGATGTGAGATTGGAAAGAATTTGACAAATGCTTCTCTTCTCCTGAAACAAAATGCAAATTTGCAATTTCATGGTCAGATGCAGAGAAAGCAGCTCCATCTTCATACATTTTGATGACCCCCCAACATTTATCTGCGGCCACCTGGTTCAGGTGTTCTGGTCTTTGTCTGTACTACCTGCTGCTCCCATTCACAGGAATGTTTTAGCACACATATGGAAAAAGAATGGGGGGCTCAGCTGACAAATTATTTTATTCTCTAGTTTTGTGTTATAATCCCCCTCTGCAGTCCTCTCCTGTCATGTAGGAACGATTACGGATTTGGTCTTTTCATGAAAAGTGGCTTATGTAACAATGTGATTGCCACCGGTCATATGCCAAGGAATTGCAAAGATCTGAACCTGAGGAAATCAGACTGGCAGGGAAGATTGCAGGATGGAGAGGAGTCCACATAATATAGGTCGGAGGATTATTATTATTATTACACAGTATTTATATAGCGCCATCATATTATACAGCGCTGTACAAAGTCCATAGTCATGTCATTAACTGTCCCTCAAAGGAGCTCACAATCTAATGTCCCCCCCATAGTCATATGTCATTAATGAAGTCTAAGGTCAATTATGAGGGGAAGCCAATTTACCTTACTGCAAGTTTTCGAGATGTGAGAGGAAACCGGAGTACCCGGAGGAAACCCACACAAATATGGGGAGAACCTGCAAACTCCATGCAGATAATGTCCTGGCCGAGATTCGAACCTGTGACCTAGCGCTGCCCCTGATGATGATGAGGGGAGGGGAGATTAAATGATAAAAGGTGAATGCAGCCTGAAATGTCATGATTTGGGGTTATCACAGGATAGAAGGGACAGAGGACAGAGCTTTATAGGAAAAGGTCCTGCAGGAATAGAGGGGACATAAGGATATAAGAGGGTGCAGAAAACCACATGATGAAATCACAGACATGATTCTGGGTGACAAGGAACCAGTACCCTGATTTCCTTTCCTCTGTGGATAATCTGTATGGAGTTTCACTCTTTTTCACTCTTTTTGTCCACATTTACCTCCCACATAATCCTTCTGACTCAGATATAATTACTTGTTACCTGACAGCTGAAAAAATTGAAGAAGAAGGCCTGTCATGTACTCAAAACGTGTAAAATTATTTCATACGAGGGCCCAATGGCACCCCAGTGATCAACCAGAGAGGTTTTCTATCCCATGGTAGGGGCCGGCCGGTGGGGGATGGATGGGCCTTTCCCAGTTTCTTTCTTCTGCAGATTGGCAGGTGAATTGATGTAATAAGAAGTCTCACTGCCTTCTGTCTGGCAATAGGGAAGTGAACAATACATTTCATCATTAGGAAATCTACGTAAATAGTGAATTCAGAAACTAAAATGTGTATATTGTATGTCTGTGTGTATACACCCTGCATGAAGAACATGTACTGTACTATGTTAGTTTGTATATATAAGTGCACACACATCATTAGGTAATACACTCACTTTATTAGATACACCTTGCTTATACCAGGTTGGACCTCCTTTGCTTTCAGAACTGTGGTAATTCTTTAAAAGTTCTGCTGGAAACATTCCCCGGGGATTTTGCTCCATATTGACCTGTAGTTGCTGCACTGCTGCTGCACAACCATGATGCAATTCTCCCATTCCATCACACCTCAAAGTGTCACTTTAGGATTAGGATTGTGGAAGCACACTGTGACCACTCTATGTTCAAGAAATCATACAATGGTCATAAAAGGCATGGACAATATTAAAGTGACCAGTGTGGGCACATTTACAAATATCATGGCTGGTCTTAGCTGTGTGATGAAACAGGGCAACTACACACTTATACTGAGACACCCTGGGGACCCACAGCTGGATTGTTAGCCATTTTATGATGGCAGAGATGGCAGGTAAATAATAGTAGAAACAGAAGAGACATTGGAATAGGTAGAGGATAGACCATGCCAGATAGTGTGAGTGGACACTGGCAAAGATGGCGGATGGACCTTGGCAGAGATGGAGGGTGCACATTGGAAGACATAGAAGGGAGACACTGGGAAAGATGGTGGATGGACCTTGGCAGAGATGGAGGGTTCACACTGGAAGACATAGATAGTAAAACTGGCAAAGATGGTGGATGGACCTTGGCAGACATGGAGGGTGCACATTGGAAGACATAGAAGGTAGACACTGGGAAAGATGGTGGATGGACCTTGGCAGA
>NC_092868.1:61166336-61166878 GCF_032062135.1 Pyxicephalus adspersus
GGATGGACCTTGGCAGAGATGGAGGGTGCACACTGGAAGACATAGAAGGTAGACACTGGCAAAGATGGCGGATGGAACCTGGCAGAGATGGAGGGCGCACACTGGAAGACATAGATAGTAACACTGCAAAGATGGCGGATGGACACTGGAAGAGATGGAGGGTGCACACTGAAAGACATAGAAGGTTGACACTTGCAAAGATGGCGGATGGAACCTGGCAGAGATGAAGGGTGCACACTGGAAGACATAGATAGTAACACTGGCAAAGATGGCGGATGGACCCAGGCAGAGATGAAGGGTGCACACTGTAAGACATAGAAGGTAGACACTGGCAAAGTTGGCGGATGGACCCTGGCTATCTTTGCCTGGCAGAGACGGAGGGTGCACACTGGAAAACATAGAAGGTAGACTCTGGCAAAGATGGTGGATGGACCCAGGCAGAGATGGAGGGTGCACACTGGAAGACATAGAAGGTAGACACTGGCAAAGATGGCGGATGGACCCTGGCAGAGATGAAGGGTGCACACTGGAAGACATAGAAG
>NC_092868.1:61167301-61169006 GCF_032062135.1 Pyxicephalus adspersus
TCTGGCAAAGATGGCGGATGGACCCTGGCAGAGATGAAGGGTGCACACTGGAAGACATAGAAGGTAGACACTGGCAAAGATGGCGGATGGACCCTTGCAATGATGGTGGGTGCAGACTGGTGGACGCCAGTAAACATGGAAAGTGGGTGCTGGCAGAAATAGCATGCGGAACTTATAGAGCTGGATATGGGCAGACATGGTGGCTGGTGGATAGTAGGCAGACACTGGTAGAGATAGTTTGCTGCTGAAACATCAGACATTCATCAGCTTGCTGGATTTCTGGAAACAGAAGTGCACTGTATTTGGAAGAGGATTATGTATCATGCCAGTGCTAATTGAAGGGTTAATACAGATTCCTCATTCAGTTGCTGTGCGGTTTCATTTCAGAAATTTGGATGTCATTTCTTTCCAGTATCCCTATGGTAAAAATATGAAAGTCAAAGATAAGCAGCAGAAATTTCATTGTTCAATGAATTCAATGCAAACCCCTGCCTGCATCATCAGATATTTGCACAGATGAAGCGACAATTAACCCTTCCTCTGCCTGTCTCTTCTTAAGCTGTTGTGTTGGAGTTTTAGCTGACATCTTTTCTGGAAACAATTGGAATTGGAGGAATGTTTGCTTTTTTTATTCTTTCCTTTGTCCATCATGGTCCCCCAGTGTGTGGATGTTGGGGCTCTTCATAATGTCATTGTAATGATTATTTTTGCTCTATTTGACTGACACAGTAGAAGGAATATTGTGTTTATTTACTCATGGCCCGTTGATGCCACATTCCCATGATGGACCTGCTTGCATTTCCACCGGGGTTCTTCTACAAACTGGAAAAAGTAGCAAACCCTCTCAAGAACCTATTTTACCGATTGGAAACCTAATAGGTACCAAAATGTTCAGTACAGAATGACTTCCTCTAGAATCTAGCATATGGGAAGGCCTCACCTGGGTTTGGTCCAGGACAGGGGCAGGTACAACTGTGCAAGCCTAAGGGGGGCAGATTTAATGTGGGGGAGGGCTGGAGGGTAAATGTATTGAAGGGGAGGATGAGGGCAGAATTCATTTAAAAAGACTGAGATTTTTTTTTTTTTTAATCAAATTTTGGCAATCTCACTCATCCCTATTGGTTAGGTGTGGGCATATATTTTGTATAGATTATATCAGTTTGTAGCAGATATGAGCCAAGTAGGTGAAATTGTGTTGTCTCCATTATAACTTCTTTAACCTCCATTATATTGAGTGTCCTCCTTATGTATACTCACGTATATGGCTCAGCCCTGAGGACCCACACATTATTTTAGTAGACTACAGCCATGGAATGTGCTGCATGTGTGTCATGGCTGCTTTTCTACAAATTTAGCAAAGAGTGGTTTCTTATTTTATTGGATAATTTATATATATATATGGGGAGACCAGGTGACTTGAATGAAGGGTATTCTGGGTGATGATTGAAGTGACAATAGGGTTACCTAGGTGATAATTAGGGTAAGAGCAGGGTCACCTGGATAACATTTTAGGGTAGTTGTGGGGTCACCTGGATAACATTTTAGGGTAGGTGTGGGGTCACCTGGATAACATTTTAGGGTAGGTGTGGGGTCACCTGGATAACATTTTAGGGGAGGTGTGGGGTCACCTGGATAACATAATAGGGTAGGTGTGGGGTCACCTGGATAACATATTAGGGTAGGTGTGGGGTCACCTGGATAACAT
>NC_092868.1:61169107-61202370 GCF_032062135.1 Pyxicephalus adspersus
TTAGGGTAGGTGTGGGGTCACCTGGATAACATTTTAGGGTAGGTGTGGGGTCACCTGGATAACATTTTAGGGTAGTTGTGGGGTCACCTGGATAACATATTAGGGTAGATGTGGGGTCACCTGGATAACATATTAGGGTAGATGTGGGGTCACCTGCATAACATATTAGGGTAGGTGTGGGGTCACCTGGATAACATATTGGGGTAGGTGTGGGGTCACCTGGTTGATGTTTAGGGTGAAAGCGCGGTCACCTAAACAATGTTAGGCTGAAAGCCAAGTGGTGTTGCACATTTTGAGCAGGAGGACTCCCCCGCTTTACCCCAGGAAACCTGCAGTGGAGCAGAAGTTGCCAGCGGCTGAATCCAGTTGGTTTAACTTGTGAATGTCAGTTTGAAGCCAAAGAGAATAGACAGGGACCCCTCCAAGGAGCCTCCAAACAGGTAAATAATGCATTGTCCCATAAAGTGACCTCGGAATGTGTGCACCCCTGGGATGGCCATCTGCAGCTGCAATTAGACAGAAAAGGATGTTATCTGACAGAAGGCATCAATAATGGGGTTCTCATCCTGGGGGGAAACACAATCGTATTTTCACTGATGAAGCACAGAGCTTGATCATGTGATGTAGAATAAAGAATGTTTGAAGATACCTGCAGTGATCATAGCGCACACACATACTATAATGCTGTACGTGTTCAGCATCCTGTTTGTCCCAAAAGCTCACATTCCTTTTAGGATCTGCCATATACCAGATGGTGATGAGGGGGAAGTTAGGAGGGACATAGATGGTCAGTAGATAAAGAAATATCACCTTTTATATTTTCCACATACAGATGACACACCTTTGTATACAATGTAAGAAGAATGGTGGACGCTATGTGAATCTTAGTGTGACATCTTCTAACCCTACATTACTTCTCATGTTGGCTTGTCGGGTGCAGCTGGTCTCTCTTTTCCTCTATATTTTCTTTTTTCTTGGCTGGGATCTTCTCATCCCCTCATTTATATAAGCTATGGGCCCCTGGCTTCTCTCATATAGGCCCAAACCCTCATAGGAATTTGTCTTGTTTCTTTCATTGGGCCCGGCCCTTCCTTCATACTGGCCCCGGCTTTTCCCCTCTCTGACCATTTCTAATATATAGATATGTAGGTCAGACCCCTCTTTCATATAAGCTTGGCCCCTCTCGCACATGGACCCAATTCTTTCAGGACGTTCTCCATAGGTCTGGTGGAACACAAAAGGTCATCCAATATCAGAAGCAGATTTCCTCCTCCGTGTATTGTAATATCTGATCCTGTCCTGTTACCTCTCATATGCTCCTCATCCAGTAACAGATTGTCCCGCTCCATATTCTTAGAACTTTAATCCAAAGGGTCATGCTTATTTCTGAGGTTAATAGATTTCTCCAACTTTAATTAACAAAATTCTGTTTTGTCCCGACAAGGTGAAATGTAGGTGATGAACATAAAAGGTAAAGTGTGAATTGTGATAAGGCAGATGGGGTGCACATGATAATTATCCTGCGTCCCCTCCATGGTCAGTAATAAGCAGTACGGGGATTTATCATTATGGGGATTAATGCGTTACTTTAGCAGTAAATTGATGGCCAGCAGCATTTCAGTATCTGCAAAGGAATTTATGGCAAATTGCCTTCAGAATGGTGAGGTGGGAACCGGAGGCCTGCAGGTCTATCCAGAGGAATTCTACTCGAATCATTTCTAAAGGCTGCAACATGGAAATGCTTTATATATAAGATCGCTTTCTTCTTTACAATTATAAATTCAGAAATCTGCAATGGTTTAAAGGGAAATTTTGAAGTGAAGGTGTTAAGTTAGTTTCCATATTAGAAATCATTGCTGGAAGCAAAAACATGCAGAGGAATGAATGTGGCATTTGTAGGTGTGCAGAGTGACACCAGAGAGGTGCAATGTGTTACCTCTAGGGGGTGGGGGTGGGTGGCAGCAACAAAGAGGACAATAAGGGGGCATTAAGGAGACGGCAAAAAATAGTGAAAGGGGGAGGGGATACACTAAAGGGGTGCAAAAGGTTCAATGTTGCTATGGACATTTTGTTGGTCTCCCTGAAGTGAAACAGTAGAAATAAAAAAGGGGGCATTTATGTGAAAGTGAAATTGCACGAGAGAGAAGAAACATTAAAGAAAATGTGTAAATAGTTTAGCTCAGCAAGGAAATTTACATTGTTACTGTGCATAGTACGTCAGGTTTAAAAAAGACATAAGTCCATCAAGTCCAACCACTAGGGAAATAAACATATCCCAGATATAAAACCCTATAGACATAGTTGGTCCAGAGGAAGGGAATAAAAATCCCCGGGTACAATTTGCTTCAACAGGGGAAAAAATTCCTTCCTGATTCCATGAGACAATCGGATGTTCCCTGGATCAGCAGTCTCTGGTATTTTTACTATAAATCCTTAATCCCCAGTTATATTCTGTGCTTCTAGAAATCATCCAGCTTTTTCTTAAAGCAATCTATAGTAGTTGCTGAAACCCCTTCCTGAGGGAGCCGATTCCACATTTTCACAGACCTTACAGTGAAGAATCCCTTCCTTATCCTGAGATTAAACTTCTTTTCCTCCAGACTCAAAGAGCGCCCCCTTGTGCTTTGTAATGACATTACAGTGAATAATGGGGAAGAGAGTTCTCTATATGGACCATTTATATATTTATACAGGGTGATCATATCCCCCTTATACGTCTCTTCTCAAGGGAGAATAGATTCAGTTCAGCTAATCTCTCCTCATAGCGGAGCTCCTCCATTCCTTTTATTAGTTTAGTTGTCCTTCTCTGCACTCTCTCCAATCCCACAATGTCCTTTTTGTAAACTGGGGCCCAAACCTGGACTGCATATTCCAGATGTGGTGTGACCAATGCTTTGTACAGGATTATGTCTCCTTGTCTGCCGTCTATTCCTCTTTTATTACAAGAAAGTACTTTACTAGCTTTATATATTGCAGCTTGGCATTGCATGCTGTTATTAAGTCTATGATCTACCAGAACCCCCAGATCCGTCTCCATTTCTGACTCCCCCAAATGTATTCCCCCTAGACAGTATGACGCATGCATGTTGTTACCCCCAAGTACATAACTTTACATTTATCTATATTAAATGTCATTTGCCACTTGGCTGCCAATCACACAGTACATCCAGGTCTGCTTGTAGATTATAGACATCCTGTATGGACTTAATTCCATGACATAGTTTGGTGTCATCTGCAAACACAGAAATCCCAAACTCTATATCATTTATAAAGATGTTACACAGTAATGGTCCCAACACTGAACCCTGGGGTACACCACTAATACCCTTACACCATTCAGAGTATGAATCATTCATTACAACTCTCTGGATGATCTTTAAGCCAGTTCTCTATCCATTTACAGATTGACTTTTCTAAATCTATTGACCCTAACTTGCATATTACCGTCTGTGGGGTACAGTGTCAAATGCTTTAGCAAAGTCCAAGTACACTATATCAACTGCTACTCCACTGTCTACCTGTTTACTTACCAATTTATCCTTAAGGGAAAGTAACCTTCTAAAGGTAAACTACAGGTAAGGAGATAAGTATTTATTTATAGAGGGATCTGAAGTAAGTAGGGACCAATGTTTTTCACATATAATTCTTAATTCTTCATGATTATCCAAAAATCTTGTTACACTATTTATTTTTCTGTCCAAATCTTTATTTTTCTTTGCTGTAGTTCTTTTGCAGCTATCTCAAATTCATGGTCATTTGAACAATTTCTACGAACTCTTAAATATTGAGAAAAGGGTATACTTCTTATCAAATGTTTGGGATCTTCTTCCAACAGAATGGTGTTCCCTGCGGTGGGTTTAAAATTCAAATTTGATGACAACAGGAAATCAGGATTAATGCAGATTTCTATATCTAGAAATGGTAGTTTTGAACTACTACTCCGATATGTAAATTTTAAATTGTAAGAGCTGTTACCCAATTGTTCCATAAATTCAACTAACAGTTCTATATAATTCTTACCAGTCCAGAGCATAAACACATCATCAATGTACCTTCGCCATAAGATATATATAATAAATATAATGTGGTAGAGGGACATAGACAAGGTGTCACTGGAAAAAAGTTCCCTTTCCCATCCCCCAAAGTACAAGTTAGCATAGGTGGGGGCACATCTGGTTGCCAGTCCCACCCCCTGCACCTGGAGGAATGTTAGGTCATTGAATACAAAAACATTACAAGTAAGTATGTATCTCAAGAGAGTCAGCACAAACTGAGGTATACTAGAATATAGTGTCTCAATATCAATTCCAACCAGGAGGGTTCCCTTCGCTATAATGAGTCCGTCCAATACTTTTAACAGTTCCGGAGTATCTTTCATAAATGAAGGTAGACTGTACACAAAAGGTCTCAAACTTACATCCACGTAGTGGCTGGCATTTGTGGAAATACTATCAATACCTGATATTATCGGCCTACCAGGTGGATTATTCATTCTTCTATGCACCCTAGGTATCGGAGGATGCCTCACGTTTAGAAAGTCGTATACAGGTTTCCCAATAATCCTATTTTCAAATGCCTGGGAAACAATTAGGGAAAACTCCTGAGTATGAACTTCACTGGGATTCATTTGTTGATACAACTCCTTATTTTTTAAGATTTCCCAGCATTTATCTTTGTATTGGGATACATCCATCAAAACTACGTTCCCACCCTTATCTGAGGTTTATATTACAATCTCAGAGTTACTCTGCAATCTACAGAAAGCTTGGGTTTGTTTCCTGGAAAGATTTTTGTTTTTAATCCTATAAGTATCCAACTCATTCACATCTTTCATTATTTGTTTAGCAAATGCATAGATGTGTGGATATTGGTGTATATCTGGGAATTTTGTAGATTTAGGGAGGAAGGATCCCTTTATATCGTCTTGACTATCAGTAGTTCCTATTTGGCTAGATGGCCTTTCATCTGAACTCCCAGTATTTTCATTCCATAATTCTATCAAGTCTCTAAGTGTTCTAAAATCTGCAGCATTAAACTCATGACAGTTCAAAGTTAGATCTCCATATTCATTACATGACAATTCATTTTCAAAAAGTACTTTAAAGAATACATTTCTCAAAAACAAATGAATGTCCTTCACTAGCTCAAATTTATCACATACATTTATGGGACAAAAACAAAGTCCAAGTTCCAATACTTCTTTAACGTTTAATTGTTGCTGTTTACTGGTAATCTTACTGTGAATTGATTCATTGGACCGGTCCTGGGAGTAGTCGTTATTTTCTGGTCTATAAAAGGTGTATTTTGTGTAGCTCCTCATGTAGTATTAGGACTTGATACGGTATTTTCAGAAGTGGATATTTCTGGTATTGCTAGTGAAGAATCTGATTTTGTGCTCAATTTAAGACCAACACTTGTATGACGGATTCAAATTTGGTGCAAGTGATTGTGGGAAATAATTGGTGGAGATATAGAATATATAGTTGCAATATAGAATTGCCTTTATTCAAAGGTTAAAGTCCTTGTGTGTTATTTGAAAGATAGTTGTTGAATTGGGAACAGGTCAGGTTGGCGCAGGTGCCCCCAAGGTGTTGGCAATTGTTTGGTTGCTCCCCTGGCTGTCATCCTTAGGGGTGTCTTCATTTAGACAGGTTTCCTTGTGAGGAGCCTGTTGCACCTATTGGTGCGTCACGTTCCCTTGTTCAACATGGCACATACAGCTTTACAATGGATGCGGAAGCTGCGCTTTCTTCCGTTTGTTCGGGCTGAAGTTTATGCGCCACGCAGGATGCCATCAATTAGCAGAAGATAAGAGAAATGGAGGGATGTTTGGATTGTGGCAGTTGGAAATTCGTACACTCTGGCGAGAGGGCATTGGTTATTTGGTCTTTTGAGCTGTGAAGTAGAATGGGAGTTTATATGACATTATTATGGTGAAAAAGGTAAACCACATGCACATATTGGTATATGGCATTGAATTGTTCATTTAAAAATGGATATGTTGATATTATATATGAATAAACAGCAGTAACAAAGGTGACCTCGGATGCGCACAGCAATCCTTTTGGAAACAAGGTACTTATATTCTATCTAAATTTTCTACTAGCGTTTCTCTTTGGTCTGTCACATGTTTATATAAAAACATTTTTTATGTAGGATTTTACAACAAAAGGGATAGGGGAGGGGGGTGTAAAAGGAAAGGGAATGTAAAGGTAGAGGGGAGGGGGTGGAATACATTACAGCAAAAGCTTTAAACGATTGAAAATACAACAGTACAAGATACAAAATAAAAAAATGTATAAAATAGTGCAACAATTCCGAAAAATAAAGAAAAATAAAGTTTCCACCTATATAACTGTTTGGGATCAGGTTGTTCCCAATACCTGTATCTCGTCATAAGGCATCTGGAAAACAAATAACAATAAAAGGGAGAGCAAGGTCAGAGAAAACAATGGAAAATTTATCATATTCCCAGGGACCATTGAACCTAGGTATGTCTGGTTAATGAGAAAATCTTGGAGGAGTGTCAATGTACCCCTTTAAAGTGTGACTCCCTCCCTGTGATAGTACCAAGAGGTCAGAGAGGGAGGTTAAGATGAGGACGGGGGAGGAGTGTACAAGAAGCAGTGTTGCTATAGGTCAAGATGAAGATGATAATGGGTCCAGGTAGCTAACGTATTCTGTCTTCCATATGATGAATCTCGTTGATCCTTGACAGTCATAACTGATTGGGAGGTGGGTCCGCCCTCTTCCAGTAAGTCCTGATTCATAAATTTGCAGCCACAACTAAGTGTCCGAGCACCGAGTTCCTGTTCACTTTTTCTGAAAAAGGATTGTGTTGTAGAAGGAAGCAGGCGGGTCCCTCCGTCCCTCTAGCAATCTGTCATGCATTGGGAAATGTCCCAGACCTGACAGTCCCAAAATATATGTAGGAAGGATCCAAGTGCCGATTGGCAGCATCAGCATTGATCTGATACCTCCGGTATGCGTTTGTGTAGTTTTTTTGGGGTAAGGTACCACCGGGATAGGATTTTGAAGTTAGATTCCTGAAACCTATAGCTAATGGATGCCCTATGGGTCTATTTCAGGATCATAAGTTTCTGGTCCTTGGTCAAAGAGATCCCCAAATCTTTTTCCCACAAAAATAGGAATGGAAAGATGGTGTGTGGGAGTCCTGTAGAAGGGTATAAAGTGTGGAAAGGGCATGTCAGATATCCCCGTTGCCCACGCACAGCTGCTCAAATGGGGTAATAGATCTGGCAATCAATTTTGGAGGCACTAAAGATCTAAGATAGTGGGAGAGCTGTGCCGCCCTCTAGTAATCCAATCTAAAATCCAGAGACGCCAAAGTCAGCTCAGCTCTCCCAACCCACCTCACTGAAGTAAAGAAATGAGTTGCTCTGGAAATTCCCTTTTCATGAAGGTTAGCAAAAATGTGGTCCTCCAGTCCCGGTAGAAAGGCTGGGTTCCCAAAAATAGGAAGTAGCGGAGATAGAAAGGGCGATAGGCCCAGTTTGTGAAGGTAGCAGCACATAGTTACTAAGTGAAACCTATGGTGGGGTGTGCTTTAGAAGTGGGAGCATCTTCGGCCTTCTTCGGCCGCACCAATTGCGATCTACTGATTCTGGGGGCCTTTTTGTGCCAGATGAAGCTAAATATTTTAGTAGAGAGGATTTTGAAAAACAAGCTAGTTACTTTGATGGGGAGAGTTTGAAACACATATAGGAACCTAGGAAGGACGTTCATTTTAATTATATTGATACGTCCCGTTTAGGACAAGGCCTTCTGATCTCACATGTGGAGGTCTTTTTTTAAGGGAGGTAAGGAAAGGTTAATAATTATTGGAGAATAGGTTGGACAGGTTCCAGGTTATTTTGATTCCTAAATATTGTAGTGAATGGTGGCTTCCAACTAAAGGCGAATGAGCGCACTAGGTGATCACATTGTGGTCCAGTAAGTGAAGTGTTGAGGGCAGCTGACTTAGAGAAATGATTCCTAAAATTTGAGAGGGAGCCGTATTCTTCTTAGGCACTAAGTTGGGGAGCGAGGTGACGGTATTTGAAATTGCAAACAGAAGGTCGTCAGTGTATGCCACAATTTTTGGTACTTAGAACCAACCATTAGCCCCCAGTGGGCAGTGGGCAACCCTGGCATGTGCCATTTAGGATCTGGAAGGGAGAAAAATGTACCCCATTTACCCGTACTGTGGCAGTAGGAGGTGAATATAGGACTTGAATCCATTACATCATGTTGGGTCCCAAACCGGTGTGTAAGAGTGTTTGGTCCAAAAACTACCATCCGACGCGGTCAAAGGCATTCTCCTTGGACAGTAACATGAGTGGGATCATTTTAGTCTGGTCATGATGGATCCAATGAAGCACTCTCGTGGTGTTATCCCTAGCCTCCCTGCCGGGCATAAAACCAGTCTGGTCATAAAGTACTAGTCCATGTATCACCCTGAGCAATCTAGTAGCCAGCATCTTTTTAAACAGTTTCAAATCTTGGTTCTGTAAAGAGATAGGCCGGTAGGTGGCACAGGAAGATGGGTCTTTACCTTCCTTGGGGATGACTGTAATGGTAGCCCATATGGAATCTAGAGAGAAACACAAGCCCTCTGTTATGGTGTTGTATTCATTAATGAAATTGGAGATCAGGAAGTCCTGAAATTTTTTATAGTAGGAGAGAGGAGGTCCGCCTGGGCTGGGTGTTTTACCCGTGGGAGTACTTTTAATGGCATTATGGAGTTCTTCTGAGGTGATTGGGTCCCCTAGTGTCTCTCTAATGTCCAATAGGGATGGTTGGCATGCCTGAGTCAGTGAGATATCCTTTAATTGCTTCAATTCTGTCTGCATTTTGGGAAGGTGAGCGGGGGCTTGTGACAATATAGAGGTCGGCATAAAAGTTATGGAAGGAGCGTTCAATGTCATCAGTATGAAAAAAGTTTTGGAGTATCCCTTCCAGAAATGAAGGGGACAAAGGAGCGGGCTTCGTGTTCACGGAGAGCATTTGCCAACATTCGACTGCTTTTGTTGCCAAATTCATAAAAAGCTCTTCTGTATTTAGCAAAAGGTGCCTTGGCCTTAAACCTGCACAATGCCCCAATTGTTCACGCAAGGCCTGCAATTCTATGCCCTTATCCAAATCTCTGGAAGCCTTGTGTGAGGTTTCTAGGGTCCTAATATGTTGCAAGAGTTTCTCGAACTCCTGTTTACGTACCTTCTTAATTCTCGCTCCATGTTTAATAAATATGCCTCTGACTACCGCTTTGTGAGTCTCCCAAACCAAAAGGGGATTACTATAAGGGGTGTTGTTGGTCTGGAAGCAGAACTGCAGTTCAGACAACATCTCCAGGTAAACGTTTCATCCTGGAGAAGAGACTCATTCAGCCGCCAGTTCCATAACTTAGGGGTTAGGTGGGATAGTTTTATGATTAATAAGATCGGAGCATGGTCAGAGAAGGGAATGGAACATTCACCTACCCTGTGTAAGTCTGAGTGAGACAGCCAGAAATGATTTATTCTCAAGTACGAACGGTGGGGTGCAGAATAGAACGTATAATCCCATCCAGCGGGATTGAAAAGTCTCCAAACATCCATTAATTGAAATTGGGCTAAGAATCGAGAAGCTTGTTTGCAAGTACGCAGAGGGAGCTTACCAGAGCAATGGATGAGTATATTTCCAGATCAGGTGTGAAGTTGAGGTCTCCCCCCAACACTAGGAGACCCTCTTTGAAGTTAGCCAGAGCATCTAGCAGGAGAGAGAGGCAGGCCACTTGTCCAGTATTGGGGAGATAGCCAGATGCAAGCGTAATAAGACTGCTTTCCATGACCCCTTTAACAAACAATTATCTACCTTCTGGGCAACGGACCATCTCCTTTAATTCCCAATTAAGTGAGGCTGAAATTAAAATACTAACACCTTTAGACTTGGAGCTGGGAGAGCAGCTGTGGTAGGCCAAGGGGTTGGTAAGTTTTGGGATGGAATCAAGGCAAAAGTGGGTCTCCTGAATTAAAGCTACCTGGGCCCGTTGTCCATTTAGTTAAGTTAATAACATCGAATGTTTTTCAGGGGTGTTTAGCCCTTTGACATTATAGGAAATGATCCTGAGTACACCCATGTTTAATCAGATTTATCCGTGGATGAAGAGGCGGGATGGCGGAGGGTGTAACATATGGGAGGCTACATGTATAAGTATGGGAGGCGTCTTGTACAAAAATTGTGGGCAGTAGGTAAAAATCTATCAATTTGACCTGGGGATCAGTCCAAAGACCTTAGGTGACAGAAGGGAGAGGGGGGAGGGATACAAAAGGGGTATAGAAGTGTGCGCAGATTGTCCGCGCGTTGTCCCTTAGTGGGGGAAGCTCGGGTGAATGGGGGAGAAGGCCCTATCATCTGAGCGGGGCATATGTGTTATTAAGCGAATAATACATGGTTGAATATGTGTATGTCATAATGTGTGTAATGCACGCGGGTATGGACCCACTGTGCCACTGACCCTAACTAAGTGGCTACTTGGTCTTCACTAGAGCCTCTGATGGTGAGGATAGGCTTGGGCCGCAGGGTAGCTGCCAGGTGCCACTCCAGAGTGACCCCCAGGTCAGTGGCAGCTGACCAGAGGGTCAGGGTACTCGGTGCAAGCACCGAGGGGGCTTGCGTGGCCAAAAGGGAGGTGGCAATCAGACAAAGTCCATAAACAAGATCAGGGTCAGGCGGCAAACAGGCAAAGTCCAAGGGTTCAGTAAACAAGGTCCGGTACACAGTAAAGCAAACAGAGGAAGCACCTTTGCACTAGGAGTTTAGACAAGCTAAAACCTGGAGATTGCTCAGGCAACTTCCTGTAGTAGGAAGCGCCTTTAAATACCTGCAGAGATCCAGCCATAGGCTGTAGAAACAGAGGGCGTGTATGTGTTGCCTCATAGATGAAGAGAGAAATACCCACGCCAGCTCCTGCATGGAACACAGGTACTGGGGTTACTCTACCTGAAAGATAGGACCCGGCACCCGTACCTGCAATTAGAAGCAGAGGCACCTGCACGACCCGCAGGGCTAACAGGGAGGGAGTAATATAGGAAAATGTCACGTATTATCAGCTTAACAACTAAAAAACTGAGGTATGAGCCAATAAGCCTTCACCCGAGCTTCCCCTGCTAACTAACATTATGATATGCACAGTGTGTCTAATAAACATAGGAACAAATGTCTAAGACAAAAACATAGATCGGCAGGTAAATCAAATCACAGCAGTTGGCAGTGCATTAAACATTGCTACCAGTCCTAGAAGGGCCGGAGAATCTTGGGTCACCAGGTGTCCGTCTGTGTCTCAAGGCAGGTCTTAAGTAGAGCGGTGGGAGGATCCTCAGGAATGTCCCTTCTTGGGATTGGGATGCCGGTGCAGGGGCCAAAATCTTGGTGTGTTGTGGCCAGTCAGGAAGCTGGGCCTAGGGGAGTTCAAAAATTCCAAGAAACGAGGCGAGGTCCCCCAAGTGTCGTAAAGTAGCGAAATTGTTCCCTCTGTGAGCACTCAACTGAAAAGGGAATCCCCAACAAAATTTGATGTTGTTGTCCCTCATGAGGTCAAGTAGGGCTCTTAGGGCTCTCTCTGGCTGCAGGGTTTGACAAGAAAGACCTGAAAGAAACATTATAGGTTTGCCAATAAACGTGAACTCTTCCTGGGATCTTGTCTTGAGCATGATGGATTCCTTAAAATGAAATGAGTGGTGAGGTGGGAGTCTTGGCTTTTAGGGCCGAGAGTCCAGTGAAGCCGATCAATTTCTATAGAGTTATCTTTAGGCTTGTTTAGAATATCGCTGAAAATTGAAGCAGCAGCATGTAAGTTCTTAGGTTCAACGGATTCTGGTAAACCCCAGATCCTTAAGTTATTTGTCATCGTGTTGGTACTGGAGCTGTTGAATCAGAGCAGTGTGCTCCTTTAGGTTATGCGTGTGTTGTTGCACATGACTTCGAAGGTCTTCAGTAACTTGCTCAACCTCTACTATGCGAGAGCCCATGTCTTTCCTGAGAGAATACATTTCTGAGTGGAAAGATTCCTGGATACGTAGGATGTATGACTCAAAATCGGATTTGGTAGGTATGGACCTGAGATGTTCATCCCAGTCCCAGCTGTTTCTGGAATGTGGAGTGATGTGGAGGGCTGGGAGGAGAACAAGTGTCTTCTCCAGGAACCCGGAGAGGGGGCGAGCCAAAAGTGGAGTCATCCTGCAACGAGCTTGCCAAGTCATGTTCTATATGCAAGGCCTGTGTAGAGAAGTACCTGGTAGTGGGACCTTCCCCAGTTTAGGTAGAGTGACAGTTCTTGGCAAAAAAATTATCAATTTCCCGCTTTTGGGAGGAATGGCCTTAAGGTCTTCCTCTGCCCATGTTTACTGCATAGGGGTGCAAAATCGCAACAGCGATAAGTTTGCCAGAAAGTAGCACAAGTAGTGTGAAGACCCAACAGTTGTACGTGGGGAGTGGAAAGAAGTCAAGCCGTTTTACTACCTTGTGTAGATCCTACTTGCTTCTGCTATGATAGATGTGCACTATGAAGCGGGGTATTATTATACATCATGAGTTTCAGGGGCATACCTCCTGGTGTATACATAGGATACCATATCAGTGAGCCCGGCCTGTAAGAGGGGGAATCCTCCCCCTGTAAGGAAGTTTACTGCATTCTTGCTGTGGGTGAGATCAGTGTCCAGGACTCAGGAAGCCGGTGGTTTGCCCAGATATTTAGCTGGCCGAGTGTACTGACCGAGCAATATTAGGAGTAGGAGTGAACAACAATTAGACAAGAAACTATAGAAGAGGTTTAGCAAGCTAGCTCCGGAAACTCCGAGAAGAATGGATCCTAATGAAGCAGGCTGTCCCTAATCTAGAAGACACGGTATCCCCACAGAACAATTAGGTACTTACAAGGTGCTGAATTTGGAGGCAAGTACAAATCCAGAAATGACTTGGGGGGCCTTATGGTTTTGCAAGTCCCAGTAAAATAATATTCTTTTCAAATAAAATATCCCCAGATCAATGAACTGTTATATCATCTATTTCCAGAACTGACAGCTGTGTTTCCTCTGGAGGGCAAGGATGGCAGTAGATTGTCCCTCTGACCCCAGCACTAGGGCAGTATGTGGGGGATGTGGTCCCCTGATCACCACAAAAAACGATGAGTGGGTGTATCACTCGTTTGCAGAGAGGTGGCAGCTGTTTCCCTTCAGTGGGTCAGGGATGGCACCAGATTGACCCTCTAGTCCAAAAGCAGGAACAGTGTGTGGGGGATGCAGTCCCTCGGGTGCCATGTGGGCAAGATGGGAATTCCTATGGGAATCAGGGGTCCCAAGGGTAGAAACACTCACCTGTGCTTCCCCACATGGGGAGCCCAGCTGATCCTCTGTCTGTGACTGTGAGGAGCCGCTGTGGATGAGTGTGGGATGCAGCAAGAATCACCGTGCTGTATTCTCTCGGGCGCCACGTGGACAAGATGGCTGCTCCCTGCCCAGTAGGAACCTGGAGCCCCGAGAGCAGAGGACACGGGTCGGAGCCCCTCCACTCGGGAAAGAGTGAATGCACGAAGGATTTAAGGGCTGCTGTAGGCAGGTATGGCACGCTGAAGATGAAGAGATCGCCGGTCTGAAACAAAGCCGACCTGAAGAGCTGCCGGCTGACCCCCCTGAAGTCGGTCAGGCGCATGTTTTGACGCAAGGATGGGTACTTTGTTGAATATGTGGTTGTGTGTTTATGTATTGGAAGAATTTTAAAATAAATGTTGATATTATGAATTATAAATATATGGGGGAAGGAGTAATGGTGTGACTTTGGAAGTGCACAGTAATTTTATTGGAAATAAGACATTTATTTTTAGGAGTTTTTTTGACTAATTCACTTAATGTTCTATTGACTTTTTGTACACAGGTGTGGATATCATCAAATTTGTTGAATAAGGAGAGATGTATAATGTTCCACCTAAATGGAAATATAATCCAATATAGTATAATATGACACACTTCATTATAGCCTATATAGGACAATGGGTATAAACATGTTTTTTGATAGTGGTTGATATTTTAAAAGAAGGATGATTTAACAAATAGAGGATGGTTTTGTCCAATGTACATACATGGTACATTTATGCATGTCATTGTGTACACATATACATTTCATGGTAGATACTTTGCAGGTGGATTTTGTGTTTCAATTATGTTTTCATCCTGTGTATTGCTCTGTACCACCCTCTCTGCCTCCCAGCTGTCCAACTGAAGGAACTATGGTTTCATGGTTCAATGTAAGTTATTGAATTGTTTGAATTATAATAGAAATTTGAATTGATATGTTTATATTGGGCCATGTCACATTGTATTTGTTATTTTTAAATCTAGTTTTTTCTCTCCTCCTGATAAGTGGACGTGATCCACGAAACGCGTCGAGGATAGCATGTCTCTGTTAGTTGCATGCTAAAAAGAGCATGTATGTTTGTATACATGCTAGTACCTTTGTTTTTTTTTAATAAAATGTTTTATAGGATTATTTGGTCACTTTTAATAAATTAAATGTATTAGAATCAAATGTTAAAAAAATCCTTTTAGAAAGAGAAATGTTGAATATATGGTGTCTTTAAAGTCCCAAATGTATTTTCTAAGTATTAAAGTGGTAATTTGTATAGGGGTGCAGCACATGATGATAAATTCAATGTAGGGAATCTTTACAAATAAGTTGCAAAGGAGTTTGTATAGATCAGAGGACCGCTAATCAGGAAGATATGCATATAGTTCAGACCTAAGTGTCAGAGAAGGTCAGGAATAGACAGCGGCAAAGGTACAGATCTATAGATACCAGGGAAAAAATTTGGCAAGGCCCCTTACCTTAACTTTTAGGTTTTTGTCCACCCATCCACCATTTTGCAAATAGTTCTTCCTTTGTGCCCCCTTTACATTGGTGGTCAATGACTTTTACCCCTTTACATTGGTGGTGTCTGTGAACCCCTTACAATGGTGGTAAATGTCTGTGCTGCTTTACATTGGTGGGCAGTGTCTGTTCCCCCTTTTGATTGGTGTTTAAAGTCTGTGCCCCCTTCCATCAGTGGTGAGTTTATTTGTCCACCTTACATATGTGTTTAGTGTTTGTGCCTCCCTAATACCTGTGTTCACTGTTTGTGCCCCTGCTTCTTATACTAGGGGTCAGTTTCTGTGTCCAGAATAATTTAGTGATTAATGTCTTGGCCCCTTACACTGGTAGCCACTGTCTGGACCCCCTTGTTCCGACACCACAGGTACTAGGCTATTTTCCTCTGCAGAAAACATTTCTAGACTTGCTAGCTTAACAAACGCAACCAAGTCTAATTTAAAGGATCCCCCGGGTGTTGTACAACCTTAGGCTTTCAGTGTGAAAATCTTTATTTCATTTAGTTTTGGTTAGAATACATAATATCCGGTTTGTGGGCCTTAGTTAATTGTTAGCCTTGGAAAAAAACGGTATATGGTTACAAACCAGATTTCATAATCCTTTGTACACATTATAAATTCCAGATAGTGATATACTAAAGAAAGAGGCTTCCCTGGCTTCCACTGCATTCTTCTGTGTAATGAATAAACATTATAGGGCCACATGGTACATGGGCCTCCCCATGGTGTCCACCATTGAGGTCTCTGTGCTCACCCATGTGTTCTGAAGTCCTAGAGGTGAGACGAGGCTAAATCTATGATTGAAGGATAATTTACAGGAAACTGTGGGCGTCCCTAACCTGGCTGAACTCGTCTAACCTCTACATAGCAGAAATTTGATGTCTTCAATGTCTTTATTTTCCAGAGTAAACTCAGTGCATACAACCCCCCTTTCGCCTCTGGGGAGCCTGAAATATTTACCAGTCCTCTTATCTGAAGACTCCATCTAACGAGCCAAATAAAATATTAAATCTGCCTGATTAAAATCCAATCTTTCCCTTCTGTTTCTTCACAGCTGATAATACGGAAATGAATCAGAGCGCTGTGCCTGACAGCTCTCTGAATTTAATTAGCGGTCGCAGCTTGTCCTCCGGAAAGACTCTGCGTACCTGTGGCCTTAGGTATACTCCACTTAGACTCCTTGAGTCTTCAATAAATTTCAAACACCATGCACAGATCTGTGGTCAGCGGGGGATTTTATAGGGGTGTCATGGATTCCTGGTATGTATAGGGGTGCAGAGTCTGTAGACTGTCAAACCCCCAAAAAGCAAACTACAACACCATTCACAGAACTATCTAAAGCTTAGAGAGGTCAGGCCACTCTTTTTTTTCCACTCATTGCTGGTGTTAGACATTGTACATGCAGAAAGAGGGCCATAACTTATATAAGTGATATGTGATGTACCAATGTCTAATTGTTCATCCTTTCTGTACATATTGTTCTTTATGGAACTCAGACACATTGTAATACAGTTTTATTCTCGATACCCCACTACGTGTCATGAACAATTCATTACAGATGCAGAAATCTTACTATACACATGATCATGTCAATAAACAATCTCCCATCAAACTGCCGCTTCTATGTAGGGGTCTGCAAGGCACAATACCTCCAACATCCAAAGTGGGTCAACTACTCAGGAAACATAGAAAAGACAGACTGTAGAATGATGGGTTGATAACACCGAGGGGGAGTAAATGCTAAATATTACAGATTGATGTGATGATGGTGGTTTGGCAGAGAGGAAGGGATGGGGGTGATATTTCAGAACATTCACTCACATCAAACCCTTGTGAATCTTTTACAGGAGGCTTTACTTGCCACAGTGCTCAAGGACAATGACAGGGGAGGCCCCATTCAGTCATCCATGTGCACACAATTGTCAGTAAACTCCAATAGACAAAGAAAAAAATTCAAAATGTTCCACAGTCTACTTACTGATATCAGTAAAGAATTGAGTCCTGTGTGTTGTTATAGATTCCAAAACTGAGATGAGCACTGTGTGTAGATAAAATCTCAGGAACAGAAATGGAACTTTAATTTAGATACTCACCCCATGAGAATATCAGGTCTTGTATGTAGGTACTCACCCCGGAACATTGTCAGGTCTTGTATGTAGGTACTCACCCCGGAACATTGTCAGGTCTTGTGTTTAGATACTGACCTCAGGTTATTGTAAGGTATTGTGTGTAAATACTCACCCCGGGTCATTGTCAGGTCTTTTGTGTAGATACAGGTAGTCCCGGGTTAAGGACATCCGTCATACGGACGCCTCGAATACGAACAAGGCTTTCTTGAAGAGGGAGGAAGCGGTTTGCATGACTTGCAGAAGAAATCTTTTTCTAAACACAGCTGAGGATTTGGGTGATCTTAGGGGGTGATCTCTTTCTGCAGCCTTTTTTAACTCTTAAATGACTAAGACAAACTCTACAGTTTTCTCTTTTTGCATATCAAACCACAGCTTGCTCCAGAACTTAATGAATGTCTAAGCTCCATAAAGTTTTTTTTTGCTTTGTTTGTGATTAGCTCACAGTGAGGATTTATTACGGTAACTGACACCATGTTGCCGAATAATACTTTGAACCAAAGATCTGTCCTAAATGCATTTATTAAAATAATGTACCTGTTCAGGCTTACATACAAATTCAACTTAAGAACAAACCTACAGTCCCTATCTTGTATGTAACCCAGGGACTACTTGTACTGACCCCAGGTCGTTGTCAGGTCTTGTCTCTTGATACTGACCCCAGGACATTGTCAGGTCTTGTGTGTAGATACTGATCCCTGGACATTGTCAGGTCTTGTGTGTAGATACTGACCCCGGGACATTGTCAGGTCTTGGGTGTAGATACTGACCCCGGGACATTGTCAGGTCTTGTGTGTAGATACTGACCCCGGGACATTGTCAGGTCTTGTGTGTAGATACTGACCCCAAGACTTTGTCACGTCTTGTGTGTAGATACTGACCCCGGGACATTGTGAGGTCTTGTGTGTAGATACTGACCCCAGGACATTGTTAGGTCTTGTCTGTAGATACTGACCCCAGGACATTGTCAGGTGTTGTGTGTAGATACTGACCCCGGGTCATTGTCAGGTGTTGTGTTTAGATACTGACCCCAGACCCCAGGACATTGTCAGGTGTTGTGTTTAGATACTGACCCCAGAACATTGTCAGGTCTTGTGTGTAGGTACTAACCCCAGGTCATGGTCAGGTCTTGTGTGTAGATACTGACCCCAGGACATTGTCACGTCTGAGCAAATGAATGAGCAAACTGAAGACAGAAGTCAGATGATATTAGATTTGCATAATTCAAGCACGGGAATGCAGGTGAATGGATGAGATGGCTGCACACTGAGAATTCCCAATAAAATCGGACTAGTAAAAGTACAATAAACCATCAAGGGGGCAAAAGAGAAAATGTTGTTCTTTTCCAATGGTGCCACTCCTCAGGATCAGTGTACTTTATAGAAAATACAATTCTGTTTCAGATTTTTAATATAGTAAAAGGTGATTTGAGCTGATCTGAGCCCATGGGATGTTGGTACAGAAATTCTCTATAAATCAGGAATAGACAGCAAATGAGATGGAAGGACAGAGAAGCGGGCAGCATTTCATGAATCATCGTGAGGGAAATAACACTTACAGATAGATCCATCAAATTATATTTATGAGCAAACAATGAAATATAGTCATGAAATGATCACTTTCCCTGTGATCATAAAGCTGCATTGTACAGACAAGCCTGAGCAATAAATTACAATTTCCTATGCAACTTACCCAGAACTCAACTGGACATTCTGTTCCATCCCAAGGCTGGGGAAGGGAGACCAGACTGGGAATAATATTAAAGTTCATGATGACAGTTGGTGAGAATTTTGGACAGTGACTGCCTATTCATGCAATTATCAGCTAATAAAGTGCCAGCAGTGTAATGCATAAAACCACACAGACACGGGTCACAAGCTTCAACTATTGTTCACATTATACACCAGGATGGGGAAAAAATGTGGTCTGAGATTTTGCATGTGACATGATTGTTGATGTTTTATTTTGTATGGGCTGAACTCAAAGGGATATTGGGGAATGTGAAACCCATGCCAGAAAGTACTTATGGAGACCTGGCCCAGTATTACCATGGTGGTTCCTATACACTGCTTGGTTATGTCTTCATTAAATAGTTCTTGCATTATTTCTCTCAATTTCTGTTGTGTGTGTCCAGTACATTGGAGGAAATCTTCCCAGCAGGACACAGACAGCAATATAAAAAAGCCCAGAGACAGATTTTAACCTTCCTTTGATATTGGAATACATTACACATTTAAATATCAATGTTGCTTCTGTAACTTCACCAGCTGCTGTAGATTGGCAGTTATACAATTCAGATGTCAGTAGGAGGCTGTATGAAATATAGGGATCTATTTATAAAGCAGCAAATCTGATATTCACAAAACATATCTGATGGAAAATCTTCCAGGTTTTTAATGGCAGTGATTGATTCTCCACCAGAGAATGCGTTATAAATGGCCCCTATAGTGTTCCATTCCACACCTGAGAAGTGCAAAAAATAAAGATGGAATCCATGGCATCCAATAAAATATTTGATCTACTAAACTAGAAAAGTGACAACGGCAATCTGTCTGGTTGCCAGAAAACTCTTTTTTTGTGCTTAGGGTAACTGATCGTCTGCCATCTTGTATGCCTGCCTATGATTCCATTTATAGGATTTCCGGTTCCGGTCAACTTTTTCAGTAGATTTGAAGTTTTCTGTACCTCTGCTCATTATAGAGTTGGCACTACTTCTCATTTACTCTCTGAAAAGAAATGTTTAGCATTTTGGGAACCATATCAATGTTGTATGTAATCTGCCTATTGTTTTGTGTTGTGTAATAAAAAATCAACTTCCAACTGTGGCAGATATTGATGGGAAAATATGTGATCCATCCCCATGACATATTGATCCCATGTCTTCATTACATAGTATAAGATGTATAAATGGTGGAGAGTGGAGAGAAAGTCAAGGTTTCTTTCCCTGAATTCCTAAACTCAGCAGCACAATTAGTGTCCCTGGAAAACACTTTGTGATGTTACCATTTTGTTACCTAAATATCAGTTTGGATGAGGCACGTCTGCTTAGTATGTTGGGCTGCTGTGCTTTGTATGACACTTTGACCACATAGGGGTGATTGGAATATTTTGTCTGTTTTCAGCTTCATCATTTACTAACAGTGTTCCGATTTACTTAGTGATTGTTGCATTATCAGCTTCAAAAGGTTATTCCGAATCACGTCTCAATTTATGATTAGATTATTTTCTCAATGAATACTTCATATGTGCTGTGCTATAAGTAGAAGGGAAGGTTGTGTCCAATACAAGTAGTGTAATAGTAACTCTTCAATATATTATCTGCTATCAGAATAATCCCCTCGTACATCTCCACCATCATCTCCTCCATCTCCTCGCCTGGCAGCTGTGCGGCCTGTACATGCTTACCCGTGTTGTAATTATACAATTGACACGCTTGTTTCCCAGAGATGTATCAGTACAACTCAGTAATTACCAGCAGATCTCAGAAACAGACGTACAAATTGTACTGGGGGGAAATAAGCTTCCTATTGACCTTTCGCCAATGACTGAGCTGCGTTTATTTCTGTGCAGAGAATGTAATGTCAATGGTTACTTGTTGCCACAGATGAGTGATGGTGGAAAATGTCCTTACTTGCAGCATTTCTCACCATCGTCTGCAGAAAGCGTGGTTGCACATTGTCCTGGGAGGGACACAGCTGGGTTTTCACTTCTTTTTAATATGTATTCTTTCTAATATTGTCATCAGCAATACTTCTGGCAATGGCCCACACATGTTTCTGAGACTTTGCTCCCCTTACCCCCTCTTCCTTCTGCTTCAGTAACTTACCTTCCATAATGGGAGGAAGTATGAGGTGAATAAAGGAGATCCATGAGCAAGTGCACATTCTTCATGCAAGGTTCAGTGTTTACACAGGTATAGTAATCTTCAGGTTGTTGTATGGTCTAAAGCCAGGCCTGCTGGTCTACATCCACCTCATTGCACCTTGGAGGTTATCAGGTCAGAAATATTGGGACAGTCAATATTGGAGTACAGTGACACAAACTACAATCTGGTCAATACACAAAACAGTTCTTGTAGTTTTGTGATGAAATATTGAGTGTGGGAGATCCCAATGTTCCATGATGGATCTCCTAAATGATGAAAGTTATTTTCTGATGTGTTTTCTTTACTGGCTGGGGGGCAATGAAGGTCTGGAGTGCCAGAGATATGTTAGCCAACCTGCGGACCTTTTCGTATGTGGCATCATACTTTCACTGATCGTTTGGACTAATATTATATATCCTCTAATAATTGCTGCTCTATTGTATACTATCATAATAAGCGGCCAGCAAAAAGACAAAATGTGTAAAATGTCACCAATGCCATAAAACTGTGATTATAATATCAAATATTTACTGCAATATACAAGTGTTCCCTCGACCTCTTCCATCCACATTGATTGCAGTACTATTAGTATCAGCACTTAAACTACTTTGGAAACCTTTAGCCTATAACTTATTCTTCTTTCTTGGTGCTAGAGATTTGTTGTATTCGTCTGCCATGCTGCAAATATTGTCTGCTCTTCCATTTATTATTGGAAATTATGGCTAAACATCCACATTTTGTGATGCCATGTATTTATAAAATGACATTTCTGAAGTATTTTTGTTGTCATATTTTGAATATCTGGAAGTACATTTTATACTTTACATCAGATGTGTTGCTGCATATCAGAAGCATTGTTTTAAGGTTTTATGTCATTAAGTGATTTTCCTCCAAGACAGCACACATGGATCAGAAGAGGGGAATAAAGGTGAAAATGCCATACCTGAAAAATAGATAATGTAAAACAAGTAGGGATACTTTAGGTAATAGATTTGGGGTATCAGGTAGAGATATTGTACCTCAATAATGGATCTGGGATAACAAGTAGGAAAATTGTATCTGGATATTAATCTGGAGTAGCAGGTAGGGATTGTCACGCTTGGGGAGACATGGCCACTAGGGGGCGCTACGGCTTGCATGGAGGTGGTGTGAGCCCTGAGAAGACCCAAAGCGCAGAGTCTAAGCAGTAACCAGGTTTTCTCCAGAGCCTCTAGTGGTGAGGAGGTTGCGCTGCTGGTTACTGTCTGGTTGGGGCACACCAGGGTGGGCAGGACGATACATGGTACCAAATCACTAGGCGGAAGGAAGACCAGGGTCAGGGCAGACAGCAAGCAAGAGAGGTCAGGTCACAAACCAGGAATCAAATACTAGGAATCCAGGAAATACACACCAGTGACACAGGGGCCACTGCGGACACAGGGAACACAGGAGACACTGGAAGCGACAGGAGGCACAGGAGACACAGACACAGAGGAACACTGAAACAGCACAAGGGAAATGGCTGGAAATACCAGACCGGGCAACAAGGGGTTAACACAGGAGATAGACAGGGGAAACGCTGAAATAAAAAACAGGTGTACAGGAACTAGCTCAGAAGCTTGGGGGCTCGGCACTAGTGGAGACACCTTGCACAAATGCTGAGTGCTGTGTATGAGCTAGCTATACAGCCCGGGATGATTAAGAGGCTATTTTCTGATTGGCCGGCAAAACTGATAAGCCTTGCTAGCATAGACACGCCCAGAGTCAGAACTGCCAGCATGCGCAGGGGGGAGGCGGCTGTGCTTTAGTGAGGAAGAGGTAAGTGTGGTAATATATACAGGGTAACAGATATATATATTACATCTAGATAATGGATCAGCACATGGGGGTAATAGTCCCTCATATAGGGAGATGGTGTAAAATGTGATGAGTACAAATAAAGCCAATGCCATGTATAGATGGATTGGATTGGCATCTGAGAAAAGAACTGTACAATGTCCGTCCCGAGGGGCTGAAGAACTAGGCCGAGAAAGTGGTGGAAGAAAAAGACAACTGAAGAGGAAATCACAGGCAAGGAGTTGGAGGTGTTGTAAATGTTCAGGCATGTTACCTGAGGCCAGTGACAACAAACCATCACCCCTTGCTGGAGAAAGTCTCCAGATCCGTCTGTCCCTCTTTCCTCCTCAGTTGCCCCTTTCTTTGGGTGAGTATATAATACTCTGTAGGAATGTATTAAAGAATAATAAAAAGTAAAATTTTGCACCGAAATGTCAACTGGCCTCAAAAGTATTCCATTTGTAATGTAAAGAAAACATAATTGAGAAAAAAAGTATTTGTTGGTTTAACTAAGCATTTTTTACATATTAAGTTTTTATAATTCTCAAAACATGGGTGTGGTAGGATAAATGGCAGCTCAGAAACAATCCAAGCACCAGCAGGTTGGGAAGGGCAATCATGGGGCAATTTGACCAATCTGTTACCCCTTGCCAAACACACACAGGTAGACTGCCACCATGTACTCATGAGGACCATTATGATTCTGCTTTTTTAATACTTTCTGTCTCACACACTCCAGACAGGGATGTCTCAGAAATTACATTTTGTAGTAGCGTTCAGGAGAGAAAACACAATAAACAGGACAGAAAAATAAAGAATAATCCAGGAACAATAGTAACAGTATAACATAAAAGCAAATAGCCATAATAATACTTTGTTTTGGTCCAGGTTGTTGGTACAAAGTCACTGGGCTCCCTGCAGCACTCAATCTGTCGATGTTGTTGTCCTCCAACAAGATGGTATGTGTGAGAGCTCCATGGGTAGGCACACCTAGGATGCTCCTATTTTAGATATCATTCCACAGGTTCAGGTTTTAGGAATTGACAACCACCAGATTATCAGCCCAAAATATAGAGTTCATTGAGACCAAACTAGGTATGTCTGGGGCTTTTGGTTCACCATAACAGGCTAAAGGGGGTTTCCAGAGGCCTGGGAGATTTATTCTTGGCCTCAAAATACTCACAACAATGATCTGACTATGAATCGGCAACCTACAACTTTGTATGGAACTGTGAGATGGAAATATGACGATTAAAAATAAATGTGTTACTGAATACAGCCCAGAGGTCCGTAAGAGGCTAATTCACTGATATTGAGTTTCATGACACTCAGGGCCACAAAATCCCAACTAGTGTATCTGGAAGGATGTGCTGGTGGGATGATCTAGATTGGGTTATGTACCTGGATAATGGATTGTTATGGCAGGTAGTAAATTGAACCATGGAGTGTCAGGAACCTCCCATTGGACTAATATACATTTATCCTTTGAAGCATTTACCAATCTGGTTTCCTGTCCCATGCACCAGAAACATGGAAGAAGGATTTGGTTGCTGTAGGCATCTGGTCTGCTTGCACATGTCCCCATGCTAGTTCTGCCAATGATGGACATGGGACGTTTGAGTGAGCGTGCTATCAAAGAAGATAATGAAGGGAGCTGACTCAATGTTGGATTTTTGTTTTCTCTGTGCTGTTTGGTGGATAGGCCGATGTCTGGAGTCGTGAAATGACTGGGTGGGGGTGGGTGGCTTGGATGGGCCTGCTCCTCAGAGAGCAGATTTGTGGGCTCCTGTTGTAGAATTATCTCACTTTGCCGGGCCCCCTGCCTCCATCATCTCATTTACTGTACAACTTGATCTTCTGAAGGTGGAGATGTCATATTGTTCCCGATGTACAACAGCCAAACATGATAATTACGTTGCCCGTACCTAGTTAATGGCGTTAGGCGACTGTTCTGATGATAAAATTCATAGAACTGTTTGTGAAGTGGAAGATAATGATTGTGTTGTTTAGAAGTCACACACAGGAGACACTTTTCTGGTGGATATCACCTCCACATTTTATAGGTTTGGAACAATATTGATGTCATCCATATTGTATTCAGGTATATCCTTCTGGATTGTTCTTATAATATGCCCCAGATTTAGACAGAATTCTTTTTTGCTGATTGCGTTTTACATTCTTTCAAGGTTTATTAATGTGTTAAATGTTTATGGGGCCTTGAAGCCCTTCATTTTCCTTTGCTTATAATTATAAAGTGCCTTCATCAATCATTTTATTTTTTATTGTTTCCCTCATGAACAAAGATGTTGCACAGTACCTTGTGCCCCAGGACTTATTTTCAGTCCTTGGTAAAAGTCCCATTATACTCACCCGTCCACCTTCCATCTAAAGACACCGCCATCTTTTTCCTTGCTATCTTCCTAGTTGGGACCTTTGGCCATCTTGACTGGCCAGGCTGGGATGATACTGTGAATGTTGAGCTCACTGATTTTGGCGGTTCCATAGAGTCATCAGGCAGGTATGAATGCTTTTTGTGGAAGGGTCATCGCCTATCCCTTTCTTCTCGGGATTTTTTAATACATATTGGAGGGTCTAGCTGCCAAATATTCACATATCATTAAAATCCAGACTTTTTTATTTGATGGACTCAGAAATGGATTGGGTGAGTAAAATGGGAAATAAGCGATGGGACCATGACAGGTACTCACACTTACACGCTAATAGTGCATGTCCCATCACACTTCTGCATTTTGTATATTTTCCTTATGTGAGAGCCTTATTATGTACTTTATGTTATTTATGGCAGTAAGGAACCCAAAACATTTATAATAGTTGTTGCCTTACGTGGTAAACAATAACTCATTGGGGAAGTGATGAGAAGAAAGGATTTTAGGCAACAAAAACTTAACATAGCTCAACCGGACTAATAATCTATATCATGTTCTGAAAATAATAGCTATGTTAAGATCAGTTTGTTAATGGAAACATTTTTTGTTGCCTAAAAGCCTCTCACTTTCCTTATGATTTATTGTACTTGGTGTTATGCATCATGTATATATCCATTGTTAGCTTTCCTATCGGGAGAAAAGGCGTGAAATACAGTGACGGACAGAATGAAATGACAGACTAAGAGCCGCCTGGTCACAGTCTTGAAATAAATTGGGTTGATGGAGGGAGAAGGATGCAATAATATGATATGGGCAGCACGGTGGCTCAGGACACTGTCTGCATGGAGTTTGTAGGTTCTCCCAGTATTTGCGTTGGTTTCCTCTGGATACATTGGTTTTCCTCTTACATCCCAAAAAACATGCAGTTAGGGTAGTTAGCTTGCACCCAAAGGAACCTTAGACTGTGGTAATGACATTTGACATTAGATTGTGACTATGGCCTTTGTACAGCGCTGCATAATATGTCGGCGCTATATAAATACTGTGTAATAATAATACTTTGATTAGATTGTTACTTCCTCTTCCCAGTACTAAACATTAATTAATGGTTCTGTAGTAATTAATAAACTACATTGACAGGTCATGCTGAAAATCACTATGGGGATCTCATTAGGTTTAAATGAAGAATCTGATGAGAGCTAGGATATGCCATTGACTGCACTTTGTGTGTCACCTCGCTTTGTCACGGTTGGAATAATTTCCCGCTCCAGCCTAATGCACTGTAGCTGGCACACATACCGTAGCCTAGTATTGACATATGGACATCCCTGGTCAGTGTGTTTTGCCAAAACATAAACTCCAGTTTAAAGTCCACACACTGAAGCTGAAGGGTCCAGAAAAGTTGCATTAACTAATATTTTACTATTATACAAGCCACATGCCGTGTGCACAAGGACTACTAAGCAGCAAGGTTGCCGGCTTGAAGAATCCCCCAATTTATTCCGATTATAAGGACACTCAATTTAACCCTCTGCTTGCCTAACATGCACTTGGACTGGCTTATGCACTATAGACAATAACTGAAAAGTTCTCACCTCCATTTATTCTGCATTGTGGATCATAGCCTGGACTCTTTGTAAGTGACTCCGTATGATGAATGCCTGGGGTGGAAGGAATACATTCATGTCACATAAAAAGCTTGGACACAGCACCTCTATGTTTAATTAGGAATTCACCAATCGGACTCTCAGGGTTCTGGATGTTTCACATTCTGCTTCTGTGGATTTTGTCCCTTGGGGTATAATGGGGGGAAAATTGGGAACAAAGAATTCTGCTGATTAGGCAAATTCTTTGGTTCCCTTGTCGGTTGTTTCCGGAGCACTTTGTGCTATAAGTAGACATAACCTACATATCCTAAAAAATTCTATACATTAATATGTTCCTGGTCACAATTACAAACATACATATGGCACCTCCCATGGCCTCCTATTTGTCTTCTCGTCTATCATCAAGAACTTTTACATATAAAACAGTCGCTCATGGTGAGCAGGCATTATTGGATGTAACGCATACATTCACATAAATGTTGTTTTTTATCTCCGTGTTACCAGGGGCAGCACAGTGATGGGTGACGGAACCAGAGAGGCGATTATGGGGTACTTAGGTCTCCTTTCAGGGAATGATTCTTTTCTTACAATAGGAAAGAATAAATGCAGTTTGTTCTAATTAGCAATAAATGCCTGACTCATAATGTCCGTGAGAAGCTCTGTCTTTTAATGATGTGTTAGATTTAAAGGTAAATCTGTGTGCAGTGAGCCAAACATCCCTAGTTTTCATCCGTAAGATTGAAGTAGTGGACATGGGCTTTACTGTGCACGTTAATAATGCATTTCTTAGGTTCAGAAGACCCCTTTATTAGTGTCCAAACTCCCCTCTAGATTGCCCAAATACCACGATTGGTCCTTTTGGTTCTTCCAAACCGAACCGAACCGGATTCTACACTAAAAAAAGAGTGAGATTTGCTGCAAAGACTCCGATGTGTGGCTTACCATGTCCCTAGCCAGTAACTGGAAATCATAATGATTCCATGAAGTCTTTTCTTTGTATTTTACGCCTGCAGGTTTGGCACAAAGAAAGCAAATCAACTCTTCTGTAAACCTTCTGCCATATTTTCTGTATGGATGGAGAAAATGTCTTTGACCTGTAAGACATCCAAGTGAAAGCTATACCAGCAACAAGAAAAAAACCTTTGTATGTGAAAACCATGCAGAAATGTAGTGCGGAGGGTTGTTCTCCTAAAATTATCTTACCTATACAAATATATAAAACTATAAAATCTTTTCTTGCTCAGCCACCCTGAGCTCGCCTGCGGGAGTATGGGCTTAGAGAAGCAAGGTAAAGGAATGAAGGGGCAGATTGGTGAGCAGCATGTTGACTGCATGTAGAAGTAGTGAGCTGACCGGATCTGCTATACATGAATGTCACATGAACAGATCTTCATAAATCCCTTTTCATTCTTTCATTGCCTAGGCATACCAGAATTAATTATGCTGAAACCTGATTGATTACTGACAAGTCTCTCAATTAATGCCCAAGGGGAGGGGAAGTGTGCTTGCTGGCAAAAAGGGGTTACAATTTATTAACCATTTGACTACCATGACACCCCATTCTGAGGAGAAAAATAGTGGATATTTACGTGTGTATTGGCAGAGGTTCAAAAAGATATTCACAATGTTTTATTACACTTAATCTACACAAAGGTTTTCAGGTCAATCATTCTGCACAATCCTTCCATTCATCCCACCGCTCTTCCCACCGCTCATCCCACCGCTCATCCCACCGCTCATCCCTCCGCTCATCCCACCGCTCATCCCACCGCTCATCTCTCCACTCATCCCACCACTCATCCCACCACTCATCCCTCCACTCATCCCTCCACTCATCCCNCCACTCATCCCTCCACTCATCCCTCCACTCATCCCACCACTCATCCCACCACTCATCCCACCGCTCATCCCACCGCTCATCCCACCGCTCATCCCACCGCTCATCTCTCCACTCATCCCACCGCTCATCCCACCGCTCATCCCACCACTCATCCCACCACTCCACCAAAAGCTCAAACAATTCGTTGTTAATGTGTGTGAATCTGTGCATGAGGAATGTCTTCCTCGTTCTTACATCAAGGTATCAAGTGGCAATCAATTCCTGAACCTGATAGACTTGTTGCATTGGTAGAGAAATCCAGACAATGGGGTCAAACAAATAATTGATCGTTCCTTTGTAAATGAAAACCCAGGGCTGCATGTTTGTCCCCACGCACAATACTCAGGGGCCCCTAAATATCTCACTAAATTCTCACCTACAGTGCACAGCAATCCCTGAATAACTGGAGAGGCAATTGGGATTTTCCAGGAGGCAGCAGCAGATCTCCTCCTTTTCTAGACAGAATTCTGAACTCGTCACTCATCACAGATGGCAGATGTTGGGTGAAAAGTCACTACCCCGTGTTTCACTCCAGTAGATGTTAGACATGGCTACTAGACAATCTTAGATTGGTGACAATGCTGTATTCCCAGGAAGCACAATGTTTTCTTCCACTCTTTGCACTGGAAATTTCCTATATATGGACAATATATTATTTGGAATATATAAATTAAAGACACAGATGGAGTTGTATAAAATGAAGATTATAAAAGGCAAATAATGAATCGTTATTAGTTCATCTGTCCGCACTAAGGTTATCTTCTAGAAAGGTTTCTTTTTTAACAAATATAATGACATTCATTAATAAATTGCGGGAAATAAGAAAAGTATCACAAACCCAAATCAGAGAAAATAAGCAAATAGATGGATTTCCTCTCACCTGGGCTCTCCCCTCGGTGGGATTTCAGGTCAATATTGGACTCCTTGGCAGGCCATGTTCTCTGGATCATCTCCCAGAATGCAGGTGAAGTAATCATGGACATTCGGAAGGATACATATAATATTGATTATTACACCTGAGCTCCTAGGAGGAAATCCAAGAATCAGCCTTGAGGACTTAGCAGAGGCTTTGGGTTTGTAGCAGCAATAGCTCAGGTCACGGCTGACAACATAGATGGTGAGTGAAAGAGACAGTGAAAAGATGAAGTTGGTGAAATGTCTTGGTTTACTTTGCTATACATTACCCTAACACATTTGCAGACATGAAACATTTTTAGTATGACGCTTTGCAGCACACAGGTTCCCTATTCTGGGTTTTTTATCTGGCCTTTTCCACTTTGTTCTTATGGTAAATGTTTGAGATGCAAAAACACGAATTAGGAGTAATTTTGAAACATTCTAAACATAAATTTCTGAGCTTCAGCTTTTTTTCTACTTGTGGTAAGTTTAGCAGTGTATGGTGGAGGCTTCTCCCCCGCATGGACATCCCTGCTATGCTCTATACTGTCAGTATTAAAGGTTTTAGTGTCAGAGTTTCAGGGTGTCATCAGTCTCTAATGCAGATCAATAATAGAGGAAAGTTTGTCCCGGGGCCCCTCTCATTGAATTCTTTGCATTTTGCTGCCTATAATTAGATAAATGTTGGAGCTGCCCAATCTCTGGGTTATTTGTCTTCTATACATTTCTATGAGAATTCCGGGAAGATTGTTAGGAAATGTTATCTCTGTATTTGGTATTTATCAGTTGGCAGAGCTGCAGGGCTGCGTCTTTGTCAAAGTGGGAAAAAGTGAAATAGTTTACTCAGAATTATCCAGAATAATTGATTTTTCCAGACTCGGCTCTTCATATTGTGTATTGGATTTTGTCTTGTCATTTCCCTAAAGGTCAAACATTTGTATGGGTAGTGATTCTGTCTGCAGGGCCCTCTTCTCCCGTTTTGGATGAACAGGGTTTGAGTTTGTCTGTTGACAGGTTGAAAAATGACGAAATGAGAAGAAGTCCTTTGTGGGTACTGTAATGAGTTGCTGCAGGAAAGTGTCCCCGAGCAGGCCATTGTGTCCCCTGTCATCTCCTGGCGGGCCTGCACAGGGAAGCAGATGTTTCCTATGTCTGACCAGGGCCCAACGTACGCTCACACTATCTGCTGGACTAGATATGCGGTTGTCATTTGTATTAGTTAAGTGCTGGCGGAGTATCGTCTCCGTCAGTCAGAGATGGAGGATTTCGCTTCTGTTAGCATTTCGTCTTCTAAACAAATGGAAAAATAAATAGACGGCACAGAATGGACGGCAGGTTTCCATCTTCTGTGTTCAGGTAATGAGTGGCAAACCAAAACACGGCAACAAACTGTCAGGCGGATCCAGGTGTATTTGTGTCTCATCTTCCTTCATTCAAAAACTGTCATGTGAAAATGATCTGTCTCCTCTGACTCTTATTGTTCGTGGTGGGGGACCTCTGAGGGCCACTGACACTGAGGGCCACTGACACTTTCCTGGATTTATCTTTTCAACTTGGTATGAAATGGTTTCAATTGGAAGGTGTTATGGGATGAGCATGCCAGTGAATATGACACCAGAACAATAAGATGTCATGGCTTCTGAAAAACGTGTTAATACCTGCAATATGTCTACAACAGAGATAAGGTGTGGCTTCTGGCATTCCTCCATGTCCAGTTGGAAAAGAAAAAGCATTCCAGCTGAATATAAAGGCAACTCTCCAGAGCTCCCACTGAATATTCACTCACTCATTGGCCCAGCATTGGCTCAGGTGATGGCTCAGCATTTGCTCAGGTGATGGCTCAGCATTTGCTCAGGTGATGGCTCAGGTGATGGCTCACCATTGGCCCAGCATTGGCTCAGGTGATGGCTCAGCATTTGCTCAGGTGATGGCTCAGGTGATGGCTCACCATTGGCCCAGCATTGGCTCAGGTGATGGCTCAGCATTTGCTCAGGTGATGGCTCAGCATTTGCTCAGGTGATGGCTCAGGTGATGGCTCACCATTGGCCCAGCATTGGCTCAGGTGATGGCTCAGCATTTGCTCAGGTGATGGCTCAGGTGATGGCTCACCATTGGCCCAGGTGATGCAGGAAATGATCTAGTAAAGGAGCAGGAGGCCAATGCCCGTGAGTTGAGGAAACCCTCTATGGATCAGTAGAAGTCGTAACGTCAACTCGCTGCCCGCCACTGATGGCCTCTGAAAAGGTCCCAACAACAGGTGGGAAATGTCAGTATTCTCCCCATTGTCAGTATTCTCCCAGGTGTCAGTATTCTCCCAGGTGTCAGTATTCTCCCAGGTGTCAAGTGAATGTAGAAGAGCAGGCCATGGCACATTCCTCGGGTCACACAATTGTGAGGAAAGGGATTGTACAACTCTTTACACTGCAATGTTGCCGATATTTATCTGCACGGAGGACATACGTAGGAGGAAGGTGCACGGCCTGACGAAGAGAAGGACCAACCATGGGAGAAGTGAATGAAGCCCATGTAAAGAATATTCCATTCACCTTACTTTCACTGAAAAGTAATGTAATTGGGGAATTTCATGGTGAATAATAATTCACTAAACGATTGAACTTTCCCTTCCTATAAGATAGGATTCACTTTGCCCAAAGAAGTCTTAATATACCTCAATAAGGAAGATACAATGCTACTGCTGTAGGTTCACCAATAACGACTTGTTTGTAAGGGAACCATAAAATTCTGTATGTGTTGTATAGTCTCACTATTTCACTGGGATCAATGTCTCTATATTAGGATGTATCCGGTCTATAAACCAGCGGCTCTGGGTGTACAGTGGGATAAATGTTTCTATATTAGGATGTATCTGGTCTATAAATCCTTCTGTGCTAATAAACAATGAACTTTGTGGATTTGTCACGGCAGCTTTTTGTTTTTTGGTTTAGGAAATCTGTGGTGTAATTCTCAGAATTAAGGTCTCGGGTGACCCCACTATTTGCAGCTTCTTCTCCATATTCGCTAAATATTGTACTGCGCTGCGTAATATGTTGGCACTATATAATAATAATATAACATTCTGGGTCTTTGCAATGTTCTGTGTTTTCTGGTGAGATGCAAATTCCTTCTTCTGCCATCTCAGTGATTATAAAGTAGCTGATTGCTAATAAAACCCTTCCAGGGCGGTGATTACAATAATGGATCTGAAATTCGGCTGATTAACACACCTTGTCCTTCCCGATGTTCCTAATCAGCCCCAGCTGTGCCCCCCCCCCCCCCATACAAAGGGGGAAATAAAAGGAAAGGATGGTTTTCCTGCAGACATTTATTTTCCCTCTATTTCCCTTATTGTACAATATTACTGGCTGATACCAAACAAGAACTAGGAGGCTCCCATCTATGAAAAGAGAAGAAATGGAGTGCAAAATGTGGGGTTTAGTTGGCCCAGAGATGGCGTCTTCTCTGCAATCCTAACACTAAAAATGAAAAGAAATGCACGGCCTCTTGGAATGTTTTTATGGAGTTTCCTAAAATCCACACGGTGTCAGAGACTTTGCTAGAAATCTGTGAGTTTCAGTGTAATTATATGAGGGGGAGGACCTCCGATGTGATTCATGTTCTTCTATAATCCTGTGTACAATGACACGGAACACAAGGACCCGTTCTTGGCATGGATGGTAAAACTGACACTGTTGTTGGCAAGTCTTCAATATTTGTAATTGTAATGAGCTTCTCATGGCATTGTCACACTGCCAGATTCAACTATCTCTGATGGATCCAAGGGAATCCTGGCATG
>NC_092868.1:61205800-61231398 GCF_032062135.1 Pyxicephalus adspersus
GCCACGTAAAATGTGCCATGACCATATTGTGTGAACCAGTCACATATTTGTGGATTGTGTATTATGTTCCTTTAGAAAATCAACTTATGTGCAATTGGCTGGACGTTCAAACTAGAACTGGGTAACATGGGCTCTCCATGGGAGTTATATGACTAGGAATACAATTGGGTTTCCTAAGGGTAGATATTTATCTTTTACAGAATCTACAACTTGTTTGCTATGTTGCAGGAACGTAGACAAATTTGAATGGGTCCTGAGAACATGTCGTACATATATATTTATATTTATATATATTTATATTTATATATAGATTCTCATCTGCCCTCCCCTGAAGATGAGCTGCACCGTGCACATCCTGTTCCCAGCAGCAGATTTATGTTTCTAATGAATCTACAATATTCATATTCACAGATCATTATCCTCCTATTCTACAGCTGGGATTAGATGATGTTAGAGAAAAGGAAAATGGGAATACCTACAGAAGATAACTTTTCACTATCTCACACATCGTTTAAAGCCTGGTAATTCCTCTCTAGTAGTGAAACCAGAAAATAGAAAATTAATAGAAACCCCCTTCCCCCTTCTATAGCTCTGACTCCAGATTAAATCATATCATTGGAGTTACATTGCATGGTGAGCATTGGTCTCTCCCTCCGGGGACAGGGCCTCTTTACAGATAATGCTACTACTATATACACACTCTGCTCATTTTATTAGGTGAACCTGGTAATGCAGAACTAAACCATGAAAAACAAGTTCTAGACAAGTTCTTGCTGGGACAGGCTTGGTAATGCAAACATCTAGACAGCCAAACACATGGCAATAACTCCTAAAAAATAATCTTCTGAGGATTAGAACAGGAAGAAAGGTGATTTAAGTGACTTTGAACGTGTCATGATGCCAGATGGGCAACTATCTCCAAGTTTACAGAGAATCGTCCATAAAGTCTCTGGATGAGAACGCATTATGGATGCCATAGGTCAGAAGAGAGGGGCCAAACTGGTTTAAGCTGATAGAAAAGCTGATTAAAATAAAAACTTGTTAACACCCAAGGTCTGCAGAAGAGATCTCTGAATGCAAAATATATCCAACCGTAGAGCAGATGGACTACAGCAGCAGGAGACCATACCAGGTGCCACCTAAGAACAGACACCTGAGGCTACAATTCATACAGGGTATTAAAATTGTAGAAGAGAAGATCTGAAAAATATTGTGTGGTCCAATGTATCCTGATTTTTGCTGCAACATTTGGATGGCAGGGTCAGAATTTGACATCAGCAAACATTTCAGGAGGGTGGTGGTGTAACTATGTAAAAGATATTTTCCTGGCATACTTTGGGTCCTGATCATTGTTTAAATGTTAAAACCTACCTTAGTATAGTTGCTGGCCATGTCCTTCCCTTTATGCCCGCAGTGTCCCCGTCTTCTACTTCCTGCAGGGTAATGCTCCGTGTCACAAAGCTCAAATCATCTCAGACCTAAACGTGTCAGCAAGGTGCCTAGACGGGTCTGCAGCAACTGTGTGATGGTATTATGTTAATATGGACCAGAACCTGGTTAAATCTGTGTCACAAAGAAGTACAGCAATTAGGAAGGCCAAAGGGGGTTAGTGAGTAATTAGGAATAATCTAATCTGGTAATTTGTAGCAATTAGCCACCCAGTAACCAGTCAGATTTCTGTAATGACTTAGTCTCTGTATTTTGTAGAACGGTAATGTTCAATTGGTGGCCTTGGTTGACATTTTTATCTCCTTGTCAGATTCACTGATTGGCTGAATATTTGGAAATCCTAGCTGTGTGAGAAATGTGTAATTATTCTTACCCCACCATACAAAACTTTATAGTCTGTGAAAGGGATTAATGCTGAATTTTTACAGTGAGACATTCTATGGGTCATATCACTGCAGTCTTCCATCAATAGCTGCAAGGCATTATAATCAATACTTTTCTGATTGATGTCCACTTGGTTGGAAGATTGAGGGGGTTGGTAGCTTAGAGGGGTCCACAGTGTGCACTGAACACCCTAATGAACTGCTAATTAGGTCACACAAGGACAGATTATAGTTATTGTTTTCAAAGGTTACCCAATCATGGAGGGAAATCTTAAAAAAAAAGTTTTTTTTCATGCACACGATTGGATGGTTGGTGTCATCAGAGCTTCACCTTATTCATTAAACTAAGCAAAGTTTCCATTGCAAGGGCTTCATTCATTTTGCTAAGTGAGGAACCTTTATCTCTTTGAACTCCAAGCAGCTTGTCCTTTGGTCTCCTATGGCTCCCTGCTTCCTTTGGCACACACAGGGTCAGAGTTTTGTGTCATGTTCCCCCTCTAATTAGCCAGTCATGGAGGAGGGGGCCAATGGCAGCACAAAGTCCCATGTGCTAATTACAACACATTAAATATAGACCCCGGAGAAATCAGTGTGCCGGGAGGAACAGAGGGGGACAATTGGGGAGTGACAGAGTTTAGCAGCTGTTTCCAGCACACAAGGCCAATATCTGACACCAGAAAATTTTACCATAATTACCATTTACCCCTAATGTGTGCATACAAGTTATAACCAATCTGGAAAAATTCTGTATCATTTTGCAGCAATCGGCAGAATCTTAGGGGTTTCTGCACTACAAACAGTGTGTCAAGTTTTCTAGTAACAAAAGTTGAAAAAAGACATAAATTCAGAAAGTTCAACCAACAGGGAAATAAACATATCCCAGATAAAACCTTATATGCACAGTGATCCAGAGGAAATAAAAAAAACCTTATAAACCCCTGTTCAGTTTGCTCCAACAGGGAAATAAAAATCCCTCCCTCTCCTGCGAGGCAATCGGATGTTCCCTGGATCAGCAGTCTCAGTTCTCTACTTTTAAACTTAAATACCCGGTTATATTCTCTTCTTCTAAAAATCATCCAGCGTTTTCTTAAAGCAGTGAAAAATCCCTTCCTTACCCGGAGCTTAAACTTCTTTTCCTCCAGATGCAAAGAGCGCCCCCTTGTGCTTTGTATTTACCTTACAGTGATTAATGGCGAAGGGAGTTCTCTATATGGACCATTTATATATTTATACATGGTGATCATGGGGCAGCATGGTGGCTCAGAGGTTAGCACTCTGGCCTTTGCAGTGCTAGGTCACTGGTTCATATCCCAGCCACAACACTATCTTCAATTGTTTATTTTCCATGTATTTGCATGAGTTTCCTCTGAGTATTCTGGTTAGGTTAATTGACTTTCTCACAAAAAATTGTCCTTGGGCTATGGTAATGGCACATGACCATAACATTAGATTGTGATCTCCTTTAAGGGACAGGTAGTGACATGACTATGGACTTTGTAAAGTGCTGCATAATATGTTGGTGCTATATAATTACTGTGTAATAATATTAGTAGTTTTCCCCCTGATACGTCTCTTCTCAAGGGAGAATAGATTCAGTTCAGCTAATCTCTCCTCATAGCGGAGCTCCTCCATTCCTTTTATTAGTTTAGTTGTCCTTCTCTGCACTCTCTCCAATCCCACAATGTCCTTTTTGTGAACTGGTGCCCAAAACTGGACTGCATATTCCAGATGTGGTGTGACCAATGCTTTGTACAGGATTATGTCTCCATCTCTGCAGACTATTCCTCTTTTATTACAAGAAAGTACTTTACTAGCTTTATATATTGCAGCTTGGCATTGCATGCTGTTATTAAGTCTATGATCTACCAGAACCCCCAGATCCGTCTCCATTTCTGACTCCCCCAAATGTATTCCCCCTAGACAGTATGTAGCATGCATGTTGTTACCCCCAAGTACATAACTTTACATTCATCTATATTAAATGTCATTTGCCACTTGGCTGCCCAATCACACAGTACATCCAGGTCTGCTTGTAGATTATAGACATCCTGTATGGACTTAATTCCATGACATAGTTTGGTGTCATCTGCAAACACAGAAATCCCAAACTCTATATCATTTATAAAGATGTTACACAGTAAAGGTCCCAACACTGAACCCTGGGGTACACCACTAATACCCTTACACCATTCAGAGTATGAATCATTAATTACAACTCTCTGGATGCAATCTTTAAGCCAGTTCTTTTTTCACTTATAGAATTGTCTAATCCGTAGACCTTAATGTGCACATTTCCTGGCTGCAGGGTGTCAAATGTTTTAGAAAAGTCCTAACTAAAACTAATAAGACTAATAGGAACTAACTAGACTAATTTCATGAACATTACCATTCAATCAAATTCCACTAACATTACCAATTATTCATTTAGTTCCCCCTGATTCATTGTGTTGATCAATAGTTTGTTAAACACATTGATGTTATGATGACGCTGCCAATGCTGCTTTGCATAGCTGGTTTTCTGTGTGTGAGCTGTGTGGTCTTGCAATTCTCTATCCCAAGGGAACACGTACTGCCCATTATCCTACAACCCCCTAAACTGGTGCCTTTCATGCCTTCCCATCTACAAAACATTTTCTTTGGGCCAACGTAGCAATGGAGATGCCAATCTGCCTGAAATATATTCTGCAACATGCCAGCCTTTTGCTGTAGGTGGCTGCAGGTCATATTCGGACCACATGCAGCACATGTTGTATATTTGTGGATTTGGAGAATATGGAACCTCCGGATCAGAAGGAGGTTTTTACATGTAAATATAAAAATAGGAAGAAAAATGATCCAGATTGAGCGTCTCCAATAACTTAGGAAAACCATAGGGTTATATAGGATGTGGCAATCATACTTTCAGTTTTTGCATATCACTGCACCTTGGATGTCCATGTGAGTTCAGGCACTTTTGACATTTTCAGTGCTAATATTTTCTTTTGTATCTATCCAGACAAGGTGACGTCTCTGTTGTTTACCTGGCAGTAATCAGTGGCATATTCCCTCTTTCTTAATATGCTGGCTGAAATTTATGGCATTTTTTGATAGGGAGGTTGTGAAAATTGTGAATATTTTTAGTTTTTGTTTGATTGTCTCCTGAGACTTCACCAAAACCTGCAACTTCCTCTTCAAAGTGGCGATTCTTCTGCTCTGTCTTTCTTCATCTTTTCCTGTAAATCTTCCAGTTCCCAGAGGTCTCGCTCATCCAAGATGTGACTGAAGCACTTCACTAGGAACCTTGTCAGAAAATGCCGCTATTTATGCTGTCAATCATTGACCTTCAGACACATGAATGGAAGTGCAACTTCCCAGAGGGGACAGTGGCCCAGATTAACCCCTCTTATACTATGAAGAAAACATGAAACATTGATGTCCCTCAACATAACTCATATGGTAATGATATATTCCCCTAAATATTATATATAGTCTTCTATATACAGTGCATAGATAAGAGATGTCAGCTGAAACCCCATTACTTTGAGTTATGCTACCTCACCCATTTACTGAATAATCCTCAATATTTCATTGTATAATATAGTTAAAAAAATAAACAAGTGTTTCTCACTCTATATCTTATATTTAAAGTATATAAAGTAATTGCTTGGTGCGTTCCTGTCAGCAGATTCATCTGTCCTAAACAGAACTAGGTATGAGCGATAAGGCCTCGGACAGTCTCGCAAAAATTTCCTCAAACTTCCAATGGGTCCGCAAAATTTCGACGAACCAATTATTTTGAAATCCATTCAAGTCAATAGCTATGTGTAGGAGAACAGTGGCAACAAGGGTAAATACAAAAGTTCTAAAAGACCTTGTGGTTTTCCAGAAAATGGCAGCAAAGTGACAGCAGGCAAATAGGATTTTTGCGTGATGGACAGCGATCAGAAGGCGGCATAAACATTAAGACATTGGGAAAGGGTGAAGCTATGTGTGAACTCAACCCACTAGCAGCAGTCTCTGCCGCCAAAACAGCAGGAGAACGCATTGCTAGCTGGCATCATGACCTGGATGACGTGTGTTAGGAATGCCACCCATAAAGTTGTGGACAAATAGCGCGGTGACATTAGGCAAAAGGATGGAGGACCAGAGACGGAGCGTGGGTCAGAGAGAGCGGTAGCAGTGTGTGGCCTCTGGTCAGCTATCGCCAGGGAGACGGCATTGGTAACTGGCATCTAGAGCTGGGTGTAGTGCATCATCAATGCCACCCAGAAGGTTAATACAAATATCTGAAATTTGAGATTAAACGTAAAAAGGCAAGACCAAGATGTTTTGTGTGTCAGCACTGTTGCTGAGGTCTGTGGTGCCGGAAGCGCTAGGACAATACTGCTAGTTTGCATCATGAAGTGGATGACATGAATGCCAACCCTCAATCTTACTATACCTAGCTGAAAAAATGGTAATTGGCAATGGTACCTATCAGTGTGGCAGTACTGTTGGAGGTACAACATCTTACAGTTTAGTCTATTGCTGGATTGACTGCAGTTCATAATTATGACACTAGATGTCGCTGTTACTAATTCTTACTTGTGGTTTTTTCCCTCTCTGTTTTTTCTATGATCTGTTACATATATCCTGTGTCATTCACCATGTAAGAAGAGCTTCCGTTTTTGCATGCATGTTCTAATAAAGACAGTTTCTGTTATCCCACAATGGCTGTTCTAGGATGACTCCACTGCACCCAGCAATCATACTCTGCAACAAGTACTGGGGGTTTTCATCTGCAGTTTGTTGGCCTAACTAGCGGAAACATTTACTTGAGGCAGGCTCAGCTGACAGGATGTTGGTGATAGGCAGCCACAGATTCAGCACAGGAGCAGTGCGGGTTCACAGAGACATCTTGGTTGGCCAGTGAGTCCTTGTGTCAGTCAATCAGTGACATCTGCTGTGGGGTATGATAGTTGTTAGTAACTCTCCTTTCGTTCATTTTCAAAAAGGTGAGGCGATTGACATTTTCCGGCGACAGTCAGGATCGGTTGTCCATTACCATTCCGCCAGCGGCACTGAAGGTTCTTTCGGACAGAACACAATGCCGGGCATGAAAGAAGCTTGATGGCATACTGTGCCAACTGCCGGGAGATTTCAAGCCAGTCACTACTGTCAGGACTGGCATCCTCCTCATACCTGCTGTTGTTAACACCACCACAACCAGCCAGAAAAGAGCCAACATAATCGTGCACCATGCGCTTCATGCGTTCTCGATGGTTATGCCACCACACTTCACTTGTTTGAGGTGGCCACATCAGGTTTTACCAGGCATCCAGAAAATCCCCCCTGCCTTGGCCTAGACTTTTGGATGAGTGCGGCCTGCTGCCACTACTGCTGCTGCTGCCGCTATTGTAGTATACAGTGGAGGTGGCGTCCGCCTGAGCTCCTTGTGTGGAATGTGGTGCGCGGAACTCCTCACACAGCCAGTCGCATAGTAGTCTGCTCAGGCGGGCCACCTTTTCTTTCTCTTGCGCCGGGTTGAGTAGAAACTATGACATTTTGTCTTTGTAGCGGTGATCCAGAAGGGTGCCCAACCAGTAATCCAGTTTTTGATGCTGCAAATGCGGGGGTCCCTCCGTAGGCAACGCAACATGTGGACAAACATATGAAAGAGGGGTTCATCCTCCTCCTGTCCCTCAGTAGGCGCCAAAACATCTTCCTCCTCATCAGCCACTTCCTCCTCTTCAAGCTGCAGCAGTTCCTGTTGTTCCATCGCCCACACAATGCCTGGGGCATGACAGCACAAATGCGGGTTGGATGGGTCCTGTCCAGCAGCCCCAACATGGTCTCCCTCATCATCATAATCATCTTCCTCCTCCTCTTGGAACTCCTGATGCTGGCTAGTGTCCCTTCTTGCTCCTCCTGATGCTGGCTGTGCGCTATGGGGTGTAATGTCACCCTCATCCTCCTCCCCCATTTCTTCCGCTCCTCTCCCATCGCCACTTTCAATCAGGCCACACAGGGTATTATCAAGCAGAAAAATGATTGGTATGACGTCATTCGAGCCTGACCGTTTCTGATTCACAATGTTTGTGGCCTGCTCAAAGGGGCCAGTACCTTGCACAGCATCTCTATCACTGGTAAAATAGCTCAGTTGTGTGGCTGTACCAAGGGCCCCGCTGCCTCCATTCCCCACGCTGACCAAGTAATGGCGGATGGCTAGCTTTTGCTCACACAGACGCTGGAGCATGTGCAGGGTGGAGTTCCATCTAGTCACAGTGTCATAAATCAGTCTATGCCGTGGAAGCCTCTGTTGGCGCTGGATCTTGATAAGCGCTGCGGAGGCAGTAGGGGATCGGCGTACATGGCTGCAGATGGAGCGAGCCTGTCCCAGTAAGTCCTCCTGTCCTGGGTACGTGCAGGGGAACTTCTGCACCACCAGGTTCAATACGTGGGCAAAGCAGGGCACAAGTGTTATGCGGCCAATGAGCATGCGGGCACAAGATTGGCCCCTATGTCACACACTACGTTGCCTGTTGTGGGCCGGGGGGCGTCAGCCAAGCCTCAACCTCTCTGTGCAAAGCAGACAAGAGTTCTCTGGCGATGTGACTTTTTTCCCCCAAGGACACTAGTTTCAGCACTGCCTGGCAACGTGTGTGCTTAAGGGAGCCATAGTGGCGTGCCCGCTTAACCACAGTGTCCTCCGCTGCTGGCCTTTCAGGAGTGTCGAAAAGGGGGGTTGATGGTAGAAGGAATGAAGTACGAGGAATAAGAAGAATGGGGTTGTCCATGCTTTCCCACCACACCCTTCGGCGGGGATACCAGGTGCTGTAATGCGTCTTGCAGACTTCCATGCAAGGGCACCCAGTGAGCAGTGAAGGACAGGTAGTGTCCTAGTCCGTACCTGGTTGTCCAGCTGTCCATGGCGACGTGGATTTGGCTAGACACCGAGAATGCCAATACCCGGGAGAGGTTATCCATTACATGTGCATGTAAACTGGTAACAGCTGTGTGGGAGAAGTAATGCCTGCTTGGTATATTCCCCTGCCGCTTAGCACAGGCCATCTGGTCACAGAAGGGAGCTGATACTTCCTCGCCGCTAGAAGTCTGGCTGTTACCAACCTCCTGAGATGTAGTAGCAATGACAGTTGGAAGTGGACAAGGCGTCAATGGAGATGGAAGAAGAGACAATGACGTGGTTGCACCTCTTTCAAGAGAACACAAGTACTGCTTCCACTTTGGTTTGTGGTTCTTGCGCATGTGGGAAAGCAGGGATGTTGTACCCAAATGTGATCCGGACTGTCCTTTGCAGATCTGCCTGTGGCACAGTATACAGATTGCTATTGTCTTTCAGCGTGAAAAAGGACCACACTGGGGAGGTGCCTGTAACCACTCTGCTGCTCTTTTTGCCCTGTATCTGCTCCAGCTCCATCTCCACCACGGTCACATGGTCCCTGACTGTTCACCTGCTTGTTCCCACTTGTCTGTTTCTTTCTTTGGGACTCACATGAAGCAGACTGGCGGCCCCTTCCATTCCCAGTCTGTTGCTGCTGCTGCCTTTCCTCTACGTCTGTTTTGGAACTGCTGCTAGCCCTTATACGCACTGGTGGTTCCCAGGTGACATCACGGTCATCATCATCCTCTTTTTTATCTAAGCTAACCTCTGCAAATGCAGCCATTCATCTAGAACCCTCGTCCAGCAAGTGCTGACCACACTCTCCAAGGGTCTAAAAGTCTGCCTCCTGCTCTGAAATTCGCAATGACAGATCCTCAGGCTGTTCGTCAAACAACAAGGGAGAGTCATCGGGAGGTACAGGCACATTAGCCACGCTAACTCCTTCCTTTGCTTCTGTCACGGCTGTGCTGGTTGCTGCAGCAGAAGAAGAGCCTGCTACACTTGAGGCCCCTGAGACCCAGTCCACAATACTCTCCACATGACGTGGCTGTATGATTGTATTCCGCCCTCTCAATACATCTACCTGCTTACTGGTACTCCGCACACATCTCAGACCTGTTTGACAACTTGTGCTGCTGCCTCCAACCGTTTGCTGCTGTCCTACAGTGGCAGACTCCCGGAAAGTATGCCCCCTGCCAGATGCGGCAAGTCACCCAACGCCATACCTTCCCCTGAGTCTACCGCTCATCTTGAACTTATTCAGGCAAAAGTGCACCTGTACCAAACAGTCTTCTTTGGTAAATAGGAACAGGTATCAAACGCTGAAATATCTGTAATTATTTTATAGTAGGTCAGAAATTTAACTGTACCAAACGGTCTTCTTTTGTAAATAGGAACTGCAATTGATTTTATTTAGCTTTAGTGAATGTACAGAGTGAAAAAAAAATGACTAACAGTGTCTTCACTAATACACAATATAGATTACACTAAATGTGCTGACTGCTGACAATTTAACAATACTGACTAGCTTGTAGCTCATGTAAAAGTAAAGTTTGTTCGTTCGGAGAGATCACAACCTTATGGCGAATCACAAGGTTGTTCTGGCTTACATGTTCGGTAAGCGAGAAAAGCCTGATTTGCCACGAGATCGAAATTTACAAATCTCGCTCACTTATCCCTAAACAAGACAAGAATTTCACTCTTGCTTATTGATTGTAGCCCAAATTGCATGTGGAAATTAATAAATTACTTCCAATGGTCGGGGCAGATAGTTAACTTCTGTTAGTCTGGTAATTTTAATACTCGTTGCAATTTAAACCTTAATGTGAAACTTAATGTGAATTTTATTCTAAAAATGCAAACTTTAAAATACATATTAAGGTATTACCTTCTAAAATCATGTAGAGATATCCATTGTCCCCACACCTGTGAAAATGTAAATGGCACTCCCTATCTGCGATGTTCCATTTGGTAGATATGGCAGCCCTCTATGTCCATGGCTGGTCTGTAAACCATGCTTGCACCACATCTTCCATTGTTCAGTGGTAATCCCATCTTCTGTTGTGGGACCTGGACGTACGCTTGGCATTGTCCTTTCTATAGTATAGATGGGGTAATACATATCTGTAGTTAGCCTTTTAACCAGTTCCATTTGTATATAGAAGAAGACAGATACATTTTAATTTAGATTTGTAAAATAAGGCTCATATGCTGAAAAAGGAAAAGTCACCAGGGACCACTGAAACTTGCAATATGATTCCATGTCTCTGGTCAGCAGTTGAATATCCAGCAGCATAAAACGCAAAGTTGCAGATTAACACTTCACTAACCATTTTTCTCTGAGTTCTCTCCAGAACTTCTTCCATATCCATTTTGCATCAAATCACACAGAAAAAAGCATCTGAAACCTTGTCCCAATGAAAAATATTTCCCCCTATTTATTGAATCATGGCAAAATGTATGGTATGGCCACACATAGCAGGGAGACTGGACACGGGACTTCCAATCGTGTATGGTGTAGGGGCCACGCATAGCAGGGAAACTGGGCTTCCATTCATGTATGTTGTAGGGGCCACACAAAGCAGGGGGACTAGACAAAGGCCTTCCAATCGTGTATGGTGTAGGGGCCACACATAGCAGGGAGACGGGACACCGAGCTTAAACTCTTGTTGGGTGTAGGGGCCACACATAGCAGGGAGACTGGACACAGGCCTTCCAATCATGTGTGGTGTAGGGGCCACACATAGCAGGGAGACAGAACACGAAGCTTCCAATCATGTATGGTAGCAGGGAGATGGGACCATGGCCGAGGGTTGTCCCTAATATTTGTGCCTGTTATTAGCAGCATTACTCACATTAAGTGTTGGATCTTTGGGCTTTAAAGGGGAAGAATGTGCCGCAGAAACTGAATTGACTGAAATGGGAAATCGGGATTCCCGCTGTGATGAAGAGGGCAGCAAAGGTGATGCCATCTTATTAACCCTTTCTTGCCCAGATTATGTACCAACGGTCCTCCAATTACTGCCTTATGTAAGATGCTGGGAAATATTTCATGTTTGACTCTGTGGGATGATGGGGGAGACATCATTGTAATCTTATCCTGGGGTCACCTATGTATTTTTATCCCGGGTTACCCCAGGCCAGGGACCCCCTTTTTTGGGACAATGTGCATTTACTTTTACCCTCCTTTTTGGCTGGTGTGCTTTTAACTGTCCTATCTTATTGGGCCCATTTGTGGTCATCTCCCATAAGGTCCATATGAAGACACTTGGCCCTTGTTATAGGGCCCATGTGCAGTCACCTACTCCCTCTTAATAAACCCATGTGCTGTCATTTGGTTCCTCTTATTAGGCTCACGGGGGTTTTTATTCACCTATTGTAGAGCCAATGTGTGGTCACCTATGCCCTAATTTGCCCCTCTGTGGTATATTGCCATGTTAATAGGTGATTCCTGCTGGGTTTATGTGCCAGGGTAGGGGCTGTTTCACAATTTTGAACTCGGAAGCATTGTGTCCTTGTGTCAGCCTTACCTGGCACTTCCGCCAAGGGGTTAAATGTGGAGCAGCGATGGCTTTGTGTGTCCGGATGGTGGGTGGCTGGGGCAGCTCCTGTGTGCATGCAGGAGGAGGGAAGAGCTGATCACCACACTCTTGGCATGGACCCCTCGTTAGGCTGGGCTCATGGATTGTGCTCATTAGTACATTCTTGAAGGTTAGTGCGTAGCCCTGGACACAGTAGAAAAGAGACAAAATGACATTTCCAACACTGAATCAATTCTGAATGTGTAATCAGAAAACACAGCAAGCAAATTGACCAGTTTGTCCCCAAGCGACAGAAGCATCATGAAACATCGTGGAGCTTCAAATAGACAACTGGATGGCACCACCTGCTGGAGGAGCAATTCATGATTGGCATTGCACATCACAGGTCAGGAAATGGAATCTGGTTGCTGCAAATGATGCCACTGGGCCATGTGATCACCCCTCCAGACCTGAAACACCTTATAGAGTTAGATCCCCCCCAAACAATGCCATGGTAGATGGCGACTCTCCCCGTACATTGCCAGAGTCACATGGTGGTAAAATCCAGCAATGTAAGAAGCTGTGATGTCACCGGCCCTATTAGGGGTGCCATATTTAGGCTATTTGTACGTTGGCATGGATTTTTCCTGTTCTGTGTGTTTAATAAGCTTCTGTCAAATCTTCGATTTATAAATACTCCAGTCAAAGACTTCTTTATTTTGGATATTTTGCTGTTTGCATCATTTTAGTCTCCGCTGTGACATTAGGGATGGGCAGGTGGTCTTTGTGAAGTTCATTGTGGCTGGTTACAGGTTATTATAAGGGCCCTAAACATAGTGCTGTTTCTACAATCGTTGTGGTTTGGGGATAGGGGCTGTACTGTCTTTCCACTTGGGACATGTTCCTACCACCCTCTTTCATTTACCTTTTTGATTGACGGTACCACATTAAGATGTTTCACAATTATGTATAAATAAGCGAGAACTGTATTTTCACAAACATTTTCAAAAAATACATTTCTTACTTTTGTCCATTGCTTTGTGACATGACTGAAGTTTGGGGTATAATAGAAAGGTATTGCTGATTGTTACCCTTGTATCAGTCCTAAATAAAGGAGCCAAATCCTTGTCACCTCTCAGCTGAGACATTGAATGTTTTTTTTCCTCAAAGGCACAACAAGATGAAATTCTGCAAATCTAATTACTATGCAAATCCATGCTAATCAGCGGAGCCTTGACTGGTGCTAGGCGGGTTCTCTCCATAATGCAATGTAATGAGATGGAAAGGCGACCGCTCCAGGTTATCCTCCTTCCTCCCTCCAGATGTTAGTGTATATTAGATATTTGTGTGCTAGAAAAATTGCAGGGGATTTCTATATACAGAAGTGAACATAGAAGACATTGGTGTTGTACTAAATATATCATACCTGTATCATTGGATAGAGCAGAACACAATAGAATAAACTCATGTGATAGGTCAGAATTGAGCATTTTCACAAACAAGCCACCAATAGCAGCCCTGCTCACTTCCATGATAGTCATAATAGTAGTTCCCCAATTCCTCCACAAGGTGGCAGACTAACACTAGCTCTACATCAATGCTGCTCCCTGATTTATACAGAGTGGAGAGCAGAGGAGAGGGGTATATATATATAGAGGGGGGGGAGCAGAGGAGAGGGGTATATATATATAGAGGGGAGAGCAGAGGAGAGGGGTATAGGGTATATACAGGGGGGAGAGCAGAGGAGAGGGATATATACAGGGGGGAGAGCAGAGGACAGGGGTATATACATAGGGGAGAGCAGAGGACTGGGGTATATACAGAGGGGCATATACAGAGGGGAGAGCAGAGGGGCATTTACAGAGGGGAGAGCAGAGGACGGGCATATACAGAGGGGAGAGCAGAGGGGCATATACAGAGGGGCGAGCAGAGGACAGGGGTATATACAGAGGGGAGAGCAGAGGACAGAGGTACATACAGGGGGGAGAGCAGAGGAGAGGGATATATACAGGGGGGAGAGCAGAGGACAGGGGTATATACATGGGGGAGAGCAGAGGACTGGGGTATATACAGAGGGGCATATACAGAGGGGAGAGCAGAGGGGAATTTACAGAGGGGAGAGCAGAGGGGAATTTACAGAGGGGAGAGCAGAGGACAGGGTTATATACAGAGGGGAGAGCAGAGGAGAGGGGTATATACAGGGGAAAGAGCAAAGGAGAGGGGTATATACAGGGGGGAGAGCAGAGGACAGAGGTATATACAGGGGGGGAGAGGGGTATATACAGGGGGGAGAGCAGAGGACAGAGGTATATACAGGGGGGAGAGCAAAGGAGAGGGGTATATACAGGGGGGAGAGCAGAGGTATATACAGGGGGGAGAGCAGAGGAGAGGGATATATACAGGGGGAGAGCAGAGGACAGGGGTATATACAGAGGGGAGAGCAGAGGACTGGGGTATATACACAGGGGCCTATACAGAGGGGAGAGCAGAGGGGCATTTACAGAGGGGAGAGCAGAGGACAGGGGTATATACAGAGGGGAGAGCAGAGGGGCATATACAGAGGGGCGAGCAGAGGACAGGGGTATATACAGAGGAGAGAGCAGAGGAGAGGGGTATATACAGGGGGGAGAGCAGAGGAGAGAGGTATATACAGGGCATATACAAATGGGAGAGCAGAGGGGCATATACAGAGGGGAGAGCAGAGAACAGGGGTATATACAGAGGGGAGAGCAGAGGAGAGGGTATATACAGGGGGGAGAGCAGAGGAGAGGGGTATATGCAGGGGGAGTAGAGGACAGGGGTATATACAGATGGGAGAAAAGAGAAGAGGGGTATATACAGGGGGGAGAGAAGAGGAGAGGGGTATATACAGGGGGGAGAGCAGAGGGGAGGGGCATATACAGATGGGAGAGCAGAGGAGAGGGGTATATACAGAGGGATGAGAAGAGGGGTATACAGAGACCTGGCGAGTATTTTTAGCGGCCTCCCCTCCTCCAATATAATGATGGTGATCACTCATATGGGTGGGGGTTGAGCTGGGACAGAAGGCTGATTAGAAGAGACCCATCCCTGGCGGTGCCCAGCTTATAATACAAACACAACCAACACAGCTAAAGCATCTTTTCATCCATTCACCCATCTCTCCATACCTGAATTCTCCTTTATCTATCTGTTTATCCCCCCCAACTATCCTTCCATCCAATCTATTCAAACCTCATCAATCGCTCCATCGACCTAATTCTCCCCATCCATCCATCCATCTATTATTTTTTTTTGCATAGAATCAATTGTGATTTTCTTTTGGACCCTGGTGACAGCAGTGCCTCAGTGTGGTTGCTTCAGGTATTGCAGGGCATTCAGATCGCCCAGAATATTTATTCAAGCTCTTCAAGGCTGGAGAGAATACACTTTCATCAGTGAAGCTGAGTGATCCAGCAAACCTGGAATTGATTTCTTCAAAGTCATTTGCTATTTGTTAGCAAATGTTTTGAATCCTGGACCAGATGCATTTCAGGTTTGCTGGATCACCCAGCTTCACTGGTGAAAGTGTAGGCCTGGCATAACATCCCCTTCCCTCTTCCTTATTCTGATGAATGTGTATTTTCTCCAGGCTTGGAGTGCTTTAATAAGTCAGAGCTTTACTGAGATGAATTTAATAAATGTCTTAGCAATCTACCTGTCTGCTTTTTTGTGACCCCGGCTCATTGTAAGTCTGGAATGGTCATCCTGTAGCTGGCCCACAGATAGTCCAGGGAGGGCATTGGACGGGCAGCACGTAATATGATGTGGTTCACCTGTGTGCGTTCTGACTGACATGAGAGAATTCACCAGGCTATATCTCTTGCCTGGATCCTCCTGGGAGGGCTGATATGTATTTCTTGTGTGTTTCTGGAGTGATAATTAAACCTCCTTAGTGGATGATTGTGAGCACTAGAAATCGCACAGACATTGAACATTGCAATGATTTCAGGAATACAACGTAGGCTTTATTCTTGCAATGGATGAAATGAAGCTCCGCTGACTGTATCCAATCATGAGCAAGGAAGGAAGTTTTTGTTTCATTGCTTGTGATTGGCTATTCTTGGTAAAGTGACTTGATGATGTCTCATTCCCCATCCTGGCCAGCTGTAAAGTTCTGTAGCTGACAGGTAAGCTGACTCTTGAAACCGCTGAAAGCTTTATTTATTTTCCAGTTTTCTTTGCTGATTGAAATTGCTTCTCCATGAAAGAAAGTTGCTGAAGTAGCCAATCACAAGAAAACATTTCTGAAAATTGTGAAAACATTTCAGGCTGGGCAGGACCAGAAGACGACTTATTAGTGACGCGAGCAATGTTGGATCAGTAAGCGGCATGCTAATTACAATCATATTTATTCATCAGAAATTCAGTAAAACTTCTCTCTCAGCGTGACTTTTCTAAGACGTTTTCTGCTGAATTGCTTAGTTAATTGCAAAGCTCCTGAACATGCTGTTGTCACCAACAATGGGGATGTCTGAAGGGGGGGGGGGGGGATCTGTGGGAACATGTCCCAAAAAATAAATATTGTATTGAAATATTGGGGACACTTGCTGGCTGCAGCTGATGGTAACATTGTATCAAATCTGAATCATTTATACACACCAGGCCCCAGGTGTCCCCAGCATTGGGGAGGAGGGGGGTCTGTATTTGGAAGGAAGAGTTTCATCTCGGCAAACTTTCCTCCAAATGGTTGTGGGGGTCCCCTCTGTACAATCCCCTTAGCTAAGTCCCCCCCAGATAAATTGTCTAATAATGTTTCTTACATTGGGGGCACCTGATGACATTGGACATTAGATTGTGAGCTCCTCTGAGGGACAGCTAGTGACACGACTATGGACTTTGTACAGCGCTGCCTAATATGATGGCGCTATATAAATACTGTGTAATAATAATAATAATATTAATTGGTGGTCTTACAGCCCTTCTCCACTCCAATCAGGATGCACAACGGTGAAACTGCTGACAACTACTCTTTGACACCTGAATTTGGACTCCCAGAAGTTCTGCTCCAGGAGCCGACCTGGCAAGACTTACACCTTGGTCTTGGCAAAAGGAGGGTGTTTCTAAAGGACAGGGTTTATTGTGATTGGTGGTCGTGGTAAAGGTGGGCGTTCCTAAAACATTTGCTTTATTTTGATTAGTGGTTGTGATAAAGGTGGGCGTTCCTAAAACATTTGCTTTATTTTGATTGGTGGTTGTGATAAAGGTGGGCGTTCCTAAAAGTATTGCTTTATTTTGATTGGTGTTTGTGGTAAAGGTGGGCGTTCCTAAAACATTTGCTTTATTTTGATTAGTGGTTATGATAAAGGTGGGCGTTCCTAATACATTTGCTTTATTTTGATCGGTGGTTGTGGTAAAGGTGGGCGTTCCTAAGATTTGCTTTGTTTTGATTGGTGGTCGTGGTAAAGGTGGGCGTTCCTAATAGATTTGCTTTTTTTTGATTGGTGGTCGTGGTAAAGGTGGGCGTTCCTAATAGATTTTGGTGGTCGTGGTAAAGGTGGGCGTTCCTAATAGATTTGCTTTTTTTTGATTGGTGGTCGTGGTAAAGGTGGGCGTTCCTAATAGATTTGCTTTATTGTGACACATCTTCCCCTCTCTTTGCAGCAGACATGTACAATTCTAATATTAAAGCTGTTGTTGGGGCTGTCTGTGGTGTCAGTGGAGGTCATGTGACTTTTTCCCATAGCCAGGTGGGGGAGGTCCTTATAATGGTATAAAATGGTGACTCTTTAGGAGTTATTGCGTGGAATGGGGTTCTAACCCCTAATTCACGTACAATTAAAAACAAATGTTTTGGCTTTAGATAAAAAAGAAATGAAAATGTCTCTGACTGGATGCCACTCGCCACAATCCACATTATATATATATATTATCAATTTATCAGCCAATGAAATTCCTTTCCTTAAATTCCAGGAAACGGTTTAATTAGCACAGTATGTTGGGGAGGGGGAATGTAAATCACAAATCTTTTCTGACAACTCTAAAATAAACTGCTTGTTCTGTTCTAAAAATGGACCAAGTCACAAGTCAGATTTATACCGCACTGCCGGAGTAATGAGCCAGAATCTGCTCTGCCAGTATATGTGCTCAATCCAAAATGACTCATCATGGTGGCACCATCTGGGCACTGAAAAGATCCCCAAAAATCCGTGTACCCATACACTTCCTGTATGCCCGCTAAACCAGCATCTGTACCCAGCAATAGTCTAAGTGTTATGATTGGTGCAGTTTTGGCACTGGATACCATGACATGTTAGGAAGGGGCCCTGTATACCCCCAGATGTCAGGAAGGGGCCCTGTATACCCCCCAGATGTCAGGAAGTGGTGATGTATACCCCCAGATGTCAGGAAGGGGTGATGTATACCCCCCAAGATGTCAGGGAGGGGTGATGTAAACCCGTAGATGCCAGGAGGGGTGCTGTATACCCCCAGTTGTCAGGGAGGGGTAATGTATACTCCCCAGATGTCAGGGAGGGGTGCTGTATACCCCCCAGATGTCAGGGAGGGGTGCTGTATACCCCCCAGATGTCAGGGAGGGGTGATGTATACCCCCAGTTGTCAGGGAGGGGTGATGTATACCCCCAGTTGTCAGGGAGGGGTGCTGTATACCCCAAGTTGTCAGGAAGAGGAGGTGTTTCTTCTTAAATGCCCGGAGGGAGGGGGTTATACCACTGTACCCAGGATTATTAGGGCTATGATTGGTAAGGTTCAAGCACTGTATACACCTAGGATGGGGGTGCTGTATACTTTATTCATTTATTGAACTCAAAACCCAGTACTTGCAGGAATCCGCTATGTAGGTTTCAATATCCGTAAGAAATGTTTGAACTGAAATAGATGTTTTTTTTTTTTTTGGGCTTTGTAGGTCAGATTTCTGTGCTTTCCACCACCCTGACACCAACTCTTTATAGCGGGGGTCTCTATCCATCAGGCGGTGGGCTGGGGGCATCTGTCCTTGTTGGTTGTCTTCTCTGTGACAGGAAGGATCTGTGTCCTCTCTCATGTCAATATGTTCAGCCAATCATGTAAGCCGGCAAAAAAAGTTGGGGACCGCTGCTCTGTAGGAGAGCCAAATACACCAAATGATGAAATAACATGACTTTCACATGGTCTGAGGCTTTCAGTGCGTGTTCCAGATATTCTATTAGTGGTAAGTGAATGGAGAATTAATGTTGGCCCTGGGAATTCTCTATCACACATTGTAATTAAATTATCCTCATTGTGAAGGCAGCGCCACATCGCAGCTTATTCAGTGTTCCATTATACAGTAACTGACATCAACTGAGCTACTGGCACTGATGTACAATCTGCAGCTATTTGCCTCCATGCCTGAATATATGTGTAATACCTGTGTGTGTATAGCTTTATATTATTCTCTTCTTTCATTTTATAAAAATCCTCTCTTCCAGCTTTATAAAAGTCTGTTATCCCAGCTCTTCCAGCTCCAGTCATTATGGACGTTGTACAAGGACTGTATGAAGGGTAGGCTGGATTGCCATCATGGGGCATACACCACATATTAAATTGCTGCATTGGTTGATAACATAAATCTTGTATATACCATACCCATTTATTAGTGGGACCAACAAGGTGTCTTTGGTGGTCAGGGGCCCATCATTTGGGGCCCTCCATATTATGGATACATGTTGAAGCCTCGACAAACATACTGTTCACACACTAGTATACATCTGACAGCGTGTCCTGCAATTTATAAAACATATCAATCTTTTGTCTATTTGGGTTTCATGGTTTTCATTTGTATGTTGTATATATGTGTTTCTATTCTTTAAAAGGAAACTTTTAGGACATATTTAGGATTATGTATATATGTCTATATAAATATAAATATATATGGAAGCTGACCTTGTGAAGCTGGTCATCGTCATTCAGGATTTCCTTCCTAATCACCACCGGGCAACAAACTATTTTTAGCCTTCACTTGCTGCATGCTTCTTCCTTGTCTGTAAACTCGGGATGAGGATCACAAGATTCATAAATTGCCTATTCTGGAGGAAATGTCATCTGAATGTTAGCAATGTTGTCACCTAATGAACTGGACACTGAATAGAGCCAAGGTTATTAGTGTTTATGTCCATCCTCCTAATTCAGTAAAATGCCGCATCCTAATAGATTATGCATAAATAATAAATGAAAGTAAGTGAAGTAAAATAACATTAATGTGAGTAAAACAAATTGTCCTTCACACAAAAGGGCACAATGTATGCAATGTATATATCTAACCCTTAAGTATTAAGTATTGGTTTGAATTGCAATTTATTAAGTTGTGTTTTTTACTCACATTTATATTTGTTTTATGCCCTAAAAGCATTTACTTGCATTTATCAGTTATTGGTTTTCCTGAGAGCAAAGCAGAAGAACTTGTAGGCTCTTTCTGCTCCTTCTGGTCCCATAATATAAGCAGCATTTCATTTAGGAGTGCAGAAGTGACCGGTGTCAAAAGAAATCTCTTCTTTCCCATAATACATATGTTATTATATGATATAATGTTATTGATATATATGATATATATTGTGCCACCGGTCTGATGTGTCTGGGATGAATGCGGTAATTATTAGGTCAGGTTATGGTATGACCAGATGGACTCATCAGCATGGTGTGATTCCTGTCTACAGATGTGACATTTGTGTGACAATCCTCTGGCTTGTGTTGAATGTTTTTATCATCTCTACAATAAATATGGAAATATGAAGATGTTCCTTCTCAATTCTGTCTGCAAGACCCTCTGGCATTGCCTTGGCATTACCATCCAATTAAAGGGGACCTGGCAGCACATTGACAGCTGATTGTGTCCCATTTCGTGATAATGTGGATCAAAGGACTCCTGTCCGGAGGTGATAAGCGCTTTCTGATCCCTGAGGGCCCGCTGATCTTTTATCAATGATACCAAGTCCCTTCTGTTACAGACTAAGTTCCAGGAATGTCATGGAGCCCAGAGAAGTAAAGGTCTTCACATTATGAAAGCTTTCAGACCTTTGCTATCATTCTGTCATATTTAGGCTCTTCGTTGGTGGAGTCCTGTTTGGAGCTCTCCAAGATGTCAGGAAATAATGGAAGTCATTGTATGATTTTGGGGGTGGCTCTACTAATGTAGATCTGTTGTTCTTGCTACGCTGTGTCTTATGAATATAGTATGGCCAGCTGTGCCTATTGTCCTCGTTTTATGTAAGGTGAAGATGTGCTGAAGATGTTTATTACAAGTGAATTCATATAACGTGGAACCAAGTAATGCAAAGCGTCATCTGCTGAAGGCCAAATATGCCGGTACAGTTTCACAACAAATGGAGGCCAGCAGTGTTCTCATGTCTGATATAAAAATGTAACAGCTGAGCACATAGCTGACTGGATTGGCTGAAAGGGTCAAATTGCATTTGGTGAATTTGAAGTTTCACCATGACCAATTCTGTGCCTAAAAGTCAATCGAAGTAAGAAGATGAGATCTTACCAGACTGCAACTGTTGGCATTAGTGAAGTAGGCAGTACTATCTATCTATCTATCTATCTATTTATCTATCTCTCTCTCTCTATCCCTCTACTACAGCAGAGGTCCCCAACTCTTGGTCTGGGCCCCACTAGTGCCGTCTGACAGGTGGGTGGCCATTCTGGCCGGTGCACTCACCAACAGGGGGGCACACCGGTCGGAGCCTCAGACCACATCTCCCGGAGACATAGTAGGCTCAGGGCGGTGGGCGAGTGGTCTCTGGACACAACCCACCCGCAATTTCTGGCATCACGACATAAATCTGGGGGAAGTTTCTTCCCCTTTGAGTGACACACGGCTCCCCACGCATGCATGGTCCACAGTTTGTGCATTTAGTGGTCCACGACATGCAAAAGGTTGGGGATCACTGTACTACAGTACTCTACAGGCCTTTGTTGTAGTGAGCGATTCATCCTCTCTGAGATTTGTCTCTTCCAGGAGCTTTTGGAAGGACAATAAATAGTCAGCCCCCTGCAACATTAAAAGGGAAAATGTCAGCATTTGTTGAATGTCACAGGCAGTGACAAGTTCTCTTCATGTGGCAAACAGCTGTTTAATGTGATAAATGGCAGCGCAGTCTGACACTTCTCCCTCTGGAATGGCTTTACTCCAGTTACCCCCACCAGCTCTTCATTGGAGAAGAAATGTTTTCATACTATAAGGTCTGTCAGTCTCCCTGCACTCAGCCTTTCTGATCTCTTTATTCTTTGCACAGGGGAAAGACAACCTCATTTCTACTCCTTTTGTTCTAAACGTTCATATCTCCTGCAATACTAGATGGAATGTTGGACATACTTAACCAGCAGATAAATTACCTTCATCCATTATTTACTATCCTAGGCCACAGATCTAGGGACTTATATCCTTTTTTTGGCATCCTAGAGTTCTGAAGGTTTTAGACAGAGCTTGGAGGGCTACCATCTTTCATTTATTAACCTAGATATAGATCTGGGGACCTCCAGCCTTCATTTACCAACCTAGATATAGATCTGAGGGCTACCATCTTTAATTTACCAACCTAGATATAGATCTGGGGGCCTTTAGCTTTCATTTACTAACCTAGATATGGATCTGGGGGCCTTTAGCTTTCATTTACTAACCTAGATATGGATCTGGGGGCCTCCATCTTTCATTTACCAACCTAGATATAGATCTGAGGGCCTCTATTTGCCACACTCAATTTAAGACCTAAGGGTCCTGGGAAGAGCTCTAAGGGCCTCTATCCTTTAGTTACCGTTCTAGACAAGAAATCTGACAAGGAATCTGAGGGCCCCCTTCATTTACAATCCCTGGTGGTGATTTAAAGAAGTTCATCCTTCATTTATTATCCTAGACAGGAGATCTGAGGGCCTTATTGATTTGTATATGATCCTCGATGATGTCCTTGATATGACAGCCTCCATTTTTCTTTTAGCATTGTAGACAGAGCAGTGAGGTTCACCATGCTTCACTTAGCAACCTAGATGGACATCTAGGTGCCTCTATCCTTCATTTCCTATCCTAGACCAGAGATACAAGGGCCTTTATTTTTTACTTACCAACCTAGACTTGACTTGTGGGGACCTGCATTTTTTGTTTACCATCATAGAATAAGCAGAATTGAGCAGAGTTATCAGGTCCACCATCCTTGGGCAGAGTTATCAGGTCCACCATCCTTGAGCAGAGTTATCAGGTCCACTATGCTTGAGCAGAGTTATGAGGTCCACCGTCCTTGAGCAGAGATACGAGCGCTTCTGTCCTTGAGCAGAAATACGAGGGCCTCTGTCCTTAAGCAGAGATACCAGGGCTTCCGTCCTTGAGCAGAGATACCAGGGCTTCCGTCCTTGAGCAGAGATACGAGGGCTTCCGTCCTTGAGCAGAGATACGAGGGCCTCTGTCCTTGAGCAGAGATACGGGGGCCTCTGTCCTTGAGCAGAGATACGGGGGCCTCTGTCCTTGAGCAGAGATACGAGGGCCTCCGTCCTTGAGCAGAGATACCAGGGCTTCCGTCCTTGAGCAGAGATATGAGGGCCTCCAGCCTTGAGCAGAGATACGAGGGCCTCCTTTCAGACTGGAAATCTGGGGCATCTATATACAGACCCCTTAATTGTTGGGGTGTTAACACACACTGAATGTAAGGCTCACCAGTACTCACCAGACACCAGTCTCCCAATCTTACGCTGTAGTCTTCACTTTTAGTAAGCTCCCGCTTAGCCTCAGGAGAGTGGTTGCGTTTTCCTGCACATGCTTGCCCCCAGCATTGTGTTTCCCAGCACATGGTTGCCCCCAGGACTTAGTGCGCAAAGGATGGTGTCTGGGGATGGGCTGGCAGAAGACCAGGTGCCCACAGATAAGCAGTACAAGAACTACAAGGCAAATCCAGAGTATAAAGCCAAAGCCATACATGGGTGATCAGTCCAGCAGACAAGGTACAGAGGGAGTAGGTACAAGCAGAGCTGGGGTCACAGGGGGGGGTTGGTCGAGGATGTATGTATTTGATGGGTCAGGGGACAGGCAATGGTGGTAACCAGTAAATCACACGAAAATTTCTTCAGCACAGATCAGCCCAACTAAACTCTACAAGAGGCACTGGAATCTGAGAGCAGAGATGCTATAAGGATCCAGCAGCCTATGGCAGCATGAGATTGGTCAGGAACTATTCAGCTAATTAGCCGCAGCACAGCCCCAAGTCACCCTCAGCTGTGCAGGGGATGCTGAGAGAGAAAACACAGCTAAAGGGAAACAAGGATGCTGCAAACAGCAGAGCACTCATTTGTAGAATATCTCTGCGGAGGGAATAGGCTACACGCGTTCTCCTGCAGTGGGACATCGCCCGGGATTGTCGGCCAGAAGAGTGTTTTCTAACCCCAAATATAAAGAATCCAGAGCCTGCTCCCATCTGAGAGCGCCACCAAAAGGAGACAACGTGCTATCATGGAAGCTGTCTAGTTTTATATGGCTCTGATGTGGATTCATCCGAGTGAATAATATTTTGGTGGGGAAGAAGTTTTATGAAACAATACTAATGGCACTGGGTATGAAATACAGGCTGGCATATGTAAGAGAGATGGGCACTGTGTAAAGTTTAGGAGCCGGGTGCTGGCAGATGGTGGGTAGGAGGAGGTTGGGGGGAGGCAATAGCTCTGGCACTATGTGGGGTAAAGGAAGAGCTGGGCACTTTGTAAGACATGGCAGTATGTAAGATAGAGGATGGAGGAGGAGATGGAGGGAGGATGGAAGGAGGAGAGAGGGAGGGAGGCAGCAGACATCACACACAGTCCTCTCTCCTTTATACACAGTGCCAGGCTGTGTGCCCCTGTGCTGGTGCCAGGCTGTGGACATGTAGCAGAGGGGGGGCAGCCAGTCAGTCAGTTTCTGCGCTCTCGGTGCTGTCAGAATGGGGGTCGCCCCCTGCTGGAGGTGGCTACTTGCCCTGGGTCTCAGGCTGTTGTTTCTTGTGCCCGCAGGAGTGCCAGTCCGCAGCGGGGATGCTGGATTTTCGAAAGCCATGGACAACGTCACGGTGCGGCAAGGAGAGAGCGCCATTCTCAGGTAGGAGCCTGCTATAACCTGTGTGCTGGGGATTGGGGTGATCGGGACAGGTAAGTGCTCGGATCCCGGACCTGGACGGACTGATGCGAGAGATCCGGGTACGATGTATGTCAATGGCAACCGCCGGAGAACTGCACACCTGGTGCACAAGCAGTGTCATTACCATGGGTTACCACAGGTGGCGCTGCGCTATCCCCTCTCCTCTTTATATAGAATCATGTGACCCCATTACTCTCCTCTCCTCTTCATATACTATCATGTCACCCCACTACTCTCCTCTCCTCCTCATATACTATCATGTCACCCCATTACTTTCCTCCTCTTATATTATCATGTGA
>NC_092868.1:61233164-61234990 GCF_032062135.1 Pyxicephalus adspersus
ATGCACTTCCATTACTTTGCCCTTCTTTTTCATCTTCTTTTTTCGCCTCCTCTCTTCTTTTAGTTCATATATTATCATGTGTCACTTCTTTGGCTGGCTGTATCTGTCATTTGCACCCCTTAGTTATTGAAGGACTGCAGAGCATTGCACATTGACCTCCTCATGATGGACTGCAGACTATTGGCCACCTTTCATGATTCCAGAGATAACCGTACATTATAAGGAAGTTGCAGGAAGTACCAGGGCCAGGCTTCATGCAGCGTTTTATTAATCTGGTTGCCATGCCACAGCTTCTTTTATCTCTGTGGGTTTATCAGATATTATGAGGCTGACAGAACGCCTGGCACTTCTTTCCGGGAGGGTGACACCCACATTGATAAAATGCTGGTGATTATATTTCCTGAGCCCTGACTATGGTCACATGATCAGAACGGTTTATATTTGAGTAGAAGGTGGAAAGGTTTGTGGAATCTTTGTACCCCAAAAGGGGAATTTCTCAAATTTGGTTTATAAATTGGGGGTTTAACTCCCCTAATGTAGTAAAGTTATTGAAGAATTAACAATTCTAAAACTCAACTAAACTCGGAATGAGATGAAATCACACAGCAATCACATTAATTAGTGTAAAATTTAAAATTTTTTCTTTGGAATTTTACAAACTATCAATTGCCTCCTGAGTGCTTTGATTGGCCGTAGCTGTTACCTATCCACAGCTGGGACCCCCCCAGTTTCCTGATAATAGGTTGAGGTCCGACAATTGCTCACCACCTTCTTCCAGTGAAGTCCTGGCTCCTCAACACATTCTAATCATTGTGATACAGGGATGCTGGGAAATGTATTTGTTCCATTTCCTTTGTCACATCTGATTGACTCTCCCACCAGCTGATTGATTAGCGGAAATGAGATAAAATACAGTGTACAATGAAACAGATATGCAGTCCACAAATTGCTTCTACACGTCTATTTACTTATCAACCCGATTGCTGTTCATATATGTTCAGTTTTGGGGTTCGGTTGGGCTTTTTAGGGTTTGAGATTTAATTCCTAAAATCATCAAAAAGCAAATAATGTTTAAAATGAAGAGTCCTATGTAATGGCCACGGCTATGGAATTATTGGGTGACAACACTCTCTGTCCGTGTCTCCAAATTATTCTTCTGCGTTGTCACTAGTTGATAATATTTTATGCTGTGGTCAGGTTTGTTGGCTTGGCAATTATGTGTTTTCTGATTTGGTGTTATATCAGGGGAGTTTTGGTTTGGATGCCCCGAGCCTGACGTGGGGTCTCCTGGATGAATTGGCTGTTTCTCTGGGGACTTCCTGTCTATGTGGTGTAAAGGTGATTCTTCTTAAAGCTCACACAAAGCAGATAAATGCAATGACTCGGCTTCCCTGCAGGCGAGGAGGCAGACAGATTAATGTCGCTATTTTGGCAGCAGTATAAAAAGAATTGGGTCACAGGAACAATAACAAATTGTTGGAAAAAGAAGATAAAGCTTAATGTTTGCAATGAGGAGCCGCTTGCTGGGAATTTAGGACAATAAAAATGAAATGGATCCAACCGAAGAAAGTGCTGCGCTTATGGGGGGGATCCTGTAGTCATGTTGTCTGACACGGAATGCAGAACATTCTATAGGACTACACAGTTCCTGGCAGTAGAAATTGTACTGGGAAGGTGTTCAGGAGATTTCGGCAGAATTATAAATGTGTGAAACCTGCAGCCACATATTATTAGACGCAGCGGCCCCAGCCTACAGTGTCAGTAAGAAGACGTTGCATGGTTTGTGATGAACGTGTCAGTAAGAAGACGTTGCATGGTTTGTGATG
>NC_092868.1:61235497-61245290 GCF_032062135.1 Pyxicephalus adspersus
ACGTGTCAGTAAGAAGACGTTGCATGGTTTGTGATGAACGTGTCAGTAAGAAGACGTTGCATGGTTTGCGATGAACGTGTCAGTAAGAAGAAGATGGCATTATGTAGGAGTATGAATTGTGTCAGTAAAACATTTACACCTCCCCAGCGTTATCTGTATCAGAATTCTCTGAACGCGCAGCAGATTATCAATACGAGAACCATGGGCTGGGTGTAAGAAGCGTGAATGTCTCCATGAATAGTTCTGTAATCCTTCCCAGACATTCACTTCATTCTGTGACCTAGACACGTCAGGAGCTCCATACTTACTGACACATTGATGTCTGATCACCTCCACATGGTACATGTATGATACTAGTCAGGTCAGCTTAGCACAATAATCTGACGTCAGGGGCCCAGGCTCTGTGTGATGAATGTTGAGTGAATCCTTCTTTATAACCAATAAGGGGCCCCATACTTCATACCGTGTCCTACGCATGGCTCAGGTAGCCAGCATTCAACAATAACTTTATTTCTTTATATAAACACAGCGGATGCCTCTTGTTTTCTAACAAAGCCTTCTGTAACACTTTTAATAAGGAAGTATTAGCATAATAATTATAAATATAAATAATAACATTACATCGAGATTATAATAAGAACAAATAATCAAGGCAATGCGCACCCCTTATACCTCTTTATTGGGAGTCTGCACCCCCTCTGCGATATCACAGCAGACTCACTATTATTATTATTTATTCTATTATCTAATATTTCTCTCTAGAATCCTCCCGAGCTGTTACCGGTAATTCAGCATTTCTAATAACATTTCCATCCCTATATGAAGCTTGCTATGGGGTTCATGAATACACCGTGTCAGTTACATGGTATTTTTCTGCAGACTCTATAGGAATGAGGATCCAATGTTTGCATGTTCTGATAAGCTAACAAGCATGAGAAGTCCTGTATGTATGGTACAGTAGACATACGCCAATGGTTGGAAATGTCTGTATGTAGAGTACAGGAGATATACACTAACTGCTGTAAAGGTCTGTTTGTGGAGTCAGAGGTTGGAACTCAAGTCACGGGACTTGGACTCGAGTTAGACTAAAGCTACGTACACACTTCCAATTATTATCGTTGGTAAACGAACAACAAACGATCCTGCACGATATCTGCGAACAATCGTATAGCACCGATCCTGTACCTACAGATAACGACACGATCGTTCAAAGATATTGTACACACAATAGATGCGATCGTTTGAACGATACAGGAAGTGACGTGCACCACAGGAAGTGAGCGAACGTTCGTTCACCGCGCATGCTCAGACCATGGACGATCAATGAACGACCGTACACACGATAGATGGTCAACGATCGTCGTCCAATCCGATCCGCCGGTCCGGTCGTTCATTTCCAACGACTATCCTCGTTCGTCGGCGTCGTTGGTTACTTTTTTTACGAACGATTTTTGCCCAATCGATCGTTCGTCCTTCGTTCGTCGTTCATTTCCAACGATAAAAATTGGAAGTGTGTACGCAGCTTTAAGTCGACTAATGAACGACTTGGTTTTCCCCAGCGACTTGCAACTCCACTCGCAGCTTGCTTTTTCTGCTGACAGTTAAAGGGGGAAGGGAGGACGGCTGTGTTACAGAAGCCTCATTGCCTTCCCCCTACCTGTCAGAGGAGAAATCCGTGGACTTAGAATGCGATCCTGTGCTAAAGAACGGGATCAGAGCTCTGTTTCTATAGGGGGACCAATGGGGGATAAATAGATGTGTTGCAGAATGCCAATACACCTCCTGGTATGTAAGGTGTGCTGCATACCCTGATAGGTATAAATTGTATCAACAATAAGAAGGAGGAAAAAACAGGGTATTTCAAATGCAGCAATACATTTACAAAATTAAAGCAAAGAAATATATATAATGTTACAGTGTACATTAATATACATGTGGGTTCATCAAGCTTTATTGGAATATTGCAACTAAACAGTATTTTCCTTATCCGTAGAAGGCCACTTCATCATACAGCTACTCCAATACATATGAAAAAGAAATATCTTTACATTTGATAACATTGCCTATCTTCAAACCCAGAACATTGCAATGGGGACCAAATGTGCCCCCTCTTACGCAAATCTCTATCTTGGTGAATGGGAAAGTGTATTATTCACAAACTTTGATACCAACCTAGGGCCCATATTCCCTCGTGCCAACGCTACATCGATGATATTCTGATGTTTTGGCCGGGTCCCACCCATCTTATTGATCACCTAATTCAAAAGATTCATTCGAATACATAGAATCTCAAGTTTACTTTTAAAACCAGTTCAACAAGCATCACCTTTCTGGATGTATTACTATCCATTGATATTTTGACCTCTTTATTCAGAAAATCTACGTCAGGCAATACCATATTGCATGCACAAAGCTCAGTCATTGATCAGAAGTATAACTTGCGGCCAATACTTACACCTAAGACACAACTGCTCTACAGACAGAGGATGTTCAACCAGAAAGCAAAAGCATTACAGGGGAGACTCTCTCAACGGGAGAAAAGCTTATCAGAAAGCTTGCCGCCTCTCTAGAGACGATCTTCTATCTGACACATCGAGACAACCTGAGCATACAAATCCAACAACACGGATTATTACAAGCTTCTACCAGCAGCACAAATTGATTCAAGATATCTGTCACAAGCACTGGCACGTCCTAAAATCAGACCCAAACCGCAAATGGTATATAGAAAAGCTCCTTCCCACAAGGACCAGTTGGTTTTTGGCCATTTTCATTCTAGACCAATGATTCAATTAGATAGAAGAGGCACTTTTAAATGTGGCGGTTGCCCACAGTGCCAATGGATACATGAATCTATGAATATCCCTCTCCCCAACGGTATATTACACAGCCCTGGAAAATATATTGATTGTGCCACTCCTGGCGTCATCTACCTTTTACATAGGCAAGACAAAACGACCCTTCCGCAAACAAATTTATGAACACGTCTACACTATAACCAATGGTAAAATCACCACCCCAGTGAGTTACCACATTGCCACAAAATATGGGTAAAATCCCCAGGGAATACACTTCTATGAACATGGTGACCTTGACACACTTCTACTGCAAACCGAATGCAAGTGGATCATTAATGTGCAAGCGACAAAATATCCGGGACTTGATGTATTGAGCTTCAAACCCTTTCTACCCAAGCTACCTTACCAAGTACTACAATACCCTTATGTTGCACATACCACTTTACAGTTCATATAAATGCAAGCCCAACCTACATACTGCTAATAGATGGACTCAATTGGAAAGCATGTATGGCATCAGGTGCCCGTAGCTCTCTTACAGTACCATTAGTATTTCTTCAGCCAAACATACCTGTACCCTGGCTGATATTACAAATATGATGCTATAATGTTTATTGATATTTTCATGTAAAGTTATCATATACCTTGTTTGACATATCACAAATATGACATTATATTATTTCTATATCATGCATTCCTATTACAGCCATGTATTTACAACCACAAACTACTTATCTAATATGATTATACTGTTATTTGTAATTAGAATGGGTATTAGTACATGCTATTACGTTGGTCACCTTGGTATATAAATCATTACATCCTCCTCTTTATCCTACACAATACGAACAATCAAAAAACAATCGTTACATCTCTCTGTACATTTTCATTTCTTTTTTCTGCCCAAATGATAACCTACTGTTATCCCAGCCCATACGTTTGGTTGCAGTTCCTTACCACAAGCTCGCTAACCTTAGTACGCTTTGAGCATTCCCATCTCTCTGTATTGCGCAGCCCCATCCAAAGACAGGTTCGGGCCCTTGTGATGGCGGAGGCTTCTCCTGCCCCAATAGCACCTTGTCTACCCAAGGGTGGAAGTCACATCTTTGTTCCCCACTGCACATGTGCGAGTTCTCGAGCATTCGCAAAACTCATTTCTGGACACCACATCACATCATCCTTCACAACAGGCCAAGCTCTTGCTGCTTATTCTATGCCACAGCACCACTACCAGGCTCAGCTCTTCTAAGTATTACTGACTCTATTGACAGATATGAACACAATCTCTAAAACCTACTATGTTCATTTTATTTTATGCTATTTTAGCCCCATACCCTGTAAGATACTGATATTTATATATATTGTATTATACTTATATAAATGTTTTGATCCCCCTTCCATTACACTTCTAACTTAATATATAAAAATATATTTTCTTACCCCATGATTTAATACTGATACTTGATAACTGAAATGGTATTATTACACTTATACACATATAGCCATCACTAACCATACTTCATCATAACATGATTACTTACCACACATAGGCTCTTTGCCTCCAGGATTTTACCAGAAGTCATTCCACTCCATTCATTTGCTGCACCATTCCCTGTATGTACTCATTGCATGTGTTTTCAAATGTAAGTAACTCTTTTGTTTCTTTTGTTCAATTATTACAATTATTACAATTATGTGGAGTACATACCACTATCATCCAATTAATCTATTAATGACAACTCTTAGTATTACGTGTTTTTATACCATCCATCACCATATATATCATTCTGGATGTACATTGTGAACTATTTTGCTATATACACTGTTCTAACCTTTTCTATACCTTAATATTTTGTATTGAATGAGCCCTTTTTATCAGTGCTAATACATTACCATCAACCCTTTCCTAGTATTGTACACTTTATGTATATTCATAATTATATTCATGATGTACACATCCGCAAACAATTTCTATATGTTATCTTTATACACAGTTATGTTCTGCAATCTACTAGTCCCTGAGGAAGCCAATACAGGCGAAACACGTCGAGAGACATCTTATAACTTGCCTTCCACAGATAAGGAAAATACTTTCTAGTTGCAATATTCCCACTTCATCCATTGAGTGCAGATAAAGCATGATGAACCCGCATGTATATTAATGTGAACTGTAGCATTATACATGTTTAATTTGCTTTAATTTTGTAAATATATTGCTGCATTTGAAATACCTTGTCTTTTCCTCCTACTTGTTGATATGACTAATGGGGATAAATGAAGTGACTTGACTTGGGACTTGATGTCAATGACTTGGGACTCAAATTGGATTTGAAGGGTGACGACTTAGTCCAACCTCTGTGTAGAGTGCAGAAAATCTTCAGTGATACCAAACACTGATTTATTCAGGGATGCAGAGACTCCACATATACAGTCCAATCATGTTGTACAGGAATAGGACTGTAGTGTATCAGATAAATAATTTACCATGATAGAAAGCCTGGAAAAATGTTATGTAGAAATGTTTTCTTTTTGCATGATTCCTCCAAGAAACACGCTGAATATAATAGGAAGCACTCTTCCCTCTTAAAAAAAACAAATCGAAATGTTCCAGGCATTTTGTACTTGACTCTTGTAGTGGCATTCTCAGTGAAGAATCTAAAACCACAGATGACTTTAAAAGGTAACATAAATAATAGGACCTGTAAATGTAATATTGTACATCTCCAATGCTTCAAAACCTGTTACCACGTGCCCTTTCCTTTACCAGACATTGCTTATTATGGTTCATATCCACACCAATCACACCCTAACCTGTAAATATTCATATACCGAGCTTTCTATGAACCCTGGTAGAACTGTATCCAGACTATTCCTTTTCATGGTGCTGACAGGTGCTCTTTTCTCTGTGCCAGTACAATCAATGTGCACTGCCAATAAATGAGACTGCTGCGGGCTGTAAACTCCTCTTTCATTTCCTCTGAGACGGCTTGATGTCGTCTTAACACCCAACTGAGTATTTGTTCCCCCTCTGGATATTTAACATCTCTGGATCAACACGTCATCTGTATCTCAATACGCTTCTAATTGGCACCAAGTGAGTCAGTGGCGGAGTGCCTCCTAGGAGCAGATGTCTCCTGAGCTGTGAGGATAGAGCCCTGCCTCATATTGTGCGTGTACATATATTTACACATTTATGATTCATAAAGCTCCTTATTTTAAAAAAGTGCTTGTTTATTGTGACTTCAAATCAAGTCAAGGGTTAAAAAGAAAAATAGCGGTTCACTCAATCAAGTTAATGACTTGGACATGCAGAGATCACAGGGCAATACATTTATATATTCACTAACCAATACAATACATTTATATATTCACTAACCAATAAAATACATTTATATATTCACTAACCAATACAATACATTTATATATTCACTAACCAATACAATACATTTATATATTCACTAACCAATAAAATACATTTATATATTCACTAACCAATACAATACGTTTATATATTCACTAAGCAATAAATAAGCATGTCCACAATGTGACTCATTTCTGAATAGACAAAACCCCAAAGAAAACGGCCCAAACCTTAAGAAATGCAGGTAACAGCGGTGTGGACTACCAAAAGAATCCCCCCCAGTGTCCCTGTATGCACCTGTTATTTATATTAAATTGATATGGGCCAATTGTGATCCCGGGGCCGGTTTATGGTAAATGGCCAGCTGGAGACAATGAATATGAATGCTTGTTATATTACACATCAGGTACAACTCAGACGAGTGCCTGCTGGCTGGTGGGTATTGCAACCATCCAAACTTCTACTGGCCTGTATAGTAAATCTGCATTACTACTGTCAATCTATTAGTCCCATATGCTGCAATCACAAAAAAATATTAGTAGTAAGTGAAAGCATATTAAATTACATGAAAATCAATGCAGACATAACACATTTGCATTTGATTTGTAAAATAAATGTTATGTTCTCGATTCTTCATGCTTTTACACTTTTGTTTGAATATTGCTCCGTACATCCCATAGTGTGTTGAATTCTCTTCCAATGGAGCTTTCTATTAATCTGACTTTTTCTTGTTAGAGAGGGACACTAGGTGACTTCACAAATGTAATTTAATTCTTTCATATTTTTTAGTCTGTTTTAGTGGACTGATTTTCCCTACCACAGGAAACTGTCCAATGTAATGGATCTCGATATCATTTCATTTCATTCAACTTGTTTGTGCTGCTTGTATATGTTTGATACTTTAGTAGTAGTTGCCAGAGACTAAGAATTTTCCTCAGGGGAGTGCGAAAAAATTCTATGAAACCGCTATGGATGAAAGTCTTTACAAATTCTATATTTGAATTTTCCTGTAGCAATAAAGGATATTTCTAGGCCTATAAACAGGAATGAAGGACAGCGATAGGACAATGGATCCTGTAGAGCAGCGGTCCCCACTACCGGTCCGCGGCGGTGTTTTCAGTGGGCCGCGAGTACATGATCCATTATTGAAAACGAAGCGGCACACAACCACCATCCGCGGACCGGAAGTGGTCCGCAGCGGTGTTTGTATGAGATGCCGGTAAATGTACACAGTAGTCTGTGTACAAACAATGCGAGCACATGACATGCAGCTCGATTGGCTGTCAGATGTCATGTGATCGCTTTGAAGCAGCAGAGGTGCACAGAGAGAAAAGAGAAGACGCCAGAGTATGTCTTCTCTTTTCTCTCTGTGCACCCCCCCCCCTTCCTCAGAGAAATTTCCTTCCGTGAAACGGGTCCCTGGGGCCAAAAAGGTTGGGGACCGCTGCTGTAGAGCATTGTGGAAGATGTCAGTGCTAAATAAATGAATAAATCATAGACCATAATGTTGTGACCCTGTATACACACAAGCAGCAATACTTATTGGCCACAGGGATGGATGGATGGAGGGAGGGATGGAGGGAGGGAGGGATGGATGGATGGATGGATGGATGGATGGATGGATTGGAATATATATGCTGCCTAATGAGGTGTTTCACTGACATGGCTGGTAATAAATCCAATGACAAACACTCTCAATTTGGATGTTTCCCCCCAGTTAGCTGTGGCTTGGTGCTCATTGTATGCTGACAAAGTAACACTTCCAGCACTAGGCATATATGGAATTTCCACTAAAATTTGTCTGATTTAATACTATAACAATTTACATTTGTAAAATTGTCATTGTCTCTAAAATTACTCGGAAGGCAGACATACCTGAAGGAACATGTCTCAGGTAAACAAAATATTTGTAAAAATGATTTTTTTTCACTGGACAGCACTTCAATGTTTAGATCTGTTGTGGGGGGCTTATCCTAGAATTTCAAAAGAAAACACATATCAGAACTACTATGGGGTACATAGTAAAAACTGTAATTAGAAACTGTAGTAACAATCTTTATTTTATATATTTTTCAATACCACTGCACTGTTGCCAAAGATTTTGTAGATATAGCTGAGCAGTTCCCTGTGCTAATAGGATGGCACCAGGGAGTTCAGTGGGTAACATTGTTGGTGATTAATTCCAAGCAATGTGTGCGGTTCATAAATAGCCGATCACTTACATTGAATGCTGCCCCAATATACACATTCATAGCTCACAGCACGTCACTGGGCTCCATCACATGTTTTGCCCCCCGCCAGGGTCTTGGTCATTGAAATACACTGCTAGTCAACACCACGTATATAAAGCAGCATGTGGAACCAACATTTGCAAACCTTTATTATCCCTAGGAGTGTGGCTGGATGGCATAATTCATGTCAATTTACTGCTAGGGACATTTAAAAAACAAAAACCAGATGATTCTATATTGTATGTTTACTGTAATAAACTAGTTTTGTTCTGTGGGGTTTGTGTGTTTATTTACATTTTTGTTACGAGGTGGCATGGTACCTAGCATGGGCAGGAAGGAAGCACATTTTCACTGGCCATCCCTTTTTGGGTCAGTTCCATGCCTGGGGAAGAGTTCTTTTTTTACATTACAAATTACATTTTTATCTGTGAACAAATCAATGTATAAACACTCAAAGAGGTCAGTACCATTTGACATGGAACACAATCTATTATAGACGGAAGCACTGGTATGCAAAGTAGCAAATTTCTGGTGCAAATTGAAACCCTTCTCCAATGGATTTAAAACACACTTTCATGTCGATTCTGGAATGGCAATTTTTGGAAAACCAGGGGAATGTTTGAAAAGTGTATATTTTGGTCATGTTACACAATAGGTGGCTTTTTATTCTGCTGCACAAGAAAAGTGCCCTTAAAAAATACTGTAACCCAAAAACATGTTTTGTCCTGAGCAGGCCTAATCCAGAGAAAAGTGCTGACAGTCCCAGAGTCATGGAGGCCCAGAAGTTGTCATACCCGAATGAGATAAATTTATTTTATTTGTGAGAATTGATATTAAGCAGTAGGTGCAGGTAATCAGAAAAATGGTGACAAGATGCATTAAAATGGTAAGCGCGATTTAATTAACCTGTATATCCCCGGGGATCGCACACTCGGCTGCAATCATTGAGAGGATGCCCCATATCTCTTACTCTGTAACATGCACAGATACATTTCTTACAATTTTCGCAGTGGATAAAAGAAAAATGTAACAAATGTATCAGAATATTACTATGCTGGAAAGTGTGTTACAGAGTAAGAGATATCATGTCATGGTAGGATAACCTGTAAAAAATTAGTTAAATAAACACAAACACTCAATAAATAAAACACATTTTTTTACATTTTATTATCTAAATTTTGCTGTTGAATCTCGTTTTTTTTGGGTCCGGTCGACCCAAATTCGAACACCTACACTATTTAGGACCTCCTTCCCCCTGCTGGTGACCCCTCTAGTGATGGTGACCCCACAATTCTATCTATATAGAGGAATCAGGACCTCCTTCCCCCTGCTGGTGACCCCTCTAGTGATGGTGACCCCACAATTCTATCTATATAGAGGAATCAGGACCTCCTTCCTCCTGC
>NC_092868.1:61247245-61276910 GCF_032062135.1 Pyxicephalus adspersus
TTTTTTTTTTTTACAGGTTATCCCAATGACAGGAGGATTTCCAGGGTTGCAATGAACAGAGCCCTGGAAATCCTCCTGACAGTGAGGGATTGCAGGGCACTAGGGGTTAAATGAGGACAAGCCTCTGCATTCACCCCTAGTGCTCTGACTGAGGTTTTATATTTCTCAGCCATTCAGCACTAGAGATGAATGGGGAGACTTGTGCCCATTCATCCCTAGTGCTCAAGCATCAACAGGATTTCCCTTTCCTCAGCCAATCAGGGAGCAGAGTAGTCAGCATAGTAATTGCTGGTAACCCCTTTAATGATAAACCTCACAATTCTATCTATACAAGAGAGATGGGACCTCTGTCCTTGTTTGGCAACCCCTACTGTGATGCACCCCACTATTGTATCTATATTGTAAAATAATTATCTCCTGATAGTGATCCTCTTAGTGATACATATATCATATCATGTATAAATTGTGACAACTCATTGCCCACAAAATGCAACTATCCTAATTAACCACCCTCAAATAATAATGTCTTGGTAGTTCTGGCAAACACTCTTCACACATTATTTATACTCTTTTTACCTAAGTGAATTATTTTTAATTTAGAAACATTAAACTGTGATTTCCGCTGAATTGAACAACTTTCAAACATTCCAAATCATGCATTAAAACAAATAAAAGAATATCAATCTTATTGTACACATTAGTATCAGTATAAATACAAATATTGCCCACCAAACCTTTAGTAATGTTACCTACAAACATGGCACAGTACATAGCCATGTTGTAGTCTACTGGGGACTGGATACTGGGGACCCCATTTACAAACACACATTGATATACAACCCTAAGCCAACTGTGTATCCACTGAAGTATGCAAGGGTCATGTCTTTGCTTGTGCTGTTTATAGGATTATTAGGAATAACCACAGAAAGTGTTAGCTGAAATCAAGATGTCCACGGCACCCCCTTGATTCAAACCATAGTTAAAAATTGTCATCAGATGAGTCTAATGTGTTTTTAAACAATTCTTCTTTTGTTTAGTGATTTTACTAAACTATAGTTGTCAGCTTCTCAATTGTTATCCTTCTTGTAGATATATGTCATATTATCTGTCTACCAGTTATGGGGAACGTCTCTTATTATCTCACTAATCTTAAAAAGATTTATTTAAAAGATCAATAAACGGTCCAATATCTTTACCTAAAAGGTGCCTGGGATACCATCAGAACCAATTGCTTTATTGAACTTTAAGTGAACCAGTTTATCTGCATGTTCAGGAACATATAAGAGCTATATGGTTGATGGGTTAGATATTACACACAATTTGTGGTCAGCAATGGCAGTGTGTCCTCATGTAAAGTGTGTAACAAACTCACGTCTCCAATGGCAAGAGTTTGCTAAACGCTTCTAATCAGGTCAAAGTGCCATTTACTGATGTGACCTGAGTATAAATCATGATACTTCTTCTAATGGCGTTTTGAGGGTAACAAATCTTGGTTAATACTCAGATATATATATATATGTATATAACAAACATGTAGGATATTAGGAATGGGGGACTGACCAAAACATAGCTGGTATAAGAATTGTTTCTTCTTGCTGCTGGAAACCGTATGCTAAAAAAGGTAGAAAACAGAATACATTTTGAAGGCATGTTTTTACCACTGTGCATGATATTTATTAGAAATGAAAACCATACATAAAGGAGTGTCACTGCATAATATTTGTATTTCCTTGATTAGCTCTTTAAGGAGCAGATAGAAACCTTTCTGTAGATGGCATATTCATTTTAGGAGAACAGATTACATGTAAAAATGTAAAATCTCAGATATAGATTATAGATAAATGGATGGAATCTAGATCAAAAAACATGATGATTCCACAGGTCAACATGTCATTTTTATCAGATATGATTTTATGTGGGCTTTGCAGTATTTTTGTGGATATCAAATCTGTGTTTAGTTTTTGTGATTCAGCTAAATATATATTGTGTGACATTCATTATAAATAGGCTTAACATATTACAACATTTAAAGACAGTTTTCTTTTCTTAAGGTTAGAGACCGCACTAACTGCGATTGAGTTGTCATCATGCCTAGAAATTGCCTTAATGATCCAGACAGTTTCTGTTACGTGTGTGGTTCATTCAGGACAAAAGCACAATGTTGCCACAGAACAAAGATATACAAATTATATTTCGGCTGTCTACTTGGTGACCAGGATAAATCTTGGGCTTCACATGTCATCTTTTTGTTCCAACGGTCTGCGTGACCGGCTAAATCGGCGTAAAGCAGCAATGCCATTGGCAATCCCGATGGTGTGGAGAGAACCGCGAGACCATCTAATCGACTGCTATTTTTACTGCGTCAACAAAAGTGGATTCTCAGGTAAAACTAAACACATAATTGTATATCCCAGCCTGGATTCTGCAATTAGGCCTGTTCCCCATGAAGATTCATTGCCAGTTCCGGTACCGCCACATGATGGACTTGCTTCTGTAGAAGGTGATGAGGAATGCGCTGGAGTTGCAGCCAGGTACAACCCCGAATCATTTGATCCTGACTTCTTGGCCGATGAAGATTCAGAACCAGAGACCTTTACACAAGCTGAGCTGAATGATCTCATTCGTGATCCAAATCTCTCCAAAGACAAAGCAGAACTTCTTGCTTCAAGGCTTAAACAGAAGCACTTGCTGCAAAGGGCGCAACTGTAACTCACTACAGAAAAGGAAATCATAACTTGACATAACTAGTGATGGCTCACTGTGCTACTGTCATGATATAAATGCATTCTTTACCAGTTTGACACAAGAGCTTGTTCCATCTGAATGGCGTATCTTCATTAATTCCTCTAAAAGAAGCTTGATAGCAGTTTTACTGCATAATGGTAATTCCAAACTAAGTTTACCGATTGCCCATTCCATTAACCTAAAGGAGTTCTATGACAACATGAAGTTACTACTTGAAGCAATCCAGTATAAAACACACCAGTGGAACATCTGTGGGGATCTAAAGCTCATTGGCTTGCTGATGGGAATGCAAGGAGGATTCACAAAATATTGCTGTTTCCTATGTCTGTGGGAGAGCCGATCTACGGGAGACCATTATGGGAAGCGTGATTGGCTACCAAGAGATACCTATGGGCCCGGAACAAGCAGTGCCAAGTTTCTGCCTCTGGTTGATCCACATAAAACATTTCTGCCACCTCTCCATATGAAGTTAGGCTTGATGAAGAACCTTGTAACGTCCATGGGCAAATCACACTCCATGGGTAATCAGCAGCTTGGTGAGAAGTTTCCAAACATAAGCACTGCAAAAATGAAGGAAGGGATATTTATAGGGCCACAGATCGTCTGTTTTGCAGGATGATGTTTTCAAACAATCTCTCTCAGCAGCTGAGTTAGAAGCTTGGGATGGATTCATGGCTGTGTGAAAATTTCCTGGGCACAATAAGTCTCCTGCATACAAGGAAGGAGTTCACAATCTGCTTGATTCATACCAGAAACTGGGTTGTCATGTCATTACAAATACATTTCTTGCACTCACATCTAGAATTCTTCCCCGAAAATCTTGGTATGATAAGTGAGGAACAAGGAGAACGTTTTCACCGGGACATTCAGTGAATGGAGCAGCGCTACCAAGGAATGAAAGTATGATGGCTGACTACTGCTGGATGATGTATCGTAGTACACAAGAAAATCATTCTATAAGCATCTCTGAAACAATGGTACCTGAGTGACACTGGTTAGTAGGGTACATGCATGGTAACTATAATAGTACTCATAACTCAGGAACTGTACGTGTTAGGGAAAAAACTGGAAACGGATCTGAAATCTGCTGTGATTGAGTTATGAGTTTGCTGTGATTTCTGATGATTATCAAATCTCATTGTTGGCCTGTGTATTGGTGGCATCTTGTTTCCAATTCATGAAGTTTTGTCTGTCACCACCTCACATAATCAATTTTAAAATGATATTTGATGCTCAGAAAACTGTAAATGACAGTGATGTTTTTAGAAATACATAGGGGATTCTGGTGCCGAGCACTCCGCAGGAGGAAGTCTGATCAGGGTTATTTTGTGGGTTAGATTTGTGTTGCACAGCCCCATCTGTACTGTACTGTGCTGTGTAGAAAATGATTATGTACTAACAAAACTGTGATCATTACTCTCCTATGGAAAGTTTTGCACAATGTCAATCCACTGGCAGCTACTACCACTCCAATTACGGTAATGCCAGATTCACATCTTTGCTTTGCATTAACAAGTCCTTATTACTCACTAGAGTTTGAAAGCTTTCAGGCCACACCAGACCTCTACCCTGAGGTACTGTACATTGCGCTATTAAATGCATCACCACAACGCATATCAAAACACCTTGCAATAGCAAGATCCATTGCCTTTCATTTAGAATGGCACTCCAATACACTAGGGTAAGTGGACCACAACACAATCTAATGCATTACCGTTTGTTGTGGGTCAAAAAAAACAAAACACGTGTCTATTTTTAGGACATTTTAGTATGTTACTGTCCCATCACTTTTGAATGCATCACACATTAACACATGTGCTTTAACACAATGCATTTCAATAAAGATGTAACCAAACTCACATTCCCTATCCCAGTACAGACATTTTGGCCTTGATTTATTAGAGCTCTCCAAGGCTGGAGAAGATACACTTTCAGCAGTGAAGCTGGGTGATACAGCAAACCTGCAATGGATTTCCAAAAAGTAATTTGCTATTTTTTAGCAAATGTTTTATATCCTGGACCAGACCCATTCCAGGTTTGCTGGATCACCCCCCAGGTGTGGATCTTCAGCCAACTTTACTGGCCAAGCTGCAGGCATGCGCATGCTAGTTCATTTATTTCCAGCACCTGGGCATTATCTGTCACTTCTGCAATAAAGAGCTGCTCCATTTCTATGTTTCTTAAATTTAGTTTTGCTTTAAAGGAAACCAATAATTAGTAAAACAGGCTTTTGACTTTCTTTTGAAAATGCAACTTTTCTTTTTTTCAAGCTAGGCCATTGAATTTAGGCCAGAACTAAACCCAGATGATACTCATCTATCCCCATTCTGTCATGGGCCTGCGATCCATTTTTTTGGGCCATCTTAAATGTCTGGGACAGAATGATGTAACTCTCACATTGGCAGTATGCACCCCTGAAGGGAAAGCCGGAATCTTCCAGGTAATTCTGGGCAGCACATGCTGGGTCAGTGTTCGGGCAGGTAAGACTACATCATGTGTCCCTTTCTGCAATAAATCCCTACACCTGATGCTAACATTTTAAAGTGGAACTTGGAACAGGTAGTCAGATAAGGACGTCCGCTTTCTCTTCAACTTTCCTGATCTGTATACAGAGTTATGAAGCTGGAGGACTTTCTCACAGCTATCTCAAAGGTTTAGGTGGGATTCCATTTTTCTACAGGCCCCTAATACTTGAATGCACTCCATTTTTCTCTCTGTAGACCCCTCTTAGCTATCTGTAGATACCAATAGTCTGTCAGCTGTAAACTTCTATTGTCTGCAGCCCCCTCCTTTCTATATACCTCCAATCTGTCAGCTATCATTTTCCCCTACCTGTCTTCAACGTATACTATCAGCCATCTAAACCTCTGAAAACCAATTCTATATATTTGTATTTTGTTTACATACTGATACCTTTTGTTTGCAGAACACTCCTATTTGTCAGGATATACCTGCAGACACATATATTCTGTCTATAGATTCCTATTACCTGCCAGCTTCCATTGTCTGCAGTCTCCTCTATACAGACCATTCCAACTTCCATTTCTGTAATAAGTGATGCTTCCACCAGTGGCTGTATTATAGCTGTTGTGGCAATAGGTTTATATATTGTCCTATGGAATTAGTGTGTTGGTTGGGTTAGGAACGGTGTGCAGGGCTAAATTACAAGCCTTTCTCTACCCACACGACTTGCTTGCACATAGGGCCACGCCAGAGGAGCTTGCTCTTGTTAGAGCCCATTAGTGCAGGACAGGCCTGTTATTAGTCAGTTCCAAAGTAGCAGGATAATTACAGCAACCAATAAATCAAGCCACTATGTCCCTGTTGTAGTAATTGTGTCAGATATGTTCCTGCTCATTACTGTAGCCTGGCCTATCTATTATGATCCATAAGGGACAGCTAAAAACTGCTTTTCTATTAGACTCTAATCTGGATATTCAGTTTGTAGTGGTAGCCATATATGTAGAGGGATTTCACCTTTCAGTAACTATACCGTGGTACTTTATACACTCTCTGGCCATTTTAATAGGTAAAAGTGGTAAAATGCTGGAAATGCAAATCTCTGCAAATATCTGATCAGCCAATCATGTGGCATGCATTTAGGCTTGTAGGCATTATCAAGAAATCCTGCTGAACTTCAAATCCACCATAAGAATGAGAAAGGTTATTTATATACGTGGTATAGTTGTTTGTGCCGGGCAGAATCCTGCATGTATCAACAGTTCAGGCAGTTGGTGGCATTATGAGGGGCATTGTCTAAGCACAGTTACCTTAGTAAGCCACAGCCTACCTTAATATCGTGCTGACCTTGTCCAGTTATGACTGCAGAGTACTCACATTCTGATGGCTACTTCCAAAGCTCAAATCATCTTAAACTTTTTTTTTTTACATAAAAATGAAGTCTATGAACTCAAATGGCCTCTGCAGTCCCCAGATCTCAATCCAATGGAGGACCTTTGGTATATTGTTGAATGGGACATTTATCTCATGAATGTGCAGCCAACAAATCTGTAGCACCAGCATGATACTATCATGTCAATATGAACCAAAATCCCTGAGGAATGTTTCCAGCACTTTGTTGAATCTGTGCAGTTCTGAGGTCAGAAGCTTGGTCCTAGCAAGGTCTTTGGTCCTAGCAAGGTGTACCTAAATAGTGGCTGGATGTCTCGGGTACAATGCTATCCTGGAGTTCATATACCTGCAGACAAATGTTCATGAAGGTTTATATAAGCACGGACTGAAGAATAATTCTGCAAGGCCCAAGCAAAGCCCTCACAGAATATCTAAAAGAAAGCAAGTTGTAAAATTGACTTTTCTTCCATCTGCCATCATCATTAAAGGCTCATTTCATGCATCAAGTAACTCCTAATTATACATGGAATTCCAAAAAAAGAATTTTTAAGATAAACAAAGTGATCATTTTCCTTTCTTTTAAAAGTGGTATAATAGGCATTTAATTTGTAGGTAGAAAACTATCCGCATGTATCACAATATTCTTCACCCCTTACAGAGCAATAGACAGCTGAAGAAAGCCGGAGTCCCATTCTGTAGAAGGAAACGTTTCATTACAGCTAGCAATAATTCTCCTTCACTGTGTGAGGAAATGATAAAAACTCACAGGTACTACTGAGACATCTCAAAACAGTTCTGCTATGCCTGGGGTTCATACTAAAACTGAGAAAAGAAAGATGAACACCATGCTATACGAGTCCAAAGAAATAAAAGTGTTATTCCACAGATTGCACAAAACAGTGTAAAAATGTCATTCACGGAAGTCCAGCTGCATTATACTGTGTGGAGTTTGTGCAGTCTTATTGCAACCATCTCAATATCATTGTCCATATCTTAGTGATGTCAGAGGTTTTTTTAATTTTTAGTGACTCAGGTTAGGATTATTCTTTGTTTTTAGGACTAATCTCTTGTTTGGTTGGTTTCTGGTGTTCTTAGGACGTCTCAGTATTTTTATTATTCATAGCAACCAGTCAAATAAATTGTAAAAAGCCAGATTAGTCGATAATTTGTTATAGCTTCAGTTGAATTTTGTTTAGCAGGATGGGGTTTGAGGTCCCATTGCCTCTATATAAAAGTACAAATATTTTAGAATGATAAGGAACATTCAGACTCCCATACATGTGTCTTTTATGCAGACTGTGGTCTAAACATGTAGCATATAGATGGGGCCACACACAAATATTCCCATGTAATATATACCTGGCAGAAAAAGTGAAGTATATTCTCAGATACCTGCTGTCAGATATAGCTTGCCCTGCAGCACTTGGTTCCTTCCAGCAGTGAAATGGTGTATTATGCTATGACATTCATTTTCCAATGCTGCCTTTTTTTTGGCACACTCTATATAATTGGTGTCATTTGCTCAATTACCCACATGCAATCACGCTGTATTATGAGAGTTAATGTGCATTTCAGATAAAAGGAGAAAAGATTTCCCAGCACAATTGTTTTCTTACTTCTACCTCTGTCAAGGTTAACCCAAGCTTTGCTGGTGGGTAGTTTATTAGTGTAGTAAGTTCCAGGTATTTCCTGCTGTGTTCAGTCTCTGATCAGGAAACAGTTTGTATTAATATTATAAAGGCAATGAGAGGGGTAATGATGGAGGAGGAACATTGTATGGTGTAACATTCTGAATTCTGAACAAACACCATGATGGTCACTTATCAGGATTAAGCCTCTCATGTGTTCTCCATACAGCTGATAAGCAGCGATTCAGAGAATGGTATTTCTGTGGGTTTACCCCATGCTGGCCGGTGCTGGCACTAATCCATTGGCTACAAGATCATTGTTGTTCCTAGAGATGGTCACTTCCAATATACCCATACTATATATGATTGTACAATTATGTTGTGATATCTATGGAGGCCAAAGACAAGAACTAGATTTACTAATTGGAACAAAACCTCGGTTGTTAGTTATAGTGAACATTCCGCTTCCTAGGTTTAATATTCAGCAAATAATAAATGAAATTGACTTGGTCATTCTGGGCAACAGTTTCACTTTGGTTTGCATCTTCTTTTCCCGGTGAATAGATCTGGTCCCTGTACATAGGAGGAAAGGGGAAGGTTACAATGTGAGCATTTCTATTTTAATAATTTACAATGTTTGGATTCATTTATATTTCTAAATTAATAATAACATCTCTGCTGTCCCCAGGGATGGTTAGAATCTCAGTCCAGACAAAAGAAAATACTTTCTCTTTATTTAATCATTAGATTTGATGGAATGATCAGAAAGTTGACTCATATGAGTCTGTGAAAGACAAGTTTGGGTTTCAGGTAGCTTACAATTTTGTTTCTCATGTCCATTTGCTAATCTGTATTTGAAGAATGGGTTACTCAGATATGTGGTGTCTGGGAGATTCTACAAGGGACATCTACCAGTCATTCAACCCGAAAGGTTGTTTTACGGTAAAGCAGATTTAAATGAAGTCTGTGTGATTGGCCTGTGTAAGCTAAGCGGTGGGTCAAGTTATTTCCAGCTCTGTGTTCAGTCACATCAGAACTATTCAATGTATCAGCAGAAATGCAATAATGGAAAGGACATGGACACTACCACACTGTTTGGGTGATGTCACTGTTTACATTATGACGTCACAATTTTTAATCTTCCTGTTCCAGTTCTTCCTTCCGAAATCTGCATGCCGCAGGGTTCCCTGAACCACAAATATATTGCAGAGAAGCAGCTATATTGGACCTTTGAAATAATTGATTCTGGTAAATGTTCTGTTTTTCTTTCTTGCTTTCTCCTATCTGGCATTTCTTGGTGAACCCTCTGACTCCCTGGCTTTTAATTAGCAATAAGCTATCCTTAATTAGAGCCTGCTGCTCATGCATCTTGTCACTGATTCTTAAGCACTCATTAAACTCTTGGGAATGACTATTATTAGTTATGCAAGTGACGTACATGGCACCGGTGACCATTCTGCTTTCAGGATTCACCAGTGTGAGATTTCCATATAGTTCTATCTATAAATACAGTTGGTATTAAAGCCTTTGTGTATATGGTGTATCTATACCAACACCTATGCTCCAATTCCATGTTATGTGAAAGCCGTTAGCAGTACTTGTAGGGATCAGTGAAACTGAGATAATGATCTTCATATTCCTAAAAAGCTTTGTGAACATTTTTTGAAATACAAAATAAACCAACTTTATGAGAAATTCTTCCTGACCATAAACACTGGAGCATTTCCATCATCTGTATGTGATTCCAGCACATCATTTACCATTTGATAACAGTAATGCGTAGTAAGCAGGCAAGCAGTCAGATTCTTGACTTCCTCCCTGCTCTGGAATAGGAAAAATCTTTTTTTGTTATGGAAGTCATATTTGCTACAAGTGACACGATGCATGATCTGTGACTGAGCTGTTTGATATCACAAATCATCTGATCCCATTTTGCCCCCCTTGCTATTATTATCACAATCGTTATCTGTAAAACATATCAGTAATTTTGTTCAAGGAAAAAACTTTGAAAAAACCCTCCAAATTTAGAAGCCAATTCCAATATTGATTCCGCAATCGCAATGAAATTTAGTGAAAAGACACCCGCTTGGGGACTGCGCTCCAACTGACAAATCCATTAATAATATTTATGTATCACAATATTGACAGATTAATTATGCAAATATCATTAGTGATAAACAAACATGTTTGCTGGCTGTTAAGTGCTTTCCCTGCTGGGCTTTTATCACTGTCTCTGAAGAGTAAAATACTGGAGGAGAGAAATGGGTGGTGTTCCTAGAGAGGGGGCAAGGGGGTAAATAAATGGACTGTATATAAATAGCGTATGCTTTCTAATGAGAGTACTTCAAGTAAATTTCATTATGTAATTTAAAAACTAAGAACTTTAAATAATGGGAATGTTTGAAATCGGTAGATGAGTCATTATATTTGTGTCTCTGCCCCTCCCACAATGGGGAGATTTCCCCCAGTAGTTTGTGTCTCTGACCCTCCCACAATGGGGAGATTACCCTTCAATAGTTTGTGTATCTGCCCTTCCCAAAATTGGGGATTTTACCCTGTAGATTGTTTCTCTGCCCCTCCCACAATGGGGAGATTTCCCCCCAGTATTTTGTGTCTCTGCCCCTCCCACAATAGGGAGATGTCCCCCAGTATTTTGTCTCTGCCCCCCCCCGCCCCCCCCCCCACAATAGGGAGATTTCCCCCAGTAGATTGTGTGTCTGCCCCTCCCACAATGTGGAGATTTTCCCCTTGTAGTTTGTGTCTCTGCACCCCCGCCGCCCCCCCCCCCTCCGCTGCAATGGGGAGATTTCAGTAGTTTTTGTCTCTGCCCCTCACACAATAGGGAGACTTTCCCCCCAGGATTTTGTGTGTCTTCCCTCCCCGCTACAATGCGGAGATTTCCCCCAGTAGTCTCTGCCATGTGAAATGGGATTCTGACCTAAATTTGTTCTGGTGGCTCAGCTGTACAGATTGCTGGTCGGTGTGATGTAGTGGCTGATTGATTCTGTAAACGTAGAAATTGCTTTTTAATACCATCTATCCAGACTGGGAAGTGTCGACAAGGTGACAACTCCAGATCTGATTTCCTTGGCAGGTCACATGACCTCAGGTGTCTGTATGGGGATATTCAAGGCTATTTCCCTGCTCGTTACTTTATATTAAGGTGAGCTTTGTGAAACGTGGCTACATGATGGTTCCTCTAAGCCTGTGAGCCCCATATCCCATCTGCGTCACATCTCCTGGGCCCAGCTGTCACATCCCCTCCTATCTGGATGCTCCTTTATTTTAATCTCTCGGTCTCTGTGGCCATCCAGCATCTGCAGTAAATCCTTGAATGATGGCCAACGTGCAGAGTATTCTGCTGAACTGATACAAGCTGAAAACTGGTTGCCATGGGTTTACACACTTCATTATTAATTGTCCTCAAAGAACACAGAACAGAAATGGGAATGTTTCAAGTCTGTTCTACACAAGCACACTGAAATATATATTCCAATGGGTAATAAGTTTAAGAAGCTAAAATTAAAACCTATGTGGCTCACAGCTGATAGTACCAAACCATAAGGAACAAGAAAAGGGCATTCCAAAAATATAAATATGAAGGATCACCTTATCATTTGACACCTATAAAGAATATAACAAAAGATGTAAAAAGGTGATAAAATGTGCAAAACATCAAAATGAAAGACAGATTGCAAAGGAAAGTAAGGCAAACCCCCCAATTTTTTTAAATATATATCTCTTTGCGTCTGGAGGAAAAGAAGTTTAAGCTCCGGATAAGGAAGGGATTCTTCACTGTAAGGTCTGTGATAATGTGGAATCGGCTCCCTCAGGAAGTAGTTGCAGCAAGTTCTATGGATTGCTTTAAGAAAAAGCTGGATGATTTCTAGAAGCACAGAAAATAACTGGGGATTAAGGATTTAAAGTAAAGATAACAGAGACTGCTGATCCAGGGAACATCCGATTGTCTCATGGAATCAGGAAGGAATATTTCCCCTGTTGAAGCAAATTGTACCCGGGGATTTATTTTGCCTTCCTCTGCACCAACTATGTCCGTAAGGTTTTTTTATCTGGGATATGTTTATTTCCCTAGTGGGTGAACTTGATGGAATTATATCTTTTTTCAGTCTAACCTACTATGTAACTATGTAATTAATATTATTTGTAATATTTCCTTAAATTACTCCAAAAAAAGTCTTAAAGGGAACCAGCAGTGCTAAAATTATGGGAGACACAGCTGCTGATATTCTTGTGAAAATGCTTGCTGTCTAACTGTTTTGGCTTCAGATCATTTCTATTTGAATGATACAAGCATGGATACATCCTAATACAGCATGATTCACATAAACTTCATATTGGTATGGGAGGGAGAGAGCTGAGGCTTGCCATGGTATGGAGAGGTGGCATTTGCATGGGAAGAGTAGACTATGTTGTGTTAAGGTTATCCGGGGTAAGAAGAGTCATTTAGGGTTATAGGTTAGGAGAGGGGTATAAAGGGTTATGAGTCATTTAGAAGCTTGACATTTCCTTGATTCTCCCTGTTCTTGAATCTCTCCTCGTTTTCTTGGATTTCTATCTTGTGGCAAAGAAATGAATGTCACCCTTCTAATTAGTATTTTAAAACCTCTGACCCCTCACTGAAAAACATCTCCTGTGCTTTGTGGCGAGACCTTCTTTGAAAGGACACATCAATGATAAAGCTGAAAGAATTTTGTTGTTTGCTAATTTCTTTGCTGGTCTCAGGTAATGTCCTCCAGTGTATTGTGGTCACCCAGTTTTGGCTGGAGGCATCGGTTTGGAAAACTTGTATCCTCTCTGGAGCATTATGCCCTGAGGGGTTAGAGCAGGGGTCAGCAAACTCCGGCCTTTAGGCCAGACATGGCCTAGCTGGTAGTTCGTTCCAGCCTAATGCCCCCTGGCCAATGCATATGGAGGAGAGGGATTTCACTTCAGGGGGTGTTCCCTGGTGGGGGCGGAGCCATTAGGGCGGGACCCAGACTCCGGCCCAGTGTGCTTCCGCCCACCCTGAAATGGTCTATTGGCCATAAAAGTTTGCCGACCCCTGAGTTAGAGTTTCAATTGGAACCATAGAACTTTATAGTACTTTATGCAGTCTTTTTGCTCCGCTGTTGTAGTTTTTAATAATGCTCCTGCACCGTGGGAGTAAAAACGAAACTTGATGCTGTGCCTTTTATTTTATGGTACAGTGTAGATTTCTCAGTGCAGTGTGTGAGGTTTCCTTCTAATGGAGCAGATTAAGATTGTGAATTATTTACATTTATTTGATTTTAATACCACTACTGGCTCCTAATTTCAAAAGGTTCTACAATAGAAAATACCATTTATGTGCCAACAATGCCAATGACACCTTAAAAATGCACAGTCCATCCTTCCCAGACTCTGCTACCCCATGTCACCCTTATGTACACAACACAGAGTGTTTTTGTTGTAGTTATATATATTTCTGACACACCAAAGCAAGTGTGGGACAAAAAGTTTTTTCTGCACATAAATACCATGAATAACTTAACATCTTTCTCATTATCAAAATTCACAGAATTCAACCTTAACCCAATTTTCTGCATAACCTTTATAACTCCCAGTTACCAACTTCAACAACCAGGCTGCACGTCTGATAACGCAAGGTCCATACCACCAACAGTTTTCCTTCTTTCCAACACCAACACGGTAGCCGCCCAGCACCACCTCAGGGGCCCATTACCATATTTAAATTACAGGGGAACTCCACCATAAGAGAATCCCCCATACCAAGTTTATGCATTTTTCCTACAAGACCCTTACCTTCTCAGATCCCAACCACCACAAAGCACAGGCGCTCCGCCACATTCGAAGTGCTCGCTAAACCCCATCTTGCAAGCCTAGGAACCACAGATTTATCCCAATGGCATTCAGGTGAACCCCATCACTTCTCAAAAACTTCTATGTCGCCTCCTCCTGCTCCCTGTGCCGCACCACTATAGGAATGTTCCTGGCCACAAAACGACTCGCCTCCTTAGTAACTTTGATCCTGGCTTTATTAATCCGCTCAATAGAACGCACTCCCATCCAACTTGTCCTGGCCAGTATATACAACCAAACCACAACTAAACCCGGAAACTCCACTCTAAACCGAGGAAAACACACCTTCACATCCCTTATCAATTCCCTTTTAGAACATTTTCCCAGATCATTACCCCCAGCATGGATCACCACCACCCCCGGAGGTCTATCCAGAACCACAAACCTGTGAATCTTCGGCATCAACCTACTCCACAGCATTCCAGGCACATTAATCCATGGAAGCTTAACATCTTCCCAAGACAGGCCCAGCTGTCGACCATTTGGCCTCGCCTCCACTCTTCTAGCACCCCACCAGACATAGGAATGCCCGACGATCCATACAAAGCAAGCCTGACCGCCTAAGAAACACAAGTAATGAAAACAAAGCCTCTGTCCGTCCCAACAACCAAAAACCACCACCCCCAGCAACATTCCGCCTCACCCTTACATCAAATGAGGTCCCACACAGGACCGAAACCTCCTAGATTCCCATCTCCTGATACGTCTAATCGTCTCTTCCCCCCACCCCTACCTAACCGCCTTAGTAGCGGCACCAATACGAAAAGAATGGGAAGAATAACCTTGAGTCCCCATCCACAAGTCCCTTAAACAACGTATAAAAACTGCCAAAAACTGAAATTTGGACAAAAACTTACCATCCTCGTGAATCAGCAACGGGCCCTCACCCCGTGGTCACCGACTCATCGACTCTTCCACCACCCGCACTGGACAGTCCCCCAACCATTCTAGATAAAACAACAACACAGTGAAACCCCTCCCCCTTTAACCCGTCTTTGACCGCCGGATCACTAAACTCACTTGATCTGTTGACAAAACCACCTACTCATATAACATCCCACTTGGCCGAGACATGGACGGACTCACCAACTTACTAATCCTCATAGCCCCAAAGAATGCCAACACACGCTGTACACACCTCCCCTAAGCCTGCAACCAACCTTTGAAGAAGCTGAACAGACACGGGCCTCCTCCCATCTGGTGCCCGCCTGTGCCTCTTGTACCTTTTAACTGCCTGCTGCACTACAAAATCCTTTGTCACATCTCTCACCTCATGCACCTTGCATCCACAAACGGTCGGGACAAGGGCAACCTCGCTGCAGTGCAAACGAGACAATATGTCATTACACACACAATATGCCACCACATTGCCCCAACAATCAAAAAATGCTCCAGAACTACCAAATTCTGTACCAAACTGGACTCCACCCACTCCCGCGGCTATACCTCTTCACACCACTTACCACCAAAATAGGCCCCAAAACCAGTGACCCCCTCCGCATCCTTAAACAGTTCTAAGTCAAATGAATCTACTGGTCCATCCAAACACAAAGCCCGGCCATTGAACTCATCCAAGAACCACCTCAATACCCTGAGATCCTCCCTTAACTCTCTATTCAGCCGAATAAAGTGAGGAGGTGCTGTTACGCCAGCCGTAGCCACCGCTAACATCTACAGAAGATCCTCCCCATCCGCATCCCCCGGAAAACAAAGCTCAACTTTCCTAAAACAGTTGAACTTCCCTCAACCTCATTTTACGCCTGCCACATGCAGCTGTAACCTCCTCCTGCAAAGAGAACAGTTTATCCTGCGGCAATCTACTCTCCATTGCCAGGGTATCCAATTCAATTCCCAAGAAAACCAAAGCAGCTACCGGCCCTTCGGTTTTCTCGGCCGCCAAGGGCACTCCAAAACGCTCCGCCACATGCTGCACCGTGGCCAGCAACACCCTGCAAACTGAGCTGCCTGGAGGACCAATCAACAAAAAGTCATCCTAATAATGAATGACTGACCCCACCCCCGCCACCAAAAACACACGAAATCTAACAACCCATAGGAAGGCAATGATCAACAAAATACTGCCCTTGCCACTGAATCCCCAAGAGCCCTATACTCTCTGGATTAACCGGCAACAACCCCAGTCCTATACCTACCTGCATCTCCCCTTTTGACCCCCGAGGCACCAACATCCTTGCAAACATTAGCAAGCAATCTTTCCGCACTCCCCATACTCCCCACCCTCCCCAAAGACCCAAACCCAACCTACTTGGCAGTCCTGCCGATCCTGGACCTGCCACCAATCCTCCTGGGCCCTACACTGCATCAGGTGCCCAACCCGCTAACTTCCCATCTTCTGACAAGCAAAACTCCCCTTCCGAGCGGGGAGCTTCCTGTGACGCAGCCGCGTCACTTTCGGTGGATGCCAGGGTCGTGGCCTGCCTGTCTCAGACGTCACACCCAGGCCAGATCCCGGGGCCTCATCGGCCACTGGTCCCCTCCGCTGGGACCTCGCCATATGTGAGGCACCGGCTTCAGGTGAGGCCTCCATATCAGAGGCCTCCTGTCTAGTAGACCGGGTGCTGCAGCCCCTCTCAGCCACAGCACACTCAACAGTAGCACTCCTCCCCTGGGGCCCAGCAAAACGCAAGGCCCTGGCTTCAGATGCGGTCTGCCCTCTCCAGGGCTCACCACGCAGTGAACAGGGGCTTTGCTCCCTGGCAGCCGCAGCCCCCTGCAATGAGCTTCGCCTAAGTGGGGGATTCCTCCCTAGTCTAGACCCTACCTGGGCATTAGCAACTCAGGTGGGCAGACTAGAAGGGTCCCTGCAGGGTCTCCCGTGCTGGCACCGAGCCCTTTGAAAGCCGAGGCCGCAGCCCTTCTAAACTAGCTGATAGCAGCCCCCTCCCTGTCAACTGACTCCTTCACACCAACCTGTGTCCTCGCTAAATGTTTTCTTCCTACAAAGAGACCTCCCACACCCCATACAGTCCCTCTTAAACTTTCTAACTACCAACCCCACTAAACTTCCAACCAATCCTCCTTCACTCCACCCCTAACATCCATCAACCATTCAACCCTTACTTCTCCTGGGCTCCTGGCTGTGTACCCCGTCATGCAGGCCCTATGCTTATCTTTAAAGCTGCGGGCTTTAAAGACTGGAACTTTAGTCAACTCTGATTGAGTAAATTGTTTTTGTTGCTTGTTCAGCCGACCACCAACACTGTTGTCTGTGCTGCATGTCTACATTTGATTATATTTACTTTGCTAATGCCATTTTGGGCATTTTCATTGCAAAGTTTTCTCTCGCAAAAAAGACAGCTAAATATTTCTCTGGTCTATTAATTGGGAAGTGGTGGCTGTTTTTCTTAACACTTTTATTATTCTAAATATTATAATAATTCATGAAAGAATCTAAGAAATGTACAGTTTTTTTTGTGATGTTTTGTGTTGATCTCGCCTCTGCAGATTAGGGCAAGAACCCCCAATGCAGGCTGAGGATGAGAGAAGAGGATTAAATTTAATTACCTTTCTTCTCTATGTTTTAATCAAGCTGAAGCCTCAGCCACACTCCATAATCTGCGCTGCTCAACTACCTTGGTAACCGTCCATCATAAAGGCCGTCCTGCTGTCTCTGCATCTATTTTGGTCGCACTAACATTTCCTGTTCCTGAGATAGCTATTGCTGATAGACATGGTGAGATGGAAGTCATTAAATTCTGCAGACTGCAGGAAGAGTGCAACGCAATAATAAAAGATGCAGAGGAATCTGTCTTTGTATTGAAACATTTGTCCATAGAATTTAAAGCAGCAATGTGGTAACATGCACATTTCAACAACCTCCCTCAGCTAATTGTTTTTGGCTTTTGCAAATTATGTCTGGTTGCTATGGGCTACAGCACTTTTGAGTCATCACTGCCCTAAGCAATTGTAGGCAATGAGTAATTGCATGTAGCTCTCGCTAACCTCTGACGTTGCAGACACTGTAGATGAGTTCAGCCTGGAAGTTCACAGCAGAAACTGTGCAGTCGTTCAAGTGGTTTTCTTAGCAGGTCAAGTCATCTTGAAGCGCCCTTCCAGCACACTCTGCCTCACTCTCCCATTTCTCTTCCAGCGGGAACTTGGCAAGATCAGTCTGCTTCACCCTCAGCAGTGATTCAGCAGCTCAGCTCACCCTGTACCTTCCTCCCAGCAGTGACCTAACAGCTCTGCTCCCTCTGTAGCTGCCATTCAACAGCTCAGCTCCCCTCATGCAGCTCCATTTACTGCTTAGTTATGGCTGCTGTAGAACGCTCCTGTACAGACCCCATAGATGATATGTTGTCAATATTATTATCAGCCTAAAGAGAAATTCACAAAGTTACAACTAATGAATTTGGCTGTTTGTAGACTAAAACTAAATGAAGAAATGTGATCTTTCTTAAACTCTACTAATCTTCCTCTCTATCTACTAATGAAGTGCAATTCTAAACCAGAAAAATATCAGGTTTGTGTTCTTGAATCAGCTCCATGTTCCCAAAATACTATACCATATTCCAATACCTGGGAATACCTGGTTTATACCTGGGACCAGCATAAATGACTCCACTCTACGCAATATCCAACACTTGGTGTACTCCTGTGTACATATTAAACTTGGTGCCCTTTGCACCTAAATCCTATAAACTGACAGCACTCTAGACTATGTTGAACTTGGTACCCAGGGACCCTAAAAATGTAATTATAAATTTAAATAATTATAAATAATATGCTGGGCTAGGTGCCATATAAACCCAGGGGGCCCAGAGATTGACTACTCCCCTCCCTATACAGTGTGCTGAGCTAGTTGCCCTATATGCCTGGATTCCATATGCTGAGCTTGGTTCTTTATGTATTGTATAATACATTTACTGAGAACCGTCCAATAAGGAGAAAAGAATGTTGGATTTTTCACAAGGGTTTTCCATCTAATCCTTTTAATGCTGCTTGACTTTCCTAGTAATGAAGTGCATTTAATGTGACATTTTCCACCACAACGCAGCGTAAAGTACTGAATATGTTCTGCAATTAAAGAGGGAGAGCTCACACATGACTGGGGGCTAATTGACATCTCGCTTAGGAGACGAGGATGTATGTTAATAATTCAAAGCTCAGTAGTTCTGTATCACAGTGTGTGTGGTCCTAAGTAGGAATATAAAGCCAGGGTCATATATAGATCCTGGTAGTGACACAGTCTAAAAAATGTTTAATCGTTGTTTACGTGTTATGTAAAATTATTTCTGCACCAATTTTTTGTAGACCTTTTATAACTCCCACATGTCCTACAAATCTAAAATGTGAAAAACAAATATTTATCTTGGGGCTACAAACTGCTTTTCAGAAGAAAAGGAATCTATGTGCACTCCATCCGTGCCAGCCTGGTTGGGATACAAACCATTTCTTTCTTGTCAATTATCAATCATGCATGTGAAATATTCCACTTCTACTTATAGTTGGGGGGGGGATGTTTTATCTGATTGTCAGCTCTGTGGTCTAGAATGTGACTTGTGATGTGGGAGAGGGCTGAAGTAGTATGCGGTGTATACAGGGTAGAGTGGGGTTTTCTCTTACTTGGAATTTCAGCAACTTCTCTGATATGTATAACAAGGAATATTTGTTGTACTGACAGTATATTTAAGGAGAGACCCCACCACCAAAATGTCTGCCCCAATTATAATTAATGAGCCATTTCCAGAGATATCTTTCGTATGTGACTGTGCGGTGCTGCCTCAGCCCACAAGCAGGGATGGAAATAAAAGGGATCCCAATTTATCTGCTCACAAATGTCTTCACTCAAAAGTTTGTCTATTAATTATATTTTCACACTTTAGACTTTACTTCCATCCAAGAAAATATAAAAAAAAGCCTTCAGAAACTCTGCAGAGAAATACAATTCATCATACTGTCAAGGCTTTGTGCAACTTCAGAATCATCATAATCCTAATGAGCACCCCCTGTTCACATCCCAGGACCCCCAACTTTTATTGTCTGCATAACAAAAAAAAAAATAGCATTGTGGTTTTTTAATTAGATGCTGCTAATCTGAATTTATCTTATTTACACTAAAATTCAACTATAAATATTAAAATGGAATCCACAACTACCAGCCATGTACCTTCATGTATTGTTTCTGCTATTATTCTGCATTGTCCCACAGACACTTGCTACATGACTTTGTCTGGTTTATCACCTGCCCTCAGCTTCTTACATGACTTTTCTTTATTTGCTGCCTGTCCTGACTTCAACCTGTTTTACCACTCTGCCATGGCTTGCTTTTGTTCCAGTCACAATGCAGGCTTCTGGGAATTGCTCACTATTAGATGAACTCTGAAAACGAAATTCAGAGCTTCTTATTTTTGTACAAGAAGTTCAGAGGGAGTATTAATCTGCTGGAAAAATGTATCCAATCTCTGACCCTCCAGCCTCTGCAGCCAGTGCGCCACTATCATCGTTTCCTGCACCCGAACCGATAAGTACCTTTGCCTGCACACTTCCCTGTAGACTTTCATAGCTAATGCCTCCTTTATTTCTCCCTGCAACACAGAACCCTTGCTGAGGAATGAACCAAGGTGGGCATAGTCATTTCCTTGTTTGTCATTTCCTCCAGGGTCATAGTCCAGTATAAAAATATATCACAGGGTTTAACTGATGCAGTTTCAAAACTCAATGGAACAATGCCGCTTTGAAACACCAATTTCGCGTTGGTCTGTTAGAACAGCAGAAGAATGAGTAAGCACAAGTTGGGGTTCCCAATTCTTTAAGTCACCACATATGACTAGCTACTCAAACTCACCCCCGCATCCATGAACATCATATGGAAAAGATGGAGACACCGTGTTTCGGTATCGGTTCCTACAGAGACTCCCCAGCCAGTTGCACCTCTGGAATCTCCTGAAGCTATGCAACTTGGATAAGCAAAACCTTCCCTGTCAAGAGAGGAATGCCAGAGACATTTACAAGTCAACTTTTGCCCGTACTGTGGTGGCTCAGGTCACTTTCAACATGGTTTCCCTGTCTGTCTCCTGGGTAAAGAATGGGAAGAAGCTAATTTCCCTAACCCTGGCTACTTCCTCCACTCTTGTGTCACTCTCTCTCTCCTTACAGAGATTGTTAAAGTCCATTATCGCTTCTGGAGCATGTACATGTTTTCTTGATGTCTCTCTTGCTTAAAGACTTCATCTTCCACTGTGCACCAAGATCAGTCCATGGTTAAAGGTAACTTTTTTGGAGTATGATCGCCAGTTTTATCTGTCCAATCCATTTTGTCTGTTGTGTGGGGAAGTTGAGAAAAAAGATTTGATCCCACTCATGTACCAAGACTACCTGGATGAGTTAGAACAAAAAGGGAACCGATTGTTTTCTGTGTATTTCCCTTGTACTTAGGATTGCCCTATAGAGTTTTTGCAATGGACCAAGATTCCTTTTGGGTGCATTTACCCCCGTTTAAGCTCAAGCTCAACACTCTTAGGGACTATATTGAAGAAAATCTTAAGAAGGGGTTTATCCACCTGTGCATCTTACCCACTGTGCTGGAATATTCTTTGTTGAAAGGAAAGACCATACTCTATGACCTTGCTTTAATACAGGTATAAAGAATATTTACCCTCTACCATTTATTCATAAACTCATTCAGGGGCTAAAATCAACAAAGGTATTCATTAAGTTGGATTTGCATGGAGCGAATGGAAGACTGCATTTTGCACCCGTTTCTGACATTTTAAATGTGTGGTGATGCCTTTTGAACTTTTACATTGCTCCTGTAAACTACACATTCAGGGATTTCCTTGATGCTTTCATGGTCATTCCCAGGATAATATCCTGACCATCTCTTCCTCCCTTTAGGAACATTGGGCTACGTTAAAATTGTGCTTGCACATCCAGTTCCTTTTCCTGATCATCTCTACTAAAGCAATTGTTTGTGGATTAATTTTTATCATAACTAACCCTAATGATTTTTTTAAGATTTCAGCTATCCTGAAATTCCCAGTCTCTGTGGATAAGAAGGAGGTCCAGCAATTTTTTAGGTTGCACTCATATGTACTGAAAATTTTATCATGAATTTCTCTGTCATGTTTTTCTGGCTAAACTCACAAGAGCTCATGTTGCCATTTCTTGGTCAGAAGAAGCGCAGGGATTTTGAAGAGGCTGAAACGGCTCTTTTCCTCAGCATCCATTCTCAAGCTTCCTCATTCCTTCTTTGGGCCTAAGGCCCTTCTGCACCCAGTCTGCGTCCTTTCACAGAAGCTAATCAGCCAGAGAACCTACTATATTGGCGACTGTGAATTTTTAACTAATAAAACTGCTTTCGAGGATTGATGCTACCTGCTGGAAGGGGCCACTCAACCCACTACTGGTCCTTGCAGACCAAAAAAAACCTCAAACACCTGAGAATAGCTGAATGCCTTTGACCCTGGCAGCCTCGCTGTGCTCTTTATTTTTTCAAGACTTGATTTCCACGTGACCTTTTGACCAGGATCTAAGAACATCAAATCAGATTCCTTATCTCGTATGTATCCTGAAGACTTTGTACCAACTTCTCCTGACACCATTTTGTTTAAAACAATTTCCTTATGGTTTAAACCAACCTTTCAGCACAAGGCAGTCTTCCAGAGTCGAGCAAGGTAATGCCATCCCTGATCTACACTGGAATGGGGATCTTTTGATTTATCAGAAAAGATCTATGTGCCAAAGGATCCCCAGGTGCCAGTATTTGAATTCTACCACGATTTCCGGCTGGCTGGCATTTTGCTGTATCTAAGACATCCTGTCCTACCTGTGCGTGATGAAAAAGTACTAGGGCCAAACCTTGGGGGTTGCCAAAAATTTGAACATTAAAGTTAACCTACTTTATTCTGAAGGGCACACCTTCTGCAGTTTCCACTGCTGAGACCTTTTGGAGAAAGACTGGCTGACTCCATGGGGGCCTTTAAGAATTTATATCTGACAGAGGTATCCAGTTTACCTCTTGTTTTTGGCGAGAGCTCTATTAACAATTGCAGATCCAGGTCTCTTTGTCCTCAGGGTACCACCCTTAGACCAATGGTCAAACTAACCAGATCCTCCAAAGATACTTTAGATGCTTTTTTTCAGTATCCCTGGATGACTGGTCCTCTCTTCTTCTTATGGCCAAATTTTCCTACAATATTGCCATTCATGCCTACTTCTCAGTCACCATTTTTTTTGGCCAACTATGTTTTCCAGCATGCATTCATTCACAACAGTCCTTATTAAGCCATGGAACCTGAAGTCCTTGACTGATTGAAGTCCAATGTCCAGTAACTTGAAGATTTTCCATTTCTTTCAAAGGGGATCAAGAATTTGAGGCCTATTTGGGATTCCAGAAGAAGATCTGACCAAATCCAGTACCTTGTCAAGTAGAAAAGTTTGGGGTCAAAGGAAAACCCTTGGGTTCCATCCTAGCATGTCCATGCCAATAGTTTTTTACCTTCCTCTGGATCAACAATGTATATGTGGTTTCATCGGGAATATTTTGGTTTCTATCATGTTTATTTCCCCTGTGGTTGAATTTGATGGATGAATGGCTTAACTTTCAATCTGTATAACTATGTAACTAAGAGGTTGGTTTCAGCGTTCCATTGGGCACATCCTGATAACACAGTCCTAGGGGCAGCCAGAGGCTACCCTTGGGAAGGGGGGCAATGTAACCACTCCACCTGCAGATCGTCCTGCATCCGCAATCTCTTCCACACTTCGTCTGTCCCATTCACAGTCCCTTACTTGCTCCTGCTATCCCTTCCCACAGTCTGACGAATACAGACAGTGACACAGGAAGATAGGACCCTGCCCCGAAGAGCTTACAATCTGCTTCAACATTCTCTCCCTGCTACCACAGCCCCTTTCCCACTCCCGCTGTGACTTTGCTAGCAAAAAGTCCTCCCCTGTGAGATTCTTTACTGTATCTATATTGTTTTTTGTTGTGAAGAGATGTGTACAATGCACAACAAATATACAGGTAACACCTTTTTCTATCATTGTATAAGTGCTGTCCAGCCAGGTTATGGCAGATTGTGAAATGTTAACTTGTTCTGGTATGTTCCACTAAACAATAAAAAATTTGCTGTGTAGGCAGAGCAGAGTATAATTTACAGACATGACTTCTAATCATCAAGAATAGGTCTACATAAAGATGGAATCCTTGTATATCACATCTATTCATTATAAATCCTTTCCTACATCTTTCATTAAAATATAGGTTCTTACACCTTTATTGCCTGCCCTGCTTGTTTATATCCATAGCGATAACTTCCATTTTAGTATAAATAATCACCTCATGATGGGTGTTCCCAGCTTTCTCACCATCTTCATCACCAACGAGAGATAGTAAGGTGATATTTGTGAAATTGCTTTCACTAATTCTTAGTATGTTGTGAGTTTACATTGTTAGCTTTACAAGTTAATTACAAAGCCCTCCAACATAGTATTGTCACCAATATTTGGGAGTTCAGGGGGGCCTAAAGATACATCTCCCAAGAACAAAAAACATTCAAAAGTATGCTGTTTTTTCACTAACATAAGTTAATGAATAGTCAGGAAAACTTCTTTAAAAGTCACCCCCCCCCAAAAAAAAAATTGTATTGTCCCCAACTTTGTTATTGGGGCCACCATTGAAACATGTCCCAAATGAGATAAAAACTTTTTATAAATAAAAGTTAAAGTATATACATGAAATACATTTAAAAAAGCCAGAATGGTGCATTTATATGTTTTCCATGCACTCAGGGGGTTGCAATTAATTTAAAAAGTGGCTTTAAAATTATGTTTTACTTTGACAATAGAGTGACAATCAATGATGAATACTTGAACACTTAGGCAGTGTACACTTGTTCAATTATTGTTGCTGGAAACAATCTTTCATGATCATTGACAAAAGAGTGACAGATGAGCGCTATACACACAGTGCCATGCTGTTGTATGGAGATGGGAGGGGGGTCAGGAGGAATCCATGAACATCATCAGGCAACCTTTGTACACGTTAATTTCTAGCTGGCCCAATCGTTCGTATTGGGCAAGAATCATCTGAGGTGTGTACATAGCCTTATATTTAAAGTGGCTGTGGAAATAATACAATTGGACAATCGAGGGGATGTGAATATAGAATTCTTGGGAAATGAGTGGCTGTGTATATATTTTACTTGCACAATAGGATAGCTGTATATATATATATTATTTTTTGACAATGGAGTGGGTGCAGATAAAGTGAATAGGAACCTTGGAGTGCTTTTGGATATAGTACACATGGAAAAGTGAGTGGCCGTGAATATAGTATATATGGGCAATGCAGTGGCGGTGGATATATCTTACATAATTAGATTGGCTGTTGTATCATATTGTTAGTAAAGGAAGAGAGGGATCCCAGGCCCCCGGAAAAGATTATTTGTAGATGTAATCCATGATATTATTAGTAGTAGCTAGGTTAGCAATTATTAGTATTAACAGAGGAATTGAGGGATCCCTTGGTCTGCTGGCTATGTTACGCAAAGTTGACTAAAACAAAATCTATTAGATGGAAGTCAGAGATGTGTTGGTTGGGGTTAGACTATGATGCTCAGATCTCACTGGACATTCGATGAAGCATTGGAATTGTTGCATTTCCCAGTGTATTAGGAAATAGTCCTTGTAGTATCAGTTAGTGAAATTGGCTTTTGATCTTTTTGAATTGTTTTCCTTTTTTTGTCTAAAAAGCTTCTTCCAACTGGCATCTGTCAAATAAATTGAGCAGATTGTGGGTCAGCGTGCTGCATGTCATCCAAGAAAATTACAATCCCCATCTCTTTTTATTATGTAAAATCTTTCATTTTCTGAGTAGTAAAAATCTGAATTTTCTTCATTAGAGTTGAATTGGCCTTTTGGATATTCAAAATGATTAGTGCCAAATACCGTCAATTAGCTCATGCCAACACAGAATGTTCTGTGCCTTACTGGCGCCTACATGGGTGAGAAGAATGTTCTTTTTTTTGTTAGAATTTCATCTGCAGGCCTCTTTCCTGTTTGATGGAAACATTATAGAGCAGCGGCTGCTTTCTTTTCTTTGGCAAGTTTTGAGGAGCCAGAGAGGAATTAATTGACAGAGTAATGGAGGGAAAGGCCTTGCCACAATGAGACGGTGATCTCTGTAACTCTTTCTGGGATTGGATAAAGAATTTGATATTGTTTCATATTAAATATTTTAACTGATAAAGCGACTATGGTTTCTTTAACAGGGATCACAATATGATAAGGACACATCAACATTTCATGTGTATCTCCATACCTGTGCCCCAGCAAAGAATAGAATACAATATGATTACAGCTGAGCAGGGTTAGGAATACATTTGGAACATAGCAGACCAGTGGAATTCAGGAAGTGTTCTTCCTAGAGGGGTTGCTGGTGTCTACATTCACATGTATTCGGGCTGGGTGAATGTCCATGTACTGTTTTGGGAGAATAAATAGAAGGGAGGTATCTAAATGAGAACATGTATGGTTGGGGGTCTTGCTGTCTTCTACATACAGGTCATTTACACAGAGGAAATTTCTGCTATTTGCACATTTAACATGATGGACATTTGCGAGTTTCTCATCATTGGTGTATGTAGCAGATGAGGTGAACAAAGACCGGAAATGAATGACTTCTAGGTTCCAACATTTTTAGTCATGTGCAAATTACTTGTAATGAATGATTTTGTTAAAGTGTGATGTATTCCCTACAAATGCTGGATCATGCCTCTTAGCATCATTTTCTTACATGACATTTGTCTCATGTAGTGACTGTCTGTAAGATATCTGTCACAACACCATAATACAACAGATGACCGGTATGGTTCCAGGCTTTTATCATTTGTGACAGGTTTATCCTTCAGCAGCTATACATGGCGATTTTCCTACATCCATGGTATTATCAAGTAATAAATCGCTCATACATGTTATAATCATGTTACGTTTAACAAGTAATACGGTTGTATAAACACAGCGGTTGTCCCATGTTATCTGCCCTCAGTCCTAGTTTTTTTCATACTGTATATGGACACTAAAGGTCTGTCCTTATTATGTCATTGCAACAATATTCAGAGGGCATGTGACCAGATATGTGAATGTATCAGGGATCCTTTCCCATGGTATATATCATCTTGTGTGGTCTGATTATTGCCTCTACTAATTCCACTCTCTGTTCAGTTAGCTACAATAGGTGTTTGTGTGCTGGCCTATGTAGAAGGGCCATAAAGTCATAAAGAATAGTAAAGCTGTATTATGTCAGGTGGAGGTAATATATAAATGTTTGTTGTCCCCTTTTTCCATGGGGAGGTCCTCATTAGTGGAAGTATAGAAGTTACACGGCCATCTTTTTATTCTGAAAGTTGTCATGTCTCTTCAGAAAAAGGTAAATGGACCAGCACTGGGCTTTTGCTCCATAGTTTAGGTGGTTATTAATGTATATGAGTAACAGATGGTGCCTTCTGGCGATAAAAGTGTTAAGCGGACAAAAGCTGCAAAACTGAATAAATCTACGAAGGGATGCTGGCTGAGCAGATGGTGAGATGGTTCAGACCCGCTCCCATTTGTGCCCTGGTGTTTGTAGTGGATTATCACTCTCCCAGGCCACTTCTCAAGGTCACACTATAGAAACCCCTTCCAGGCGTCACCACCTGTGGATTATCAGTGGCTGCCAAATTCTTCCACTCAATATCTCTCTAGCCAGATCCTGTGTCCTCTGCATGGCATGTCTCGCACCCCTTCCAATGTGCGCCAGTGCTCCTGTAGTGCTTACTGCATTTTAATGATCGTGGCTTGACCTCAATACATTGTTATCACATGAGGCAAAAGGCGCCACATTACCTGGAGGGAAAAACAAGTTATTTTACACCTTTCTAGTTTTTCATTTAAAATAAAGAATGCTGGAACCAAATAGATATTTTAGAAGTAATTGATAAAATAGCAGAAAGTGGCTGGCATTTTTGGTGAATATTTGCCAAAAACATTGGCATCTACAACAACAAGACATTCTGGATTACATTGCAAACATTTTTTTTTTGGCAAGTCATGTAACGTTAGCTTGTAGATAACCACCATGGGGTTTCTTTTCTATCTCTACTTCATCACATTATAGTCCAGTCTGGAATCATGCGGAGGAAATTTGCCAGCAGTTACCGTTACCCAACATTTTAACCTGCAATCTCAGTGATTTCTGTCATCAGCTGTGATACATGACCACCTAATGTAATGTTTGGCGGGAATTACTGGGGAAAAGTAATGTACAGATGTCCTTTATTAGTAAGCACAGCTGGTGGCAGCACGAGCTATAATCTGAAAATGTATATTCCCTGTTTAGTGTACTCAGTGGAATGTGGAAGATAATTGGGTCAGAATGATGTATGTTGAGGATGGGAGGTACAATGGTTACAGAGGATGGCTGGGATGACTGGAAAATGGAAATGATAACTGACATGGAGGATGGAAGGTTTGACTGACAAAGGATTGGAGCAGATCTGTGAAGTTGCTGTAAGAAATAATTATTGGGTCCATTCAGTTAGAGTCAGCAAAAATGTGCCAACTCTGGCTCCTAATAAATTAAAAAGTGAAATGTTAAAATTTCAAACTTTTTTTATATAATAGCCTTATTTATGGAGGAGACTTCCAATGTGGTCAGAGGCTAAATCTATCACAGAAATGGAGAGAAGGGTTTGTTCCTGCCAGTGATAGACTAAGTAACAGTGCTTGGTATTCAATGGCATTGGACAATACATTATGTACTATGAGAGTTATTACATGTGTTTGGTTATGTGGGGATTTACTTATATGCAACATTGTCAAGATGTTAACAATTAGGTTTTGTCTGTTCTAGACACAAAAATATGATGTTCCTCTTGATGAATCATAAAATGCAAAACGCGCCGGGTAACACAGTGATTATTAAGAAAAAATGGTTATTGTGATGGTCACATTTTTAACATTGTGTATATGTTTGTACATTTTATTTTTGTTGACTAAAGTATAAATTGATATCCTATGATATCCTATCCTATGATATGTACACACCTAGTCACATTTGCTGTTACTTTTCTATGTCAATGTTTGATAGGAATATAGGAATAGGAATGTGGTATGAAAGTTTAGTACTTCTCTGCTGTAACTTTGATATCACATGTCTAATAGGATGTTCCTCAATTTTTGTAGTTTCTTTTTAATACTTCATAGCATCTTGATAAAAAAAATAATTATAACCTCATTTTTTATTTTTGTTTTATGGTTTCAATCAGTTATAGCCAGAGTCTAAGGTACCATTAACAAAGAACTTGGAGTCAAAGGTTTTATGTACCGTCCCAACAGCCCTGGTAGAAGGAGATGACTGTCAAAGAGGATTGGACTAATGACAGATGTAAAGGATGGGGATAAATGACTGACATGGAGAATAGGAATGATTGACTCACATGGAGGATGGGGAATGAGGTTTGAAGGGATTACCAATATGTGATGACACTCAAATCTATCTGTCCACCTCTGACTTGTCCCTCTTCAGTCCTGGATTAGGTCTCATGCTGCCGGTCAGCCCATCATGGATGTTTGACTGA
>NC_092868.1:61280105-61353647 GCF_032062135.1 Pyxicephalus adspersus
TGTTTGTAACATGGGAAGCTCCTTACAATTATCCATAACCCTCCCCCCAACTACCCCCAATCCACCCTCCACTAGTGTCTGACCCCTGACTAACCTTTCTGCCCCTTATTTACCTGTCCCACCCCTCTGTCCTAGTTTAAATATCCCTCCACCATTCCCCTAAATCTTTCCCCCAGCACAGCAGACCCCCTTTCATTTAGGTGCAAACCATCTCTGGCATACAGGTTGTACCCCAATGAAAAGTCAGCCCAGTGCTCTATGAACCCAAACCCTTCCCTTCTACACCGGGACTTATGCCATGCGTTTAGCTGCCTAAGCTAATTCTGCCTTTCCTGTGTTGCCATGGCACAGGCAATATTCCAGAGAACATAGCCCTGGAGGTCCTTTTCTTCAGCTTGAAGCAGCACTATGAAGTCTCAGCAGCCAATGGAAGGAACTACTCTGCTCATTGGCTGCAGTCTAACTCCAAGTACCCTTCTTCTGCAAACAATCTCAGAGCAGAGAGGCTGAGAGACCATTCATTGCCAAAGGGAAACTGGGGATGCTGCAGGGTACTGACCGCTATTTGCCTGATCTCCCCTGCCAATGTTAGCAACACCATCAAGGAGAATAAACAGGGCGCACTGACCTGCATGGGATCACCAGCCAGATCATTGCCTCCTAACACATGCAAAGTATAACTGTAACAAAGTATTGGATCTATGATGAATATATAAGAAATATGAGGTATAAGGAATATAAGGGACATATCACATGGGAATTTTGACATGGAAGATGGATAAAGTATAAAAGGTCTGCTTTTGCTTACATAGAATTGATCAGATTTATTAGAAATACAGAAGACTCTCGTAAAGTTCATACTCCTTGGGAAACATTTTTCATATTTTGAAGATAAGCCCGTTTAGGGGTGTGCTATACATTTTCAGCCTGTCCTGGGATAAACACAAGCTACACTGATCTTCATTTTTTTTTTTTTAATTATTTTACTTTATCTGATAAGAGTAAAAATGTGTGACAAACATTATTGATAATCGATCTTCTTCTCTGAGAAAAAGCAACTGAGGGTGAAAACATGAAAGAGGAATGTTCTGCAGAAAAATGAATTGGGCAGGCAGACTTCACAGTCAAATCAGTTTCTCAAACCTCATTGTTACTCCAAAACTCTTTGTCAGTGTTAGTAATATTACCTCCTATTACAGCACATGTGTTGGCGGGGCATATTTGTGGTATGAGAATGTATTTGCATGTTTTATTGAGTTAAATAATATCCAAAAAAAAAAACCATGTATAACCAGTACCAGCCTTTATCAATGTTTTACATTTAGTGGAAAGTTACTGATTGGTACATTTACCAGCTTGTCAAAAAAGAAAAAAAACAGATTACAATTTATGTAAGAACAGAGGTTTAATTTACATACATTTAAATATTTGGATTCCAGATTTGCTTTTCAAGGTATAAAAGAACTTATTCTTAGAACATATGTAGCAGGTAATGAATTGAAGCAGGTACACTGAGAGAACAGTCATATATCAATAAGAGTTAGTAGACACTGAAGGCTTCCAGTGTGTTTGTTTGTAGTTCTTCCTCTGTGACCTGTAGCTGTTCAGGAAAAGAACAAGAAAACCCTCACACAATGGACCTGATTATTTAAGCTCTCCGAGACTGGAGAGGAAACACTTTCATCAGGTGAACCTGGGTGACTCAAAAAACCTGGAATGGATCTGGTCCAGGCTTGAAAACATTTGCTAACAAATAGTAAATGACCTAATGAAATCCATTCCAGGTTTGCTGGATCACCCAGGTTCACTGATGAAAGTGTATCCTCTCCAGCCTTGGAAAGCTTTAATAAATCAGGCCCAATATTTCATAGCAGCAGAATGGTTTTCCCACCATTCACCCCTCTGGTTTCTGTGAAGGGAATGTTTTGCCTGTCACATATTTCTGAGTTGGCCCCTCTGCTCTGACCTTTACTGAGTACTCGGCTGCTGCTAGACACAGATGAGTTCTGCATTTTCTTCCTGCTGCTTCTTCAATTTGCTGGAGAGAGGTCGAGATCTGACCATAAAATCCACTTATCAGACGATAGCAGCTGTTTCCTAAGAAAGCAGCTCACATGGACATAGATATATGTCTGGCCTCCTCACACTTATTATTGGAGAGGGGGTTCCAGGATAATGATCACCCTGTCATTATATGGCATGCACACCCAGACTGGTGGTATTATTATTATTATTATTACACAGTATTTATATAGCACCATCATATTACACAGCGCTGTACAAAGTCCATAGTCGTGTCACCAACTGTCCCTCAAAGGAGCTCACAATCTAATGTCCCTACCATAGTCATATGTCATTAATGTAGTCTAAGGTCAATTTTTTAGGGAGAAGCCAATTAACCTCACTGCATGTTTTTGGGATGTGGGAGGAAACCGGAGTACCCAGAGGAAACCCACACAGACACGGGGAGAACCTGCAAACTCCATGCAGATAATGTCCTGGCTGGGAATCGAACCCGGAGTGCTATCCCCTGAGCCACCATGCTGCTGGTAAAGGTATAGACTCTCTATATATTATAACTTTTATATATATTATTTATCTGAAATCTTCTGTTCCATTCTGGGGAGAACTGGGTGAATGTCAGATAAAAGCTCCACATCATAAAAATCACCAGAGTTGGCAGTAATTTGGGCAGGACAGGTTTAAGTCTGCTTTAGTAGCTCTGCCCACCTCATGACAATTGTTTCCCCTTATACTCCTTGTTGGGGGTATTCTGCTCTCTTGCTTTCTTTTCTTAAAATTTTCTGCCCTCCCTATCCTTGTTGGAAGTATTGTGCCATAAAAGAGGTCAGCTATGTCAAATTAGTCCTTTGGCACCATCCATCTTCCACCTATAATGCCATTTTAACATCTCTACCCCAGCGTTTTGACCACCATATACACCTTCAGCTATGTCATTTAAAGATCTAACACCTACACAGACATTTCACCTCAAGGATGGGGTTATGTTAATAAAATGGTTTCAACAAATTTCACACCTCCTGGTCTAAAACAACTATCATCTGCAGTGTCCCATGGCTATTGGATGAATGTGTTTGTCCTTGTGGATATGGATGCTGGGGTATTTTCCTAAACTGGTAGCACTGATGAAACTACATGGAAAGCTGTGAAATATCTTTAACATTACAAAAAGTTGGATGCAACTACTATTAGATATGCAATGACCTGGATAAATGAGAACCGTCACAGATATCCTGATTTTCTTCCAGCTCATATTTTTTTGCTTTTAGTTAATGATGGGTCTGTGTGCTCTGCCATCTTTTACATCCTCAAATTGATTGTCTTCCCCTCTGTGACGAGCGCCCTCTCAGCCCGCACCCCTGCGCATAGACTTTCCATCACGCTCTGCAACAGTCTACGTGCCAGCAGGCCGAAGAGGGGTTTGTCACGGGGCAAGGTTAACCACTCCTATTAACCCCGGCCACACACACCTTCACAGGTAGACTGCCGCCACCTGCTTAGACAGAAGCACGCACCGTTACCCCTGCCATCCGCAGTTACGCTTCTTTAGTGTCACCCGCTGCCACTCCAGACAGAAATGTCACAGGAAACTCAATGTTTATAGAAGTGTTTTGGGTTTAAAAAGTTACACTATTTCTAGTTGGAGCACTCAGAGATTCAGCTTACTTTTTATGGGGTTTTATAAGTAAAAACATACAAAAACACAGAGCATAAACCAATACAGAAAAATATAGACTAATCAAAGCACAATAATGGAACTATAACAGAACTTATAGGGAAAACGAGGAAATAATACTTATAGATAGATAGAGTTAGTTTGCCTTGGTCCAGGTTGCTGCGTAAAGTCCGTGTGATTAGCCAGGGTCGCTGCGGCTCCCTTCAGCGACTCAACGTGTCCGTTGTCCTTAGCAATATGATATCAAATGAGAGCTAACTCTTGTGGACTGACATGGCTTTTTCTATGTTTGCCACAGAGGTGGGACTAATACCGTGTTTCCCCGAAAATAGGGCCTTCCCCGAAAGTAAGCCCCAGCATGAGGGTGTGGTCACATGGTACACAGAGGGATACCAAGAGGAAGGAGATAGCAGAGAGAGAGAGAGGGAGATTTTCAAAGCACAGGAGCAAGGGGTGAAGAAATCGCAGGGTTAATTAACATCCGGTACTCTGGTGTGACACTAATATGAGGTTGGTGGATTCCCTTTTCAGAGGGTCCTTGCTAGTATTTCATATATTAGCAGCAATGCATATTTATTGATTGATTTTTTTTGCTTTTACTCAGATTCATTGGTTACTGTTTGTGGTCTACAAAGCTTTGAAAGTTTTGTTTCTGTGTCTGCATGTTACTCTATGAGACATGTTAATTATCAGCACGTTTTCTTGTTATGTTGCAATTGTTTGCTTATGAAGCTGTGTTTTTTTTCATTATTCATTTTTGTCCATTCTTATTCATGACTTCTTGTATATAACAGAAAAAATCTGTGATTTTGACAGGTCACGGGTAACACAGATGTATCTTTCTATAGCATTGTAATTTTGGTTACTGGTTTTGGTAAATACAGATTTTTGTACATGAGGAAAAAAAGACATCCCCTGAAAATAAGCCCTAATGCAATTTTCAGAGGTAAAATAAATATGAGACCCTGTCCTATTTTCGTTCGGGAAACACGGTAGGACAATGCAATGGTAGCAGGGTGGGGGGCAGTCCGAGGGGCAGTCTGAGGGGCTGTGCCCACATGGAGTATGATGCTCTGTAGACATGTCCCAAAATGCCCCTATTATAGCCATTATTATTAACTTAATAAGTACAGGTTTTATGAACTGCCACCCTCCAGATTATTCATCCCCACAAAATACGAATTTCACAGGAGGAGGCCAGGAGATTCACAGGAGGCCTAGGAGATTAGTTCTTGGTCTCCAAATGCTCCCCATACCAATCCTGCTACAAATCATCTATTACTTTATACAGAATAGTATAGTGGAAATATAAAAGTTTAGGAATCAATGTGTTTCATGATATATATCAGAGACGCTCAGCCAGGGACTCTCTGAGGATTTGACACCTTGGGACACAAGGCTCTTACAAAGCTGAAGACACACGGTCTGCCGACATGAATTACCAGCAAGCTATTACAAATCCCTTTTGTTATTTAAGGGAGAGAACCAAGACCCTTTTGTTAACCTTAAGGATAGATTTGATTAGCACAAGGATGTTACAGGAGGAAAGACTCTTTAAGGGGAGATCCGGACCTAATATTTTCCACAATATCACACTCTCCTCCCACGGACATTTTTTGTGTCATACTAATTTCCCTACAAGCTGTAAACTGAAGAAGTGTTGCAGTGGCTCCAGAGGTCTGTACAGGCAAATTTTGGCTCTTCATAATTATGTTGATGGTCTTTTCACATATCTAGAGAAAGAACGTATAAGGAACTGCTTTTTTTTTAGGTTTCTTTGTTTAACTACAGCAAGAGAAGATTAAGACCAAAGCATGGTGAGATAGAGACATGTACAGAATGTGTGAAATGGGAAGATGGGAATGGATCCCTAGCTCATAGCCTCACATCTGGAGTACATTGCACCCGCTATGCTGGATGGAGTTTTAGAAGGTGTACACCTTTCTTGCTGCATGAAGCATGAGGACAAGTTTTCCCTTCCATTGGATAGAGTTTGAGGATTTGTTTATCCATTGTTTATGTAGATTTGTTTTTGTGCTTTTGGGTTTAATGACTACAAAAAATAGTTCCTAGATGGATTTCTAGTATAGATAGTATCATTACACACCTATCTTTTGACAGAGAGTTTAAATATGGCATATTGTGTTCTTCAACTGAAACATTGACTTGCCCTCCAAAAAAGACAACAATGGATAACCAAATCTATAATTTATTGTGTAACAGAAGAAAAGGAAATTGGTAAAGCCACAAAGAACCAATTGTGCTAACATTGAGAGCAGATGGTGAATGTAAAGCACAAAAAAATTAAGTTAGGGTCAGAGGATGTCTCACGAAAAACAGTGGAAAAAGTAAAAGATGAAATTAGACACCCCAGGACCCCCCCTACTTCCCCATACACTCCATTTCACTAGTCCATATGGGGTTGAATTTGTTTTGTTTTACTTTGTTTTGTTGTATTGTATTGTTGCTCATGTGATTAGTTTGTACCCCTTTTATTTTTTATGTGTATTTAATTAGACATTTGTAATTCCACCTAAATAAAGTTTTAAAAAAAAGTAAGTAGAGAAAGGTAGAGACAAGAGGAAGAAGCCAGGGTAGATATGGGGGGTAGGTAGGGAGGAACCGTGTTGAGGGGATTAATGAAAGATAGATATTGTGCATTGTTTAGTGTAGTTTGGGTTTTAGAGTCTTGGGGATAGGAGACAGTCATTGAGACAGAAGGTTGGAGTGAATTATATTATTGGGTATACATTGGCCAAGGTGTTGAAATGTTAAGAAATTGTTGTGAAGGTGTAGTGCTATAACAGTACATGTTTATTTTCTAATGACGTCGTGTATCCTATCTGTTACTTCCAAGGAAGAAAATTACAAAAGCTATTGTCTACCTAATGGCAGAAAAGTGGCATTTAGGGTAGGCAAAGATGTTTGCTGCTGTAAAACAGAGAAAATATAGTGATATAGTTTGTTTAGAAAATTTTGATTCCAGACATGTCTTGGTAGTAGTATACATAGTACATGTTATACATGCATGGTGAAACCTTTACTTACTCATCAGCGAAAGCTACAGGGATATTCCATACCCAGGGAAGATAAAGTGCTCTTTATCAATGGATCTACTAGGAGTGGCGTGTGTTAGGATTGGACTGAAAGTATAAATTCAGAAATTCGATGGAATCCAAAGGATTAAAGTTTAGGAGTTAGAAGATTCCAGTCTATATAGCGATTTTGACTATAATATATTTAGTGTATATATATGTATATGTGCATATAGTATTGTGGCAGAGTGGCAGGAAAGTGTATTAAAGGCTCCAGGGAAATAAAAGTGAGGATGTTTGGATAGGTTTTTTAGAAAGAAACTTTAGGGCCCTGGAGCCGGCCAAGGGAGTGAAAGGGTGGGTTCCTTGGCCCAACCAAATCCTGACTGGCTAAATGTGCACCTGCACTCAGGTGCAAGAGAGAGAGGTGATCAGTCAGAGGATGGAGTGAGCAGTCAGAGGCTGAGAAGGCAGCCAGAGGGTTCCAGGCTCAGAGGAAGTCTGTTCCAGGCAGGAGAAGGGAGCCAGAGTGGGTTCCAGGCTGCATGAGAGGGAACAGAGCTCCAGGAAAGCCAGCGGGAAAACAAGACTGGAACTGTGGGTGAAACAGTGTTGGTTTAGTGTGTTAGTATGGGAGGGCACCTAAGTGAGGTAGCCAGAGGCCCAGCCAGGCTACTGTTTGTTATTTTTGTTGTGAAGTGCTGAAGAGTTTGCTGTAACACTTGCCTAAACAAATAAACCTGCTGTTATTTTGGACTTTTGGAGTCTGCTGCCTCTGATCGGCCCTGTGAGCATCCCGTTACCATGAGCGGTAACCCCCAGTAATATACCACAATATAAATATAGTTACATGGTTAGTCAGGTTGAAAAAAGACATAGGTCCATCAAGTTTAACCACTAGGGAAATACACATATCCCAGATATAAAACCTTATAGACATAGTTTATCCAGAGGAAGGCAAATAAAGTAATTATAAACATCGGTTCACTTTACTCCAACAGAGAAAAAAATTCCTTCCTGATCCTGTGAGGCAATCAAGTGTTCCCTGGATCAACGGTCTCTGTTATCTTTATTTTAATACTCTCATAGCCACTTATATTCTGTGTTTCTAGAAATCATCCAGCTTTTTCACAGGGCAACCCATAGTAATTGCTAAAAACTACTTTTCTTATCTGGAGATTAAATGTCTTTTTTTTTTCTCCAGAGCAAAGAGCACCCTCTTGTCCTTTGTAATGACCTTAAAGTGAATAATTGGAACGATCCATATGGACCATTTATATATTTATACAGGGTGAAATATTGACAAAAGAATGGATCTTTAAGGCAACAGCAGTGTTTTTTTTTTAAGTCCGTTATTTTCAATGTAATAAATCTATACCGAGCTCAACTACAAATATTAGACGTGCAAATAAAATGCATACAATCTTATCTCAAAGTAAAGGTATGACTAATTATTGCTTCATTTCCCGACGAGTTTCACGTTAAAGGCTTCTTCAGGGGAGATTGAAGAGTATTTGGGTGGATTTAGATGCGATGGGATTGATGCGATGAGCTAAGTGTATCCTGTTACCATGTTGTGTGACATTGCTAATTGCATTTTGGACTTCAGCTCTGCCATTTTCCTTTGTGTAAGTGAGTAAATTATTTTCTTTTTTTCACAGTTACCAATTCCGAGACATCTTTTAAGGGGCCTAAAGGCTCAGACAAATCTTTTGCAATCAGTCTTTCATTTTGAAGATTTACACACTTGATTTCCAAAGCCCTGTGAACAAAATTTCAGTGTTTGTGAACAAACAGGTCTACATTTTTACCTGATGCCAATAAACTGTCTGATAAAAAAGAAAGGACCAGTGATTAAAATGCTAATTAGTGGGGAGAAGGGAGACCTCTCTTGTGTTTCTCTCAATATATTATTTGTACATGATATATAGGTAGAGTATTTTAATGTGGCTCAGGGAATATATATGTGTCTCCCAATTTCCATCTTGCTTTTAATATTTCAGGGAAAAGAAACCTGGTTTGTATGTTATTGATTAATGTGACTAAATTGAAAGAATTTTTTGAAAGAGGGCAGTAAACTGATCTAGGCTTTCCTCACTCTTTAAAGGATCTTTACAGACAAAATTAGGCTTTAGTAGGTTTACCCACTAGCCTACGTGGGTTTAAAGTGTAATGTGGTGGATCATTTGGGGTAGCATTAATATTGAGTCCCTTAGGGGGGATGATTATGAACTGCAATGGCTACCAAGCATTGGGCAGTGGTTGCCATCTTGTAAATACTGAAAAACTGTCCATGTGAAACAGCCCTTAGGTATCCAGGGTGCACCTAAACAAGACAGTTTATACAGGCATATAATATACGAATTTTAACAGTTAGGAGATGTTTATATGCAAAGCCAATCCGTGCTATGCGCCATAACAATAAAAAAACCCAGTTTATTCTGTCCAGCAATGCAGCAGCCCCTGCTTCCCTTTAGCCGTGCAGCCTGATGTATTTTATCGGCATCCCCAGCTGAAGGCTGTGCACAGCGGACGGGGATTTTTAAAGGCAAATAGTTCCTGACTCAGTCCTGCACTGCCATTGTCTGCTGGGACTTTATTAGCCTCTCTTCTCCAGTCACCAGTGCTTGTTGTAGCGTTTAGCTGGGCTAATCTGTGCTGGAGAGATATTTGTCTGATTTACTGTTGCTGACCATTGCCTGTTCCTGCAAATTTATGCTGCCTGGACCGACCTCTGCCTGTTACCCTGACTCTGCTTGTGTTTTGCCCTTGTGTACTTTGTCCGGTGGATGGATTATCTGTATGACCTCTGCTCTGTCTCTGCTGGAATCTAGGTACTGCATTATCTGTGGGCTCCTGGTCCTCCGCCAGCTCTTCCCCAAACACCATGCCTTGTGCTCTAAGTCTTGGTGGGAACGAGTGCCTGGAAATGCAACCAGTCTCCCGAAGCTGAGCGGGGCTATAGGTGAAGAGTGAGGTGTTAGATTGGGGGACTGGGGTGTGGTGAGGACTGGTGGGGACCAGGGCTTTGCAGTAACACATCTAAAGACATTTTTCCCATTTGAGACAGAGTAGAAATAGTTGAAAACCCTGTTGGCTGTTTTGTTTTTTTTTGTTTTTTATTTGAAAATGGTCAGCAGTTTAAGCAGAGAAAGTTGATTTACCTGGAGGAGGCACAGAGTGAAACCAATATCTAACACCCCCTAAACTAAGAATTGCTGTGGAACCACAGTACAGGGATTTTCAAAAAACTGGGAGTGCTTGCCTTTTAGATTTGTATGTTGTTTATTGTTGTACCCCACACACTTGTTTATTCAGTGAGGAGTTTGTGCAGGATAGTATATGGATGATTTTAGGCTGCCCTCCTATTGCATGCTGCTTCCCCTAGCTCTTAGATTGAGAGCTCATCTGGGCAGAGTCCTCTCCTCCTGTATCACTGTCTATATTAGTCTGTCATTTGCAACCCCTATTTAATGTACAGCGCTGCGTAATATGTTGGTGCTATATTTAAATACTGTTTAATAATAATAATAATAATAATAATTATAATTTCAGTCGCACTGCCTGTCACAAGACCTCAGTACAGACTTTGCCATAGTAGATTCCCTATTATAGAACCCTGTACATGGTGCAGTGTCACCTGGCCTCCCACCTGCTGACAAGAAAAGAGCAGGAAGAGAAAGAACAGAAAGTTACCAGAGATGACAGACTGTGGCAAAACACCATGGAGTCCCATGAATGAAACAAGGCTGTGAGCACAGAGGTGCATTGAGGTATGAGCTACACATAGTCCATGTATAGGGGGATCAGAACTTCCTGCTGGTGACCTCTCCAGTTATACATATATATATATATATATATATATATACAGTTAGGTCCATAAATTTCTAATTTTTGTTCTGTACATTACCACAATTCATTTTAAATGAAACAACTCAGATTTGGTTGACCTGCAGACTTTCAGCTTAAATTCAGTGGGATGAACAAAAATATTGCATAAAATGTAAGGAACTAAATCCTTTATTACACAATCACTTCATTTCAGGGGCTCAAAAGTAATTAGACAATTGACTCAAAGGTTATTTCATGGGCTGGTGTGGGCAATTCCTTCGTTATGTCATTATCATGGGAAAGAAACAAAGCACTGGTGAACTCAGCAACGCCAAAAGACCTGGACGTCCATGGAAGACAACAGTGGTGGATGATGGCAGAATCATTTCCATGGTGAAACCCCTTCACAACAGCCAACCAAGTGACAACACTCTCCAGGAAGTAGGCGTATCGATATCCAAGTCTACCATAAAGAGAAGACTGCATGAAAGTAATACAGAGGGTGCACTGCAAGGTGCAAGACACTCATAAGCCTCAAGAATAGAAAGCCTAGATTGGACTTTGCTAAAAACATCTAAAAAAGCCGGCACAGTTCTGGGAAAACATTCTTTGGACAGATGAAACCAAGATCAACCTTTACCAGAATGATGGCAAGAAACAAGTATGGAGAAGTCGTGGAACAGCTCATGATCCAAAGCATAGCACATGATCTGTAAAACATGGCGGAGGCAGCGTGATGGCTTGGGTGTGCATGGCTGCCATGGCACTGGGACACTAGTGTTTATCCATCATGTGACACAGAAGCAGCCGAATGAATTCCAAGGTGTTCAGAGACATACTGTCTGCTCACATCCAGCTAAATGCAGTCACATTGATTGGGAGGCGTTTCATAATACAGATGGACAATGACCCAAAACATAGAGCCAAAGCAACCCCGGAGTTTATTAAAGCAAAGAAGTGGAATATTCTGGAATGGCCAAGTCACCTGACCTGAACCCAATTGAGCATTTCACTTGTTGAAGACTAAACTTCAGACAGAAAGGCCACAAACACACAGCAAGTGAAAGCCGCTGCAGTAAAGGCCTGGCAGAGCATTAATAAGGAGGAACCCCGGCATCTGGTGATGTCCATGACTTCAAGACTACAGGCTGTCATTGCCAGCAAAGGGTTTTCAATGAAGTATTAGAAATGAACATTTTATTTTCAGCTTTTTAATTTGTCCAATTACTTTTCAGCCCCTGAAATGAAGTGATTGTGTAATAAAGGATTTAGATCCTCACATTTTTATGCTTTTTGTACAACTCACTGAATTAAAGCTAAAAGGCTGCAGTTCAACTAAATCTGAGTTGTTTCATTTAAAATGATATATATAAATTGTAATGCTAAAGGGAAATCAGGATCTTTTTCCTCCTGCTGGGGACCCCTCAAGTGACATCGCTAGATGTGATTTTGTCCCATCTGTAATTTCTGGGTCTACAGAAGGACATCTAATTGACAATAATCAGGGCAGGACACAGCTGTGCTATCAGTGTCATACAACTCTAAGTTCAGCATGCTGCTCAGGAAGTTTTTTTGCCTGGAATACTGACTTGGATAAAGGCAAAAATAAGCGGAAAACAGTAATGCTTGTATTTAGTGTTTGAATATTAACTAATAGGAAGTTTGAATTTAACTTTAGGAAGGAATTTAGCAACTCACTGGCATGTAGTTGCCAACTTTCTATACTATCTGTCTTGTGTACAGATACCGTTTTAGCTGTCTGGCAATCATGACTGTGGCAAGACAGATCTTAGCAGCCTATCTAAAACACAATACCCTTACTTACCCTTTTATAACCAATACTAACCCTCCCCTCTTCCTTACCTAATAACCCCGCTACACATATTTCTTTGTTTAATGGCCTGAAGGCCTTTTAATATTCAAATTTATTCAAATGTATACCAATAATAAACTTCCTTCTAAACTACAGCATAACCATAACAAATAACCAAACCATGAATTATCATTTAGCTTATTAAACATTATATAACAATTAGCCATTTTAACCCTTACTGGTTGCTGTTCCTCGTAGGCACCACAATTACACCAGTGGTCTGCGTTACCAGAATAAGTATGTGTATAATTGCTTCCAGCCGCCAAACCTCCCAGCTCTGGAACTACAATCTTTCATGTAAACCACAGCCCACCACCACAGAATAAAACAACAATCCACCAAAACAATGGGGACTCCACACGAAAGAGGAGTTCCCAATCCACTGTAACATTACATCAAAAGAAACATCACCTTGAGGACCTCAACTGCTCACCCTTACTAAATTAAATAATTGTTGCAACAAAAATTTATAATGTATCACCTGGCGAAACAGTTTTTGGTTCCGGTCAGCTGATGCACTATACAGCCAGAGGGTGACACCACCATTCAAAGCCCAGAGCTATTCTGTGTTACCTACCTGTACTAGGAGTAAATATCTTTACATTTATTCTTCTTGTAGTAGCAGTAAATTCTTTCCCTCATCAAATTAAGCCTCGCACATGTGCACTGTATAACAAAAAGGGTAAGGGTTCACCCCTAATTCATCATTTGTTGGGGAATGCAATGTGGAACTATAGGTTTAATGTTATGTCCCTGGGTTTAGCAATTTCCTTTAGTTTTGTGCTATCTTGTGATAAAAGTAATGCATTTGTGTGCTTTGCCTTTAGTAGAAGCATTCATTTGAAGGGTTAGGGTGCGAAACATCACATGCAAATATAAATATAAATATAGAATTTTTTTAAGCTGCAGCACATGGCAAAGCATGGCTGCACATTGCTCTGTAGTGCATTGGTGAGGTGCACTTGGGGTACCATTAACCATTATTGGCAATCCAGAACACCAACAAATGTGCAGTACATTGCATTAGTGCATGTGTATCCATATGGAAATGCACGTCTTAACAAAATGCACTTGTGTGAGAGGCTTTTCTGTTCTGCACAAAATGGTCATTTGTAATTTATTAGTCCGTCATTCCTAGGAGTAGGTGATTGTGGCTGCCAACATCAGAGAGAATTAGACAGTGCAATAAATAATAACACGATGAGGTGCTTTGGAATGTGGAGGTCACATGACTCTGCAATGTCTAATTAATTTCTTCTGATCTGTGCTAATAAAGAAAGACTTTTATTCTCCCGGGTTATTCAGGCTAATTAAATTTCAATCCTTTTTGTTTATAATGTAAGGCAGTTTTTTCAGAGGAGTGATGATGTCAGAGTGAGATGTATGATGTCACATGACTAATGATCTGCAGAAAGTTCAGGTATGTACTTTAGTGGCAGTAAATGAACCTAAAGCACAACTCACTTACCTTAACTTGATCGTCTGATTCCTTCAGATCTTTCCTGGATTGGGTCCCATGCGTCCTGTAATTTGCCTTCGTCCAGGCACGGAGGAAACGCTCGGCTCTGCCATCTTCTTTCTTTGTCTTCCAGCTTCCGCCTACATGAACTGATCTCACACTGTGAAGGCTGCTGTAAATGGGGGAAAACAAAGATCGCTGATCTTACTACGCATGAATGACCCGGGTATCATAGGCTCTTTTTAAAAAGGGTTTGGAACCAAAAAAAGAAACATTGTCTACCATTTTATGTAAAGTAAAAATTTGGTGATTGGTCCGCTTTAACTACCCAGACCAGCAGATGGTAACACTTGTGTCATATGGTACTACCTAGACACAGCCAGTTAGTTTGCCTAATTTTTCATCATCCTCCCTAGTTTCTGATTACATCTGAGTCTGCACTATGCTTAGTGCATTTTCACAGATTAGGAACTATGCTCAGTACAACTCCATTGATCAAACACTTAGTGCCAGTTTGGGGCTTTTGTGCACAGCTGTCTAGGCATTATAGATGTGGACTGTTCTAGATGTTCCATATTGCTAGCGGAGTTATAAAGCAATGAATCTTTTCATTGGGGTACAACCTGTATGCCAGAGATGGTTTGCACCTAAATGAAAGGGGGTCTGCTGTGCTAGGGGAAAGATTTAGGGGAATGGTGGAGGAATATTTAAACTAGGACAGAGGGGGGTGGGACAGGTAAATAAGGTGGCAGGAAGGTTAGTCAGGGGTCAGACACTAGTGGAGGGTGAATTGGGGGTAGTTGGGGGGAGGGTTATGGATAATTGTAAGGAGCTTCCCATGTTACAAACAAACATTGGATTGTGCAGTACTAATTGTTCTAAAAAACAAAATGATTTGGCAAACAATGATGGTGAAAGCAGCAATGGTATAAGGAGCATGTTCACCAATGCTAGAAGTCTAACAAACAAGATAGGGGAGTTGGAATTCCTAATGAATGAGGAGAATTATGACTTAGTTGGTATTGCTGAATCCTGGCTTTGTTCTTCACATGACTGGGCTGCCAATATTCCTGGGTATACTCTCTTTCCTAAAGACAGAGTCACACGGAAGGGTGGTGGTGTCTGTATGTGAGAAGTGATCTGAAAGTGAATGTGAAAGAAGAAATTGTGGAGGGAACAAGCGATGAGGTTGAAGCATTATGGGTGGAGGTGAATGTGGGGGTGAATAACACACAATTAATGATTGGAGTCTGCTATAGGCCCCCCAGTGCTATGGAAGAAATAGGAAATCAACTACTAGCACAAATAGAAAAAGCAGCAAAAAGTGGAAATGTTTTAATTTAATAATAAAATAATAATAATCATGGGAGATTTCAACTACCCTGACACTGACTGGAGTAATGGCAATACAGGAACAGCAAAAGGGAGGAAATGTGTGAATGTAATACAAGATAATTTTATGGTACAGTTTATAGAAGCCCCAACTAGAAATGATACTCTGCTGGACCTAGTTCTTTCTAACAATGCAGAGCTTATAACAAATGTGCAAATAAAAGAGAATCTGGGTAGCAGTGACCATAATATGATTTCATTTAATGTAAGCTGTAATCAGGAAGCAAAAACAGGAAAGATAAAAACATTTCATTTTAAGAGAGCAAATTTTCCATTATTAAGGACGGCTCTCTGTGACTTGGACTGGGAGACAATATTGTCCTCAAAGAACACAGAACAGAAATGGGAATGTTTCAAGTCTGTTCTACAAAAGCAAACTGAAAAATATATTCCAATGGGTAATAAGTTTAAGAGGCTAAAATTAAAACCTATGTGGCTCACAGCTGATGTTAAAATAGCCATAAGGAACAAGAAAAGGGCATTCCAAAAATCGAAAAACTGCAGGATCAACTTCATTGTTTAAAAACAATAAAAATATAACAAAATATGTAAAAAGGAGATAAAATGTGCAAAACTTCAAAAAGAAAGACATTGCAAAGGAAAGGAAGGAAAACCCCAAAAACATTTTTAAAATAAATTAATAGCAAAAAGATCAGATAAGGAGTATAAATAAAAGTGCAGATTTACTAAACACTTTTTTTTAGCTCTGTGTACACGAAGGAAAATGGCAGAGCTCAAGTCCAAATTCACAATAGCAATGTCACTGCCTTAAATGAGTCACAATGGCTCAAAATTGATATGATTGAGAAACAGCTGGAAAAAATGAAGGTTGACAAAGCACCAGGACCTGATGTAGGAGCTTGTACGCCCTCTAAAAAATGTTTTGAGATTAGTAACTGCAAAAAAAAAGAAAATAATTTACTAAACACTTTTTTAGCATGTACATAAAGGAAAATGGCAGAGCTGAAGTCCAAAATGCAAATAGCAATGTCACAGCCTTAAACGAGCTACATTGGTTCAAAATGTATATGATCAAGCAGCATTTGGGTAAAATTAGGGTTAAAAAATGCACTAGGACCTGATAGATTACATCCACGTGTTCTCAAAGAGCTGAGCTCAGTTATTTCAAACCCATTGTTTCTAATTTTTAGAGATTTAATCACTGGCAAGGTACCAATGGATTGGTGTAAGGCCAATGGTGTTCCTATCAAAAAAGGACCAAAGTCATTACCAGGTAACTACAGCCCCATTAGTTTAACGTCCATAGTTGGAAAGGTCCTAGAAAGTTTGATAAAGAACCACATGAAAGAGTTTGTGCCAGAAAATATTATTATAAGTGACAGTCGGCATGGAATAGCAGTTGATATAGTGTACTTGGTCTTGGCTAAAGCATTTGACACTGTACCCCACAGACGGGTAATATGCAAGTTAGGGTCAATAGGTTTAGAAAAGTCAATGTGTAAATGGATAGAGAACTGGCTTAAAGATCGCATCCAGAGAGTTGTAATTATTGATTCATACTCTGAATGGTGTAAGGGTATTAGTGGTGTACCCCAGGGTTCAGTGTTGGGACCTTTACTGTGTAACATCTTTATAAATGATATAGAGTTTAGGATTTCTGTGATTGCAGATGACACCAAACTATGTAATGGAATTAAGTCCATACAGGATGTCTATAATCTACAAGCAGACCTGGATGTACTGTGTGATTGGGCAGCCAAGTGGCAAATGACATTTAATATAGATAAATGTAAAGTTATGTACTTGGGGGTAACAACATGCATGCTTCATACTGTCTAGGGGGAATACATTTGGGGGAGTCAGAAATGGAGACGGATCTGGGGGTTCTGGTAGATCATAGACTTAATAACAGCATGCAATGCCAAGCTGCAATATATAAAGCTAGTAAAGTACTTTCTTGTAATAAAAGAGGAATAGACTGCAGAGATGGAGACATAATCCTGTACAAAGCATTGGTCACACCACATCTGGAATATGCAGTCCAGGTTTGGGCCCCAGTTCACAAAAAGGACATTGTGGGATTGGAGAGAGTGCAGAGAAGGGCAACTAAACTAATAAAAGGAATGGAGGAGCTCCGCTATGAGGAGAGATTAGCTGAACTGAATCTATTCTCCCTTGAGAAGAGACGTATAAGGGGGGATATGATCACCCTGTATAAATATATAAATGGTCCATATAGAGAACTTTCTTCCCCATTATTCACTGTAAGGTCATTACAAAGCACAAGGGGGCGCTTTGTAAGCTCTGGAAAAGGAAGGGATTCTTCACTGTAAGGTCTGTGAAAATGTGGAATCGGCTCCCTCAGGAAGTACTATAGATACTTTACTAACTACTATAGATTGCTTTAAGAAAAAGCTGGATGATTTCTAGAAGCACAGAATATAACTGGGTAATAAGGATTTAAAGTAAAGATAACAGAGACTGCTGATCCAGGGATCATCCGATTATTCCATGGAATCAGGAAGGATTTTTTCCCCCTGTTGGAGAAAATTGTACCCGGGGTTTTTTATTCCCTTCCTCTGGACCAACTATGTCTTATAGGGTTTTATATCTGGGATATGTTTATTTCCATAGTGGTTGAACTTGATGGACTTTCACAAAAACAGAATTGCTGATCACGAGTCTGGGCTGATGACAAGCTAAGAGCAGGTCATGTGACTGTAAATTAATTTTCAGGTCTTTCTCTGGAAGGGACATTACCAGGCTTTTTGGCTTTGAAAATGTCCAGATATGTATTATACTGGATACTGCCATGTAAAGGAGGTGTTCCAGGAGATTGGCTTTTACTTTTGATATAGCACCAACAATTATTAAGAGACAACTGTCCATTAGCTTCTAAGAAGACCCTGGCTTTTCTATTGTTCTTTTCAAAACTATTGTGACAAAAATGTTATTATTGCCCCCCTAGCAGTTTTAAAACTATTCCAAGTCTGAAAATCTTACAGTTTCAAACTTGCTGGCTTTGGGACACTCAGGCTTTTAGGTTTTTCCAACATCCAGCATATTAGGATCTTCAGTCCAAACAAAGGCATTGTAATATTTTCCAGGGACATATGCTAACTATAAACTGTGATTAAACTTCTAGTATGCAAATGAGCTAATCTAAATCACACCAGAATTTTTGGATGTCTGTCTGCGGTCAAAACACACAATAAGATAATCACTCGTAGTTTATAGGGGAATTACTTTTTCAATCTTTAGAGTTTCTTTTTCTGTTTTGTATTTTCATTAGAGATGAGCGAGAATGCCTCTGGCATTCTCACAAAAATTTTCTTGAATTTCCAATGGTTTTGCGAAATTTCGGCGAACCAATTCCGTGAAACTATCCGAAGAGGAAATTAAAACAGGAGGATTCCCAGAGCTGCATTTAGCCCTGGGAATCTCCCTGTTTGTGATCCCCAGGGCACTGGAGGTTATTAACCCCTTGTGCCCCAGGGATCACACACTCATTTCAATGAATGCAGCCACAGCTGCAATCATTGAGAAGATGCCCAGCAAAGGAGAACCTCCTGACATTGTAATATAAGTATCTCTTACAAATGATACATGTTACAGATACAAATGCATCATTTGTAAGAGATACTTATATTACAATGTCAGGAGGTTCTCATGTGTCGGGCATCATCTCAATGATTGCAGCTGTGGCTGCATTTATTGAGAAGAGTGTGCGATACTCAGGGCACTACAGGTTAATAAACCTCTGGTGCCCGGGGATCGCAGAGGATGCTAGATGCAGCCCTGGAAATCCTTCTGTTTGGCGAGAGCTCGACGTCTCTGCGAATCAGAAGGCCGTTCTCGCTTACTTTTTCAGTAAGCGAGAAAGGCCCGATTTGCCACAAGATCGAACTCAATATTCTCATGCGATCATCCTTAATGATCATCACTGTATATTGAATTTACATAATAAGATCCTTCTATAATGTTCTTTGGAAAATACTCAGATCAAGATGTGTCACTAACATCCAATAGAAGTAGTTGGCCAAATTTGTGGTCACTGAGTCCCTGAGGTTCTCTCAGAACGTATTTGACACCCAAAAGGGATTGTAACTCCCGCAAACAAATTTTCTTTACCTGAACAGCCCGTACCACTGCCATTTTTAGATCGTCCACCTTAGCCTCAGGAAACCTGCACTCCATTAACTGTGAATCCAACACAATACCAATGAAAACACAGCTGCGTGGATGGGAGTTTCGTTTTTTTCCCCCACCAGCTGCACTCCAAATTTCTCGGCCACTTCCTCCAGACCACCCAACAAAGATGCACATGCAAAAGAACCAATCAAGAACCAGCAAAGAAAATCATCCAGGTAGTGTATGATGGAGTGAACCTCAGTCACCTTCTTTACCACCCATTTCAGAAAGGTGCTAAACATCTCAAATAGTGCACATGATATGGAACATCCCATAGGCAGGCATTTATCCACATAAAAAGCACCTTGCTATTCACAACCCAACAAATGACAAGACTCCGGGTGGACCGGTAACAGCCGAAAAGCCGCTCAATATGGGCCTTTGCTATTAAGCTACCCCGACCTGCCCCTCTAACCAAAGCAACAGCTCTATTGAACGACGTGTACGTCCCCTTACACAATTCAGGATCGATAGCATCATTAACCGATCCCCCACGAGGGAAAGACAAATGATGAATCACCTGAAACACCCAAGGGTGACACCACCAAATCCCACAAAAGAGGCTCCCTAAAGGGACCTGCTATACGGCCATGAGCCACCGCCATGATCACCCCCGGATTCCGCAATGGTGACAACAAATTCTGTGCCCGAGGGGGCAGCCTTCCCAGCATGCACGGTATCCTAATGTTCAATGTTGTTCAATGAGCAATGTTCAGGCACCTTTTCATTGATCAAACTGGCGATCATAGAAAAGGCTTGTAACCAGCTTTGAAACGCGCGTGGTATCAACCGCCACAGCCATTTTTCCTCCCCCTGCCGCTTACCCTGAATAACCTTAGCTTCTCTGGCCCTGAAGCGCTCTACAAGAAGCAGAGAAAATATTTCAACGTACTTACCTTTTCACACGCGCTCACGCACTTCCTGAGGCAGATGTGCTACTAAAGGCCCTTCAAAACATATGTACACCTCCTCCTTAGCGCCGTTCGCGATACCCAGGTTGCTGTCTCCAGAACCCCCTTCCTTTCTTTTTACCCTATCAGGCGTACCTGCCCCTGCCACCCCATTTTCTGAATGCACGGATGGTGGGGAAGACATTCCACTCCCCCCCAGTGGCGTCCGCTCCACCACCCCAACAACCGAGGGGGGCCTGGCCTCCCCCGAAAATTCTAAACCTTCACCCCCCTGGCCCTTCCTGCCCTGCTTTCCATTTTCCCCATCCTCAAACTTCATTAATAACTAATGTAATCCCTTCAACAAACCCCCCTGCATCCACACCTGACCCCTGACCCAATGCTACCCCCCATCCCCAGACCCCCCCCCCTTGAGCCTAGCTCTTATATTCACAAGGACCCCATCCCTCCCCCCAATATACTGTCACCCCCTCCCCCTCCACCCGCTGACCCCAAACATTGCAACACTCACCGGGCTGCAAAAGGCCATGAGGCCTCGAAGCCGCTGAAGACCCCTCACACTGTCGCTTCTCTTCCTCCTTCTTGGAGATCTCGCCCTCCGACCGCGGTTCCTGCTCTTCACCAGTCCTGGCGCTGCCATCTTCACCTAACTTCGGGCGCCATCCACTGACATCACTTCTGAGTCGCCCCTGCAACCCGGAACTTCCAGGAAATGGGACACTTCAGGGCAGTCTGAGCCTCTGCCCACCTGTGCTGGAACCAAAGCCTGCTTTGCCAGACCTGACACCTCCTCCCAACATCCGGGTCGCAGAAGATGCTTCAGCCCGTGTACCGATGGGGGCACCAGCTGTCCTGGCCATCGGGCCCAGTCCCGACCTCTGGATCTCTGGTAGAAGGACCAGGCAGCACGGAGTCCACCATGGGGTCCCGTCGTAGGTGAGGATTCCTCCTGGTACTCCTGCATGCCCCACCGGAGCTTCTCTTCGCGGGGGGACTCGGAAGGTCCCTGTTGGGGTCCTGGGGTGGCGCTGGACACCCTGGGGGGATCTGGGACTATAGCACTCTGGCGGCCTGGACCAATGAGCGTGCATTGGAGCAGGCTGAGCCTCGCTGGCAGCCGGCTGAGCCCCCCTTTGCACAGCAGTAACCTGGGCCTAAGGCACCCTAGCAGGCTTTCAATGTCCTCCATGTTAAGGCCAGGTCCCTGATGATTTTCCTCCTAATTGACCTCCACCCCTAGGCTAACCCCCATCCCCTCTCGCCCAATCATTTTAAATCTAAAAAAATTAACCCTTCTTATTCCCGCTTTCCCTACTCACTATGGGCATTCCTTTTTGTTAGTAGCAGGTTAGAAATTTTGCAAGTGTTTGTTCTATTTCATTTACAGAAAAATGTTTCTGTGATTTAAGGTGTGGAATGTCATTGTCACCTCTGCGTTACCCTCTCCATACATCACTGCTCCGCACATAATTGTCTATTAATTTGTTTTCCTCAGCTCTGCTCTTAGATCACTATTCTAGCAATCAATGAATAAATAAGAAAGTATAAATTACCAACACAGAGCTGATATAAGTAGAATTGGTTGCAGGAGAGAAACAATCTAACGCTTCCATAAAGTGATGCTGTGCAGCATTTGTGGTGGAGAATTGTCCGTGAGGACGGTTATTTTTGTCAAATGAATATTTTACATGTGAAGTGCGGCAGCAACATTTCTGAGAGCGAAGGTTGTATTTTGTAAGAAGAGGACCCCAAAGTATTGACTGCTGTTTTCAGCGTCCATTGATGAGAACCTCCATACATTAGGAGACAACAACAATCTTTGCTAAAATTCTCCATCTTCCAGAGAAGTCAGGAACAGAGATAACAATGATGAGAAGAGCTACTGTGCAGTGTCAGTGCATATAAAATATGAACAGGCGCAGCACACTGAGTGGCAGATGTGATCACACCGCTCTGACAGTGGAAGGGGATAAACAGCACAATAAATTAAACCTTGGCGAACTTGCTGTATATAAAACACACATATCACAGTCCTTATGAACTTTCAGGTCTTTGGGGAACTCCTGCTATAATTACTTTATACACAATACACAGTATACTGGCTAAGTGGTCTTTGGGAACAATGCCCCCTAATTTGCAGGCCAGTAGACAGGCTGATACCCTTACAGATAGCCAAAAAGGTCATTGGTGTCAGTGGTAACTGACCTGAGACTCACAAACTGCTTATTGCTCAAGAAACCCTGGTTGAGAAATGCTGGCATAGAGGATTATTTCAGCGTACTAAAGTGAAAAAATCACCTTTTGCCCACCCCAAAAAACTATGATCACCTCCCAAGCTGCCATAAACACCCAGGTTTCTCAGCAATTCTGGTAAGTATGATCTGTAGTTGACATTTCCTGGGAAGATTCGTTTTTCTACATCTTTCACAGAACAGCAAAGTTTATCTCTCTTCAATATCATTGCGGGCACCTCCTTATACACACGGGGCAGGATGGAGAGAAGGGGTATTTCCATGCTTCTACCACTCCCAGTAGCTGCATTACGTGGCATGAGTTTTCATGTTTTAAACAGCTTGCAATGTTTATTAATACAGTTGTTAGTTTCATTCAGATGTGCCACCAAAACAGTTCCTAGTTTACACCCATATGAAGCTATTTTGCATTTAGTATGTTGATTTAAAAGGCCGTTCAATAATATACATGGATTTGTACATTGAAAAATAAATGGATAACATGAACTGAGGACAAACCAAGAACCACAGTCAGTTCCCCATCAACAAAATTACATCACACCAGATTTTGCTTAAATGGCCTGTAGGCCTTTTATTACACTCATAAATTACCCAATTAAATAAAATAAATAACAAAACACCAATAACAAACCAAATTTGGCATAATAAATCAACAACCTAACCAAATTTAAATAACATTTAACATTTTGCCTCATCACTAAAATGATCCCTCCTTCTCGAATCCCTGTCCTTTTAACCCCTTTATTCTCCAGCCACCTTTTAGTCACCTTCACCTCCTACTTCCTCATGCTAACTTCCCGGGATTTTCTATTAACCCTCTCACTGCCTGCATCCTGTATCCCTCAGTCATGCAGGCCTTCTACTACTTTGCTAAAGTCATTACGCTCCAAGCCTGTCTTACTGTACGTAAGTTTGACTGCTGCAATCTGTGCTATTCTCTATTGTTGCTCTTTACAGAGTGCAGGGCTCAGGAATATTCAAAGTACACCCCAATGGACACGATGAAGCATTAGGAAGTATAGTCCAATTGGTAAAAGTTTGTAACACAGCAAAGTATACAAAGGATGACGATTAGGAGTATTCCATGGCTTTGTCACATAAACCTGACCACAACGCTTTGTACCTGTTCTAGTCTTACATACATTGCATGAGTACCTGACCACTTAAATCTGTATGCTATGCTGTCCTGATTGTACCGGTAGTTCTGTAAGGGAGCAGATGTGTTTATGTCCTGTAAAGACTTTAAGGTTAATGCTGTTAGCAATGGTATTATATTGTATGAAGACACTGTGCCTAAACCACCACTAGATGGCAGCATTGGGAGTGAACAAAAGAGAGGAGGAACCTGTTGCATGGAAAGAGGAGTCTGGGGAACGTTTTGTTGGGAGGACAGGAAGTTTCTCAGGGAGAAAAGAGAGAGGGGAGAGACTCTCCAGTGGAGAAGCAGCCCAGCCTGGGCACATTGAGAGAGCAGCAATAGGGAAGCTATTGATTCAGGTGGCAGAAGCAATGAGAATAGTGCTGTGAGACTGAGCAATCCTTTAGTAGTAGAACAGGTGGCTGTGGCCCTTCAGATAAGTACTGCCTGTTGTATGAAGAATCTTTTCTCATCTGCTAACAGCAGTCTTCTGTATTCATCAAATTCCTGCTGGCTTATAGGAACTGTCAGATATAACCTATTCCTGCCTTGGGACTCAATCTTGTTAGCTGTTTGCCTGCTGGTGGCTTTGATTCTTTTTTTTCTCTTTGCCCTTATCCTTACATTGACTCATTGCATTGTTGGGAAATCCCTGAGGAATCGTTATATGTTCACGTCAGAACTGGATTTATCCCCCCCCCCCCTTGCTCTTTCCAAAGAGAACTGTTTGACTCATGAGCGCTCCATTCACGTTTTTTTGATTCTTTATTATTATTTTGATTATTATTATGTTGTTCACCTCGTAAATAAACTCCTTTTTGTTTGAACTCATTCCATTGGTGTATTGAGCCAGACCTGAGTAAGTGCAGTGCTCAACCCAGGAATTTTTTGACGCTGGGTGGGAAGAAATTGTAGGCGGGTGGCATCCCTTGTATTGTGACACAACTCTTGAGTAGCCACGTAAAAACAGCCGGGTGGTTACTGAAAAGTGCCGGGTGGTGCGCCCAGCTAAAAGGGGCTGGGGAGAACACTGGAGTGGCATAGTCAGGGGAACCAGAAATATCCAGCTCCACCTGAGAGAGGAAGTGCTTCATCAGGGGGTCGGCAAACTCCGGCCTTTAGGCCAGATAGGGCCTAGCCGGTAGTTTTGTTCCAGTCTAACGCCCCCTGGCCGATCCGGCCTAATGCTGGCTGGCAACCTGCGTCTTCGGAGCTGCGGGTTGCCAGGGGGCGTTAGGAACTGCTGGAGCTCCGGTGCTGCCCCCTTGCAGTTGCTCCCCTTTTTACCGTGGCTGGCGTTGATTCCTGAAGGTAAATCGCATTTCACTTCAAGGGGCGTTCCCTGGTGGGTGGAGCCATTAGGGCGGGTTCGGCCTAGTGTGCTCCCGCCCACCCCATTAATGGGCTAGTGGCCATAAAACTTTGATCAAAGTAAAAAAGATCTTCCAGATCTTCTCCAGATTTTGCAAAGCATGCAGTCCATACCCTAGAGTTGTCCTCTGGCCATTGTCATTATTTTTTTTTTTTTGTGGAACGGTTCTATTGATTTTTATAGCTGTTACTGATCACAGATTACTCGTCATGCTTGTGAAACCTGACAGAGGATGCTGTGCCTGAAATAAGGCGATGAATCTGCTGACCTCTATGAAGGTCGTATGGTGAGTGGAAAAAGTACACAGGTATATAAACCCCTGAATCCAAACAAAAAGTATTGTTTCTACCTAAATAAAGTATTCAAATTGTCCGGTTCTTTTAGGGGGTCTCCAAACGGACCATCAGAGGTGAGACAGTAGATCCTAATTAAGAAGATTTATTGTTGCAACAGAGAAAATCAAATCCTTAGCAGTTAAAGCAAAGAGATTCTAACTAAAACCAGGAAATGCATCAATCTTTATAGGCATTCACAATCACTCCTGTATAGGAGGGTTTAAGCCATTACCTAATTGTCATTAAGCAGAATATCCAATAATGTATACCTGGAAGTCCATATAAGCATACAAATTCACAAACCGGTAATGGGGTGGATAAACCACGTGTCTAGCACTTTTGGCACAGAAGTGACTGTCCACCATCTCGGATTCTTGTTCAAGCTGGTATTAACCACAAGGGTCTGTTATCAGCTTCATGGCCATCCTGTGCCCAGCTTTCATGGCCATCTCGCTGACTGTTTCTGGTGCAGGTGCTGCTCTCTGAAAACAATCAAACAAAGCAGTAACTATTCTTCATAGATGTAGAGTATATTTTATATGCTACTAGCTGATCATCCGGCGGTGCCCGGGTATTTATTTAAATCCTATACAGTAAAAGGAATAAAATAAAGCTATAGTGTTAAATCAAAGAAATGTTTTTTTTTTACAGGTTTTAAAAGTATAAGTACACTGTACAAATTATAATGTAAGTTTTTGACAAATTGACTATAATATTACTTTAACACAAAACTTGATTATAAACAACATTTTTAGTTTCACCTCCAGGAGCAAGGATAAATAAATTCTTGGGCGAACTCACCCTTCAAATCCAATCTCAAATCCAATCCGCAGTACGTAACAGTCTGCCCCTGTGACTTTTTGATTGTGATAGAGAACGCAAGTCTCACTGGAATTTGTAATCTCTTAAATAGAAAAGGGAGATACGTGGAAATCAGTGGTATCCGTGGGATAAAAACTGTTTTACCCTTTCGTGTTAAGATAGTGGCCTCAAATACATTGGCCATCAGCTTCTTAACACAAAGCCTTGTGCCATTGCAAAGTTTTGATGGGTCGAGGTTGCGTAGTAAAATAATTGGAGAGCCAACTTTAAGTAAAAGAAGATGTGGTGGTAATCCAGCCGGATCAAGTGAGTTTAGGTATTCTGTTGGGAAATTGATGACTTCATTGGCATCTACTACGTTATCGATAGACTTGTATTCAGTGACTACACTTGGTAACATGACACGTATTTAATTGGTTATTTTGTGGACATCTTTATTTTTAGCAGCAAGAATGGCCCTCTCTTGCAACCAGTTAAAATTGTGATAGTTTTGTAAAACTTCTGGATAGACTGCATCTATTAGCTCTGCATAGGATTGCACCAGATTACAGAAATCGGATGTCAATTTTATCTTGCCAGAAGACTCAACAGGTAACCTACCTTCTCCGATTTTTAGAGAAAATTAGAGCATTTTCATCCCCCAGATGTACTCTCTTGTTTTGCTTTGAAGTTATCTGTTGCACATGTCCCCACAAAGATGAATGTTTTTAACATGCATGGATCTCATCAGCCGCTGTTGACTTTAGGATGACAGGCAAAATTCGATGAAAGTCTCCACAGAGGTGTACCAGAGCTCCTCCAATCGGAATGTCATTTCATCCCAGATCTCCCAGAGTGACGTGAAGGGCCTCGAGAGCTTTCTTGTGGGCCATGGAATGAAAGATCGTCTGACTTTTTCTCTCATTTCGTGTAGTCAGGTCTCACGCTGTTGTACTGTTTCTGAAGCTCTAGATGTAGTAACTCTTTTTCTCTCATTTCCTGTACTGGAGTCTCACGCTGTGGTACTGTCTCCCAAGCTCTAGATGTAGTAGCTCTAACTCTGTTATCCTGTAGTCAGGTCTCACATTGTTGTACTGTCTCAGAAGCTCTAGATATAGTAGCTCTATCTCTCCTATCCTGTAGTTGTACCTCACATTGTTGTACTGTCTCTGAAGCTCTGAATGTAGTAGCTCTATCTCTGTTATCCTGTATTCAGTTCTCACGCTGTTGTACTGTCTCTGAAGCTCTAGATATAGTAGCTCTTTCTCTCATTTCCTGTACTCGGGTCTCACGCTGTTGTACTGTTTCTGAAGCTCTAGATCTAGTACCTCTATCCCTCTTATCCTGTAGTCATGCCTTACGCTGTTATACTGTTTCTGAGGCTCTAAACGTAGTGGCTCTTTCACTCATTTCCTCTATAGGGGGTCTCACGCTGTTGTACTGTTTTTGTGTTTCAATATTTTTATTGAGTTTTGCAAGTGTAAATACAATTAAGTCAACATAAAATAGCAGGTATGAACAAAATTATCTAAACAAGGGACGACAATGTACAAGTGTATACATACAAACTTCGAAAATTGAAGCAGATAATGTCTGAGCCACAGAAAAACAAAATCGCCGTAGCCTTATTATATCCAAAAATAAAACCCAATATACAGCGAATTTTTAAACAGTAGAATAAACCAAGCCTACATCCCCTTTATAAAACAAAACAAACACAAGACAAAACAAACAGAAGACAAAAAACACTGAGACTAGTGGGAAGGGAGGAGGGGGAAGAGGAAGTTGTTCGAGCCGATAACCTTAGGGTGTCATAGCTCACCCTAAGGTTGTAATGTGCGTTACATATTGTTAAATTCAATCCAAGGTTCCCATATATCTTCAAATTTATCCAGCGAATTCTTTAAGGTGTGGGTCAATCTGTCATTGACCATAATCCAGTTCAATTTAGTGTGTATAGGGTCCAAGGATATCGAGGGGGACTTCCACGCCCTGGCCAGAGAAATTCTGCCCGCCAATAAAATCATTCCAATCAATTTTCTTGAGGGACCTGAGAGGGACACATCAAGCTTGCCAAACATTGCCGCTTCGACAGTACTACCAATCGGTTGATGAAGAACAGTAGATATCAGATCGAATCCCCTGGCTACGGGACATGACCACCAAATGTGTAACATTGTACCTCTAGCATCACAGCCCCGAAAGCAGGAAGGAGAAGTTGAAGGGAACATTTTCGCTAGTCTGTCTGGAGTAAGATACCACCTAAGGACTACCTTATAATTAGCTTCTATCAGTGTAGAGTTTAGGGAAATCCTGGAGAGGGAATCCACCCTGTCCCACCATTCTTCCAAATCCCATGTAATAGCCAATTCAGATTCCCAATCTCGCATGTACTGCAATTTGTCAGTAGGGGCTACTAAGGCTGAGTAGATCACTGAGATTTGCCCTTTAGTTGAAGCTAGGGAGAGACATGTACTTTCAAATACCGAAGAACGCATAGGTCTCGGGGCCCTTTTAATTAGTGTGGTAATATATGAAGACAGTTGTCTATAGCGAAAATGTTCCGTAAGAGGAATTTCAAAACTGCTGACTAGATGTTCCCAGGAGAACACTGCTCTAACATCAATCCTTCACCCTCCTGAAACCTTTGGAGATCCACCAATGGAAATTAGTTAAACTCAAACCCGGTGGAAAGTCCAGGTTATTCCATAATGGAGTTAGGGGTTTATGGGATGAGGTAAGTTGCTGACAATGTTTGAATTTGTCCCAAACCTGCAGGGAATGGGACAATGCCGGACCTAACACTGTCCCCCGTCCATTTTTTTTACGCCACATAAGGGATTCTATTGATCCTGAGAATTTATCTTGATTTTCTATGTCCACCCACTGGGGACGAGCTCCATGTAAAGTGCTCAACGAGGTTTGTGCTATCTGTGCCGCTACATAATAATACTTTAAATATGGGACCCCCAGACCCCCTTTCGTTTTGGTGCAAAAAGAGTGTTCTTGCGTATTCTGGCCTTCTTACCAGCCCAGATAAAATGCATTATTTTGGCTTGTAAAAAGTCTAACTCTTTCACAGGGACCTGAAGCGGGAGCGTGCGAAACAGATAGAGTAGTCTAGGGAGTACATTCATTTTGACCGCCGCTATTCGGCCTAGCCAAGAAGGAGGGGCATGAGCCCACCTACACAGGTCTGCATGAATTTTTTTAATCAAACCTGTGTAATTAGCCTTATAAAGGCTATTGTACTTAGGAGTCAGCCGTATACCAAGATACTGAATGGACTCCTCTTGCCAACTAAAGTCAAACCTCTTACGCACACCCTCTAATATTCCCAAAGGGATGTTAATATTGATGGCTTGGGACTTAGATTTGTTCACCGTTAAACCAGAACACAAAGAAAAGTCATCCAATAGTTTCAGTAAATTGGGTAGAGTGGTAGTTGGTGAGGTAATAAACATCAGTATATCGTCAGCGAAGAGGGCACATTTATGTTCTACCTGACCACAACTTATCCCTTGAATATTGGGATCCATACGCATAGCAATAGCCAGAGGTTCAATAGCTAGGGCAAACAGTAATAGGGAGAGCGGACATCCCTGTCTGGTCCCCCTTTTGATTGAAATGGCTGTGGAGAAAAATCCCCCTAACGATATCCGTGCTTCAGGAGAATCATACAATGCCAACAGCAAATTAATGAAGTGGGCCCCAAAATCCATCCTCTCAAGAACCTGAAACAGGTATTTCCATGATATACTGTCAAAAGCCTTTTGAAGGTCAAGGGAAAGCAACATAGCCTTGCGGGAGGGGCCACCATCCCAGCTGGAGTTAACCACTGAGATGAGATCTATTGCCCGTCGTGTTTGATCCGGGGCCTGTCTGTGTTGCAGAAAGCCCACCTGGTCCGGATGAACATATACTCCTAATGTTGTACTGTTTTTGAAGCTCTGGATGTAATAGCTCTATCTCTCTTATCCTGTAGTCGTGCCTCATGCTGTTGTACTGTTTCTGAAGCTCTAGATGTAGTAGCTCTTTCACTCATTTCCTCTACTCGGACCTCACGCTGTTGTACTGTCTCTGAAGCTCTAGATCCTCACGCTGTTGTACTGTCTCTGAAGCTCTAGATGTAGTAGCTCTATCTCTCTTATCCTGTAGTCGGGTCTCACGCTGTTGTACTGTCTCTGAAGCTCTAGATGTAGTAGCTCTATCTCTGTTATCCTGTAGTTAGGTCTCACGCTGTTGTTCTGTGTCTGGAGCTCTAGATGTAGTACCGTGTTTCCCTGAAAATAAGACAGAGTCTTATATAATTTTTTCCTCAAGAAGACACCCTAGGGCTTATTTTCAGGGGATGTCCTATTTTATTTAAGTACAACAATCTACGTTTATTCAAATATAGTTAGGTTGTCTGGTCGGTGCTGGGGAGCAGCAGCTTTATTGGTGTTTGTGGGGGGTGAGAGAGGCCCACAGACTGTTGCTGGTCCTGGGGGAGAGAGAGGGTCACAGTGCTGAGTAAAGTGTACCTAAAGCGGAGCGTCTTGCTCCTTACATCACTGAGGGGACTTTCAATGTGGAGACCTCCCGTCTCTATGTCTCCCCCCAAAGCCTCAGCTTGCAAGACGCACAGGATGGCCGGGACCTGACAGGGGGAGCCAACCTTGTTGGTGGGGCTGCCAGTACCTCTCAGGTCACCCCCAGGATAGCAGCTGTCACGATGGGGCAGATGAGAAGGGCTGCCCATCTTCTTTAACACTCTGCGCCGAAATGCATGGGTTGTGCAGATACGCTGCATAGCCACGCCCATCACTAGGTCTTATTTTTGGGGTAGGGCTTTTATTGTGTAAATGCTTAGAAATCCTGCTAGGGCTTATTTTATGGGTAGGTCTTATTTTCGGGGAAACACGGTAGCTCTTTCTCTCATTTCCTGTAGTCGAGCCCCATGCTTTTGTACTGTCTCTGAAGCTCTAGATGTAGTAGCTCTCTTGCGCAGTATGGCAAGTCTTCCATTCCTGTCCTCAGGATTTTCTTGTCTACGGTGATTGCATTTGGCCAATTGCCTTACGTTTTCTCGAAGGCAATAATACAGGCCAGAAATTTGTTAAAAAAAAAGTATGTAAAAATAAAAGCAAAAGCCACACTGTCACTGAGCAATACATACACACACACACACATACATACATGCAAATATACCTCTGACATATACCACAGTGCCGTACAAAGATCAGCAGTGCACTCACATGAGTCTGAGTCATATGTATAGCAAGATTGGTTGAAATGTGTAGATGCGATTCCCAGTGATGACATACACATACATACTGTGACACCAATGCAGGATTGGTGGTAGAAGGGAGGTATATTTGCCCAAGATTCCTCTCCTATGTGAAGTAGCAGGTGGAAAACTCACCTGCGAGGTAAGTAATGAAGCAGCACTAAGGGTGGGGTTATAACAAAGCCAGGAACTCAGTCAGGCGGTCTGCCTGGGGACACAGGAAGTTGGACTGTGTGAATGAACTCATACCTGAGTACAAGGTTGCTGAAAGCTTTGTTTGGAGCTGACAGGGAGAAGCCCTCCAGCTGATAGAACAGCGGATGTATAGTAAGTGCCGTACAGGCGAGGATTTTTTTTGCTATTTTTGTTATGTTATCTGCAACCTTTAAATAAACCTGACTACAAGTCAGCTTAACACCTTTACCTCAGTGTGTGATCTGAGTTGGATGAACCAGACAAGTGTCCTTTGACCCCAGCAAAGGAGATCTTGAGCATAACCCCTCACAATATATACATACAAATATAGCTCTGACATAGCACAACGCTGTACAAAGATGACTGGTGCACTCACATGAGTTGCAGTCATATGTAAGGCAAGTTTAGTTGAAATGTCTCCATGTGTTTTCGAGTGATGGTGGAACTTACATACACACACACATACATCCAATTTTTTTTATATATAGATATACAGACCCCCTATACTTTTCTCTCAGAATAAAGAGTTTAATTTTTGCATGCGCTGAGTCAGGGCCTTGTCTTGCAGCTGACATTCAATCTTCAGAGAGTATATAAGAAAGAATGATTTGTGTTCATTCAGGGCTGTCAGTGCTGTTGTCAGTGCAGTGTGGTGTGCCAGCTACGAATGACGTAGGAATCATTCTGGTTTTCACTGATTTGTCTTTGTACAAGATGAAGGCTGACGGTAAACAGTATGGTGACACAATTGTATGGTTAAGGCCACAATATGTTGTTGTTTGCACACTGGCTGATCATGCTGAGCACCTATTTTATGTTGCAGGTCAGAAACCAAGTGCAGGAATAATGATTTTCTCTGGCAATTCTACAAACATGGAAATTCTGGGCTTTGTCCTGTGAGTGTGATTGACAAAAGATAATTGTACACTCTTTGAAGGTATTTCGGGGGGACATCTCTTTTGTTTAAAGCACACGCTAACTGAGCAGGTCCAGAGTGTCAGTGCTCAGATGGCTGCTTTCAGAGATCTTGTTCTTATTTGATTGGTTACTTGGTGTTACTGCTGTTTGTCTGCCGGCTCATTTTATGCAGGTATCAAGTATTGGATGTCCTGTGAATTAGAATCGTTGGGTGTTTCAGAGTCGGGTGGGATTTACTGTGATTCCACACCATATCTCATCTAATGGCAGATCAGTTTACAGTCAGCATATTACCTTGTGCTTCAAACATTTATCAATGCATCAACCATAAAACAAATGTGCCTTCAGTTTGACATATATATTATCTTGCCTATTCTTTGTGGAGCTGTGCAGCTGCAACATTTCATTTTGTCTGTGTCTGGTCAGGGATGGTGGGCACCCCTTCATGTCAACTGTGTCTGGTCAGGGATGGTGGGCACCCCTAGGGATGGTAGGCACCCCTTAATGTCATCTCTGTCTCGTCAGGGATGGTGGGCACCCCTACATGTCATCTCTGTCTCATCAGGGATGGTGGGCACACTTCCATGTTGTCTGTGTCTGGTCAGGGATGGTGGGCACACTTCCAAGTTGGGAAGTAATAATCAAATCAAAATTTTTGCCACAAGCCAGATGGATGAGGAGAGTTAGGGAGAGGACAGACCGACACAATAACCACAAATATGTGGACATTGCGGCATCTGAGAAGGCGATCCACCAATATTGGTTTGTGTGTAACAGGTGACATCTCTAATTACAAAGTTGCTGTCATTTTGCCGTAATTTTAGGGTCACATAGTTGCTGAGCTCACATCACACTAATATCTTCAATGGTATGAATATCTGCTGGTCCGGAAAGGAATGGGGGGGGGGGGGGGGTGTTTCCTGTTGTCCCTTGGGGATTTAAGGTGTGTACAGCTGGGCCTCCCTCTTTGGTAAATACAATTCAAAGAATAATAGGGAGCACAGAGAGAGAACAAAGAAAGAGGTTCGAGGCTCAAAAGTATTGTGTCAAACCATGAATGTATTAATACATATTACCTTTATATATAACAAAGTCATACAAATACATAGTTCACAGACATATTTTTGTTAGAACGTATAGAGTATGTTATATTTCTCTTGCCTAGTTCTGTTGAAAAAGAATCACAGAAGTAGGAACATTGATTCAAGCTAACAAAACATTTATGTTTGTCTTGCCTAGTTCTGTTCTAGATCACAGAAATTGGGTAGTTCACTAGACATAATATTGCTAGCGTGGACATTAAACAGCAAAAAATATGTATGGGAAACAAGAAAAAGTAATAAGACCGTATTTTCCGTATAAGTCCCTGACGCGTTTCGCCCAGATTAGGCTTCCTCAGGGGTATATGACTTTATACGATTTGTGGTCTGTGTATACAGAAAAGTTATATATAAATAACAATTATATATCACAAATAACTATACAGAGTAAATTATCATAGGCAATGATGGTTATAGCACGGTGGCTCAGGTTAGCACTCCGGCCTTTGCAGCGCTAGGTCCCAGGTTTGATCCCCAGCCAGGACATTATCTGCATGGAGTTTGCAGGTTCTCCCCGTGTCTGCGTGGGTTTCCTCCGGGTACTCCGGTTTCCTCCCACATCCCAAAAACATGCAGTTAGGTTAATTGGCTTCTCCCTAACCATTGACCTTAGACTACATTAATCACATATGACTATGGTAGGGACATTAGATTGTGAGCTCCTTTGAGGGACAGTTAGTGACACGACTATGGACTTTGTACAGCGCTGCGTAATATGATGGCGCTATATAAATACTGTGTAATAATATTAATAATATTGCAAATTACTGTTCCAATTTTTAAATATAATAAAGAGGGGGTCCATATATGTCTGGTATTTAGTCCTTCTCAATTTTAGTAAGAAGTGACAGAAGTATAAGCTAGTAGCATCGATCATACCTACAGCTAGTAGGAAGGTCGGGTCTAAATAATGTATTCAGGACAGGTAGTTCCTAAGGTAGTGCTGATAAACTGCAACATTATAATTAACAATATATGGCTTAGTATAATTGAATTGTAAAAATTGAATTTTAATATATTTGAATTACAATTATAATTATATATATATTTATAATTAAATTATAATATTGTCCAAGGGTAATTGAGGATATATAGAGATATGTATGCATATAACTAAGAAGGGAGTCAGGATAGAGGGGTTAATATATAATGAAGATATTAATCATTTAGGAAAGAAGGGTACAATAGCTTACCGAGTAGGATTAATATAAAATAACATAATTGTTTGGTATCATATGATGAGATATGAGGGTGAATATAGGTATTCATCCAGTGGTCCCATGCTCTTATAGGTAGTAGTTATGTGCATAAGAGTTGGATACCTAGAGAGTAAGAAAAGGGAGGTTTGTAGTCAATAAGTCATGTGAGAAAATAGGAAGAAAATTATTATGGATTATATATTGACATATTGTATTTTATAGGGTTTGTGGAGGTTAAGGATCCACATAAATACAATTAGGTAGAAAAAAAATAAAAAATGTAAGGGTTACAATTGAATTGAAAAGTCTTGCTTACCAGCAAACTGTGATTGAAGAGGGATATAGCGTTGCTGCATGGTCTGGTGCTAGCAAAAGGATAATTGGGAGTGGCTGCAATGTTTATATGTGGAATTCAATTAGACTTCCGTTATGAGATGACACGCTGCAGGTGCGTACGCCCGCAATAAGTACACGCGCCTGCAGCGTGAGGGGGAGAGGAGGACTCCTTCACACGCTAGTTGAAGCTGACAGTTAACAATGGGTCCACCCCCCCCACCTCCAAGAAGGTAGGTCACACCTCCTACCAAAAAACTCAACTGTTGTATTTAGCTCTTCCATTTTTTTTAATCCAATTCAATCTAGCCTTGCCTTCCCTACCAAAATCAATCACTGAGATCTTCATTTGAGTAAATAATAGTGTGAACTGTGCTAAAATAACCAGAATCGCCTTGTAAGGCCCAGAGAGCTTCACTCTTTCCCCATAATTTTGGAGTAACATCTTATAGCTGCATATAACATTTATGCCTCACTAGGAGTTGATATCACGACAGTTAAATCATTAGCATAAGTGACCACAGTCAGAGGAAGGCTGTGGCAGATTGGCACCCCCTGTAACCACACTCCTGTTAGGATCTCAGAATGAGATCTATTGTGAAAGCAAAAAATTCACTAAAGCAGACATAAAGGGTGACCTTACCTCACCCCTACTTCAACCCCAAAAATGCAGCCTTGCCATCAACCGATAAGAGAAAGGCTTTCAGCCTACCTGTATAACATTTTTAGCTAATCAATAAATAGCCCTGGAATGCCAAAAATGCCTATAATCATAGTGGCATTTTCAAAAGTTTTAGCCAGGTCAAGAGTGACAACATGTTTCTGATATTCAAGGCTTGTCTCAGCAATCTCAGAAATTACAGCTCCAAAGATGTTAAGTACTTTACCTATACCAAGCGGAAAACACACCACCAGTTTTAGGGAATAATAAACAAATCTAGAAAATAGAATGTACTCCAAATCTTTCCTATCCCAGGGCTTGATTTGCAACTATACCACCTAGGCCGTTGCCTAGGGTTTAATGATCATGAGGTGATCGCTTCTCCACAATACTTATGCCATCTCTGCTGGCAAAATTAGACTGCGTGCAGTTCTTGAGTCCGCTAATTCTATATTGGCCGAGGTAAGGCATGTTTGACAATATGTAAATCAGTACATTGCCAGTAACATGGCTTGTTCAAACTACATACTATATGTTAATGTGCTCTTCCTGTATGCCCACAGAAACTTTACTGCATCTCACATCACAAGTAGCCTTAGCCCATACAGAACAAAGTTCTTCCCTTCATTTCTCCAGGTAACTTTTCTGTTGCCTCACACTCAGTTTTTTTGTTTTCTGGTGATATGATGATTAGACCTCCAATCTGAATAGCCACAGGTACATTTTCTTTTACACTAAGTACATTTTTAAATTGGTAATATTCCTGTTCATATTCCCAAGTACGTGATGTAATCCTTCACTATTTTAAAAAAGTGTGGTGAAAATCCAAGCTCTCTGCTTAAGAGGGGTTAAAGGAAGAATTTCACTTTTAGAGAAATTGAAGAATTGTTTTGTTGAGTTATGGTAAAGCGAAGGCATCCCAGCACTTCAAACCTCACTTCCCTCTGCAGCTGCTAAACCATGCTGTCATTGGTCCTGAATTAGTATTTTTGATGACAACCAGCCCATATAGCTTGAATCCTTGGTATAGAAACAGTTGAAGAACTACCTGTTCTTCATCTGATAGGGATGGGGAGCCAGTGAGGTAGACAGATAGTGTGGATCCTGAATGGTAGGCTGAGGATTTTTCTAAAAGGTCTTATTTGTTTTCTTCCTCCTTCAATCTCCATATTGCTGGCTACTTCTTTCTTTTTTCCCTCTTCTGTATCCTTTTTCCCCTTTTTCTCTTAATTTTACTCTTTATCTTTTGTCTTACCCCCAACACTCTCTCAACCTCATCTCCTCTGTCCCTTTATCTATCTCTCACTCCTTACCCTTTAAGAGGAATTAAACTTAAAAGTGCCCCAAAACAAAAAAAATTTACTTACCTTTAATCCCGTAGCACAGTCGATTGGTCGAGAAGTCTCTTCCATCGCGTCCTGCATCGTCCCTACATCTGTCTTCATGCCGGTGCTCCGGGCGTCGCCATCTTCGCTTCTTCTTCATGGTTCTTCTTTCTACGTCACCCAACCCATGCGTGAGATCAGGTGACGCATGCGCGAGATTCCTTGGCATAGAAATGCTTCACTTTTCTTAGTGAACAGCCTGTATTCCTTTAGTAAATCTGAGTCAATGGATTCAATTGTGGTGACATCTTCTTTGGTTAGAGATATAGACCGCATATATGAGGCAGATGATTAGGGAGAAATCTGTGTTCTGGGACTGAATGAGCTGAATAGATTTAATGCGATTCAGATAAGCTGTTTCCCAGCAGCTGGTTTCATTTTTTGAACCCTCTGTTTTACCGCAACATTTCTTCAATCCATCTATTTGTTCTTCTATTCCCATCCAGAGCATAGGAAGACTACCTGAGGCCATTCAGTCCTTCCTGTGATATGTTTAATATGTGTATGTGAAAAATAAGGGTTTCTCCTGACAAATGTGCTAGTTATTACTGCTGACTAATATGTAAATTGAGTCATAGAATATTATTGCATAAATACACATCTTTTTTTTTTTGTCTACTTGGAAATGGTTGCACTCCATTACAGTATTATATCTGTCTTTATTTGGACCAATAGAACTCCCCTTATCAGAATGAATCTGGCTTGTGACTCATGTGTTTCTTCTAGTGAAAGAGGAGATTTATTACAAATTTCTATTCATTCACCTGGGATTTGCTATTAATAACTTGCAGTACATCACCTACCAGGTAAATGGGACAGATTATATAACTGTTCTGTTTCTTGTATGGTATAATTATCAATCTCACATCTCTTGTGATAATCTGCATACATCTCTCCTTATGTAGATGCAATGCCATCAGAGTATTATAATTTTTAATCGTACATCATCTACAGATGAAACGTTAGATACCTGCTGTAGGATTCTCTTACACTAACAAATATTCAATCCTGGTCCTATTCCGCATTGTAACCCATAGCAACAAATCAGTATTTTCCTTTTACCTAGTTTATTCCATCCTAAACATTTGTCCAATAGGCCATTAGTTGAATGTATTTGGTCACATCTAAGTAATGTATTCATTCTTTCAACTGGTGTTATGTATAGGGGATGATGATGGAGGTTGTATATTAGCTGGATACAATGGTCAATAGCATCAATATACTCATGAATACTTCACCCCATCTGTGTAGAATCCAGCCAGAATACACATTCCATACCTGGTGCATTAGAACTCTGCATTAGGGCTCCGAGGTGATACTTTATTGCTGATATTTTAGTGTTCCACTGAGGTGTACCTATGAATGTTGGATGGAAATAGAGAAGACTACAAGGCACTTTATTATTATTGTTATTATTATTAAACAGGATTTATATAGCGCCAACATATTACCCAGTGCTGTACATTAAATAGGGGTTGCAAATGACAGACTAATACAGACAGTGATACAGGAGGAGAGGACCCTGTCCTGAAGAGCTTACAATCTAGTAGGTGGGGGAATTTACACACACTAGGAGGGGGATATGTAGTGGTGGGAAGTAGTGATGGTTTCAAAAGACAGAAGAATATGGGTAGGCAAGTTTGAAAAAAATGGGTTTTGAGTTCTCTTTTAAATAAGTAGTAGCAATCCGAATAGGACGAGGAACACCATTCCAGAGAGTTGGGGCAGCTCTAGAGACGTCTTGTATCCGTGCGTGTGATGAGGTTATGAGTGAGGAAGTCATTAGTCAGTGGAGGAGCGGAGAGAGCGGCAGGGGGAGTATTTTTTACCAAGTCAGAAATGTAAGTGGGACAATAACTGTGGAGGGATTTGAAGGCAAAGCACAGGAGCATTAATTTGATTCTAAGGTGAAATGGAAGCCAATGGAGAGAACTACAAAGAGATGCAGCGGAAGAGGAGCGGAGGGAAGGATGGATGAGTCTGGCTGCAGCATTCATATTAGATTGTAGAGGAGAGAGTCGGGTTAGTGGAATACCAGAGAGGAGGAGGTTACAGTAGTCAAGACGGGAGATGATAAGAGCATGTACAAGGAGTTTGGTGGTCTCAGGGGACAGGTAGGGGCCGATTTTGCAAATGTTGCGTAGGTGAAAGTGACCAGACCGGGAAATGTTCTGAATATGGGGGGTGAATGAGAGGGCAGAGTCAAAGGTGACACCAAGACAACGTGCCTGAGTGGAGGGCCAAATACCAGTATTATAACAGTTAGATATATGTGGGGGAGATGTGGAATTTGGGGGAGGATAATGTTGAGTTCTGTTTCAGGAGTTTCAGGAATCGGTCAGACATCCATGATGAGATGGCTGACAGGCAGCATGAGACCTTATCCAGGACTGAGGGAGAGTGAGCGAGGAGGAGTTACCATTGAAAGAAAGTTGAAAGAAGCGGTCAGACAGATGAAGCAAACCAAGAGAGAGCAGTGTCACTGATACCAATCGAGACCATGATTTGTATTAGAATGGGGCGATCAACAGTGTCAAAAGCAGAGGAAAGATCGAGGAGAAAGAACAGGGAAAAGTTTCCTTGAGACTTAGCTCTGATGAGGTCATTGACCACTTTAGTAAGGGATGTTTCAGTGGAGTGGGCAGCTCTCAAACCAGACTGGAGGGGGTCAAGGAGAGAGTTGGTGCTCAGGTAATGGGTGAGTCTTTTGTAGACAAGGCGCTCAATAAGTTTGGAGACCTATGGGGGAAGGGAGATAGGACAGTAGATAGAGGGTAGGGAGGGGTCCAGTGAGGGTTTCTTTAGGATACGGAGAATTATGGCATGTTTAAAAGCTGAGGGGTATTTACCAGTAGAAAGGGAGAGGTTGAATAGTTGGGTTAGGGCAGGGGCCAGGGTGGAGGAATGGGCACGGAGTAGATCAGAGGGAAAAGGTTCAAGTGGACATGTAGCAGATGGAGATGAGAGAAGAGATAAGACTTCGTCCACAGTAATAGGGCTGAGGGAGGCCAATGATGATTTACAGTTGGGAGTGTAGGAGTGTTGGAGGTTGGAGTGGCTCGGTGGGCAGAAACATTAACTGATTTTGTCTATTTTATCTCTAAAGTAGGTGGCAATGTCTTGGGCAGAGAAGGATGTTGTGGGGGGGAGGAGGTGTGGGGTTTAGGAGGCAATCAATTGTAGAGAGGAGGTTGCGTGGGTTGGAGGCTTGAGAGGAAATGACTGCGGAGAAATAATTTTGCTTGGTGACAGTGAGCTCTGTGTTAAAGCTTTGTAGCTTGGCTTTGTAGTCCATTTTCTCCACTTGCGCTCGGCTGCACGAACAGTCTTTTGTAGCTGTTGGGTGTGATTGTTGTGCCAGGGTCGGCAGGGCGGGGGCAACATTATCCAAAGCCAGGGAAAGAGAGTGGTTTAACATGGTGGCAGCTTCATCTTCAGAGTTCGATAGGTTGAAGGTGATAAGGTTATGATCAGAGAGGGGAAATGGTGAGTTGTCAAGGAGGGCGAGGTTGCAGAGTTTAGAATATAACAGGTCTAAAGTGTGTCCGGCTATGTGTGTGGGGCCATTGATGTGCTGTGTGAGTCCAAATGAGGAGGTAATGGAGAGCAGTTTGGCTGAGGAGGGAAGGTTGGGCTCATCCATTGCAATATTAAAATCACCAAGGATGAGGGTGGGCAGGTCATGGGAAAGAATGTGTGGGAGCCAGGATGCAAAGTTATCCACAAATTGTGATACTGGTCCAGGGGGGAAGTAGACAACAGCAACAATGAGTGGTAAGGGCCTAAAGAGTCGGGCAGAGTGGACTTCAAATGAAGCGAAAATGGGAGAGGGTGGGGTAGAAAGAACTCTGTATGTACAGTTAGGTGAGAGAAGGAGACCCACACCACCCCCTACTTTGTTGCCAGGTCTGGGGGTATGTGTAAAGTGCAGGCCTGCATAGGAGAGAGCAGCAGCAGAGGCAGAGTCAGAGGAGGAAAGCCAAGTTTCAGTGAGAGCCAGAAAATTCAGAGATTTAGAAAGGAGAAAGTTGTGTATGGAGGATAATTCGTGTGCCAACAGATCTGGAATTCCATAGACTGCCAGAGGGAGGGGGTAAGGACTTATGGGTAGGGTGAATGGGGATGAGGTTAGGAGAAGGGAATGTCTTACTGAGAGTGAATGGAAAGTAGAGGCTGTGTGGGGGACCAGGGTTGGGTGAGATGTCATCAGAGAGTATCAGTAAAGTGAAAAGGTACAGGAGCACAGACAGAGAAATAAGGAGAGGGGAGGAGCAGAGAGACAATGAGTTATCAGACAGGGGAGTGCAGGGAGTAGTGCCAACAAAGAGACTGCAGGGTGAATAATACATTTTTACAGATAATTGGGAACCATATGCGTACAATAAACAATGTGGCAAACTGAAGTCCAAGAGAAGCAGTCCAGTAATATGGGTTCAAGTGAGGCTTGTAAACTTGCTGAGTTCCAGAAGTGGGGGATGATGATTCAGTCAAAGAGATGGTTTGATGAAATACCAGTTCAGAATGGTAGCAGCAGAGGATGTGTTGGAGTCCAGATGGATAAATCAGTCCAAAGGCAGGAGATGGGAGCGGCAGAGTAAAATAGCATTTCCAAATTTGTTCCAGTTCCTGTGTCTATTCCCTGGATTAATTCCCATTGTACCTATAATTTGGGCACTTGAGATTTGGGCACGTGACCTTGGTTGTTGTTTAAATAGAGGTGCTTTGGGCCCTGATTATGGATGGACTGATCAGAGTATAAGGAATTTGGGATATAAGTTGAACCTGGGGAGGGGAGGAGTTGGTAGGGCAATAAATATCAATGTGCACTCAGCTGGAACTAAGGGATAGTGAACAGATAAATCTATGAGGAGATTAAAGGTAGTGCAATAAATTAATCTACGATGGGAGACGTACCATATACAATCAGATGAGGGTTGCAGGGGAAAACAGTTGCATACACAGGGCTGAGATTTGGCAGAATGGGAGACAACATGGGAGGCAACATTAATGTGGATGTAGTCTCATAACATCATCACCACTATGATGATGTTTTTGGACATATGGTGACTATTTCACCTTTTTCTTTGTTATTTCTGGGTAGATAAGATGCCTTTTAAAGTCTGAAGGTGTCTTAGAGTTAATAATGAAAACACGATAATTTATGATAACAGAAAATCACAAATCTTAGCAAAAACAATAGCACACTTGTGCTAAATAAAGTTCTTCAGCTGCTAACAGAAAGCAGTTGCATATCTTGGTGATAACTGTTTTAGAGAAAGATGATTGTGGTAATTATAGACTGGTAGTTGTTGACCCCCCCCATTCCTTTACAAACATTCCATACACATCTATTGTTTTGTTTCCCTGCACACTAAACTTATCTCTGCAGAAACCGCTCAAAGTTGTGTTTTCAAAAATGAGTCTGAGGTTTTCCCCACTGAACCAGATATATGCTGGAGATGTGGGGGGGGGGACAGGGGCACAATGCTGCATATCTTTTGAACATGCCCACGGCTTGCAGGATTCTGCCAGGGGATCAGGAAAATTTGCCAAGATCTGTCAGTGAGACCAATCCCTAATGACCCAGGTTTTTTTCTTCTCCACCTTATTGATTGGCCTCAGAAATCGTACGACAAATTGGTGGTTAAACTTTTGTTAAACGTTGCCAAAGCTTGTATTGCCTCTCTCTATGTGGAAAAAACATGTGACATGTGGATACGTAGGGTGAATGACATAAGGTAATGGAGGATCTGACTGCAGATCTATATAAAAGAAACAAAACAATTCTGGATACATGGGCACCTTGCATAATGTTCCAAGATCTGACTGAATACAAAAATATGCTGGGAGAACAGAGTGTAGCAACTGCTACAAGGGTATAGTCAGGAGGGCCTTTATTTGGCTGTAGGAAATTGGTTACGTGAGGAAAGAGGGGCTGGTTTTTAGACAATAGCTATGAAGGGTCTGGAGAAGATGGAGGGTTTCTGTGATATTGGTATGGTGCTATTTTACATATGGCTCAGGACGCTTGGGTTCTTTTCAGTTTGTTATGATTGTTTTGTTTATATTTGGAGTTTAATGTAACGGAACAAAAATATTCAACTGTAATACTGCAACAATTGAATGTTCAGTATGTTTTTGTTATGGAAAATTAAATAAAGTCAAGGAAAAACAAAATGTTTTAAAAAAATGAGGTCTGAGGTCTGAAATTGCTCCAGGAAAAATCTGTGTAGTCATGCAATCCCGCGTTATACAAAGGTGGCAATATATTGGCCTTCACAGTGAGCCGCACATGTCCTGTCAATAGGCTCCCTAAGTACCTAGACCACACGTAATCCTGGAAAATCTCAGCCACTAACTTTCTACCACTCTTCAATATTCTTTCTTAAGCTGCTTTTAAGCTCATACAGTGTTACCTGCCATAGTGAAAAAATCAGCATGGACCAGCCAATAATATATGGGGTGATGACATAGTACATAGTAGAGCTTTTTTGCTTCTCTGCATGCAAATTGAATGCACTAATTTCTCTAAAGAAACTGTTACAAAAATATTCAGTTAGGATTATAAAGGACACACTGGAATAACAACATTCAAGCTTGAAGGACGCCTCAAGGATGCTGGTAGTGATGTAAATTACACCTACACCAGCTCACACCTAGCACATGTCATAATATCAAGCCAAGGTTAGGAGATGTCAGAATATCAATGCATATTTAAAATATGCTTTTCCAGCTTCAGGTGTGTATATGCATGACAAGCTCTTTTTCTGATGCAAACCATCATCTTCATCCCCTCATGGTTTGATATAAAGGTTTGTATACCATTCTATGTAGTCAGAGGGGAAGGGTACAAGGGTTGCAGAGGAGTATAGGCTAATGTTTGTATAAAATAAATTAAAAAAGCATGAGGCAGTTAGTGTTAGTGATGGAAAAGGGTCAGTGAGAGGTTGAGGCAGGGGCTGATGAGAATATTTGGAGAGTATAATGTGGCTAGGGAAGGGAAATTGTTGTAGAGAAGGTGGGGCAGTTGGAGCCAGGGGTAATGGTTATATCAGTGTTTCTCGAATTTTTAACATGGAGGAACATTTGAATATTATCATTTATTGGGGAACCCTTGCTTTAATCACTATATCCACAGCCCACAGTACATTAGTATGGTAGTCAGTAGGTAAAATACCTTATATTACTGACCAATGGAAAAAACGTCACTCTCACAAATAGCCAAAAGGATCATTGGTGTCCATGATAACTGACCTGAGTTGCACAAACTGTTCATTTCTCAATGAGCACCTACCAGTCTCTGGAGGAACTCTGGTTGAGAAACACTGGGTTGGATGAAAGTTTGGTGGTAATATCATGCCATGGTTAGGTGGTGTCGGAATATCATTCAGACAAAATAAAGGGTATGATCTGTTAATTGATGGGAGAATGGGTAAGGGAAAAGAAAGGGGTAGTGTGAGGAGTTGGTGCTATGCCCAACAATTGTGTAAGCAATTCCTTCCATCAATTCCAAGGCACCAAATTAACAGAATGCTGTTCTTCTACATGTCTGCCAATGCCCAGAAAGTTTTCACACGTTATTTAGGTGACCACTATGTCATCCTAAAGGCCTGGTCTACCTGCAGGTTTCCTGCTATGACCTTAGTCATGTTTTCCTCTCAAGGATGTACAAAACAGGTTGATTTCACCTTTTCAGATCAGTGAATAGTAAAACAATTGGTTGCTATATCTTTCATTGTCATTTAAAAACGTATTTTATAATAAATTATTGCGTGTGTCTTAGCAGGTCTGTTAAGTAGCTGTGAGATACAATGGTAAGAATCAATGGCACTGTTATATACTGGGGACCAAATGTAAAACTTGGGCAACATGAGACTGAAGGAGTAAACAAGATATCTGGGAGAGATATAGTATATGCAACATTATAGTGCTATATATGATTCCTGGAGGTGCACACAATATTTTGGGAACACGTCATACTTGGGGAGCACAAATGATACTTGTGGAGTTAATACATGTGGGGCACAGGTTATATTTTAGTGACACAAATAGAGCTTGGTAAATACATGAAACATTTAGTCTCCTATACTATGCACATTTTCTGGTTTCCTGATTTAAGGATTCACTGTTTTCAAGCCATGACCCTCTTTTTGGTGATTAGCTAGAAAGAGTTTATTTTGCTATTACTATTTACTTGTAATTATTTGATTTCCCTGTGTGTGATAATTTGTTTTGGGTCAGAATCCTCTCTCTGCCTGAGTGTTGAACCATTACATAAAATTTGTTTCCTGGGGGAAATTAAAAATTACCTCAACCTAGCTCCCAGAAGAAAACACCATCATATTTTATGTAGCTACCATTTTAGACATTTCAATGTGGCTCATTACCCATAAAATTTAGGTTTCGTAGCTAGAGAATAAATGTTAACCTGTATGGGTTGATATTTCTTCTCTCTTTGTACACATACAATATTAGTGTTGTGCTGTTCTTTGTGCTACACAGAGCTCCACTCAGTGCCTGTTGAACAGCAATCTTCCTCATTTGTGGTCTGTGGGCTCTTTGTTCCCCGGATTGATTGATCTCTATGTATTGATCTCTTGTAAAAAAAAAAAAAAAAAAATGTGTCCACTATTTACAATTATCTGATGAATTGGATAAAAAAGCTTGGTTGGGCTGCAATAAACTATTCACAGTGGGAACTTAACTGTAACCTGAATAATACAAATTTGTAACAACATAATTCTGAAAAATTCAGAGTTCTACTTTCCATGGTCCCATTCTTGCTGTGAGGATCACTTTGTTTTTCCCTTCTGGTGGCTCCAGACATGTTATAATGTCCCTCTGCTCGGGGTTAGGACTCAAATCACTTTTCTATGGTCATGTGGTCTAATATATCCTCCTTGTATATCTACTATGGTCGCATTTTTTTCCAAAAATGGCATGCAAAGATCAAACTGATGACATCATCAATTAGTGCTGATAAATTACATCAACTATATATTGTGTGGCAAGCTTTCAGGTCAGTAGACCAACAAAAAGGTAAACACCAGGCTGTGTGAATAACAGGGGTTCCAGCACTACAAATAGATATATTTCTTCTGCATGTTCTATTCCATCTAACTCATGAATAAATGTACACTATCAAAATGAATCCCAATAATTAATTTTCTTCATGAAGAAAAAGAAAACGTTTCAAAAATACCAGGGACTTTAGAGACTTACAAATAACTTACTGAGAACAAAGCAGTTTTTTTTTTTACAAAAAAAAAAGCAAAACAACATCTTTAAGACAATAGTGCATATAAAAAAAAACATCAATCAACTAGTAGTCTCAATTTCTCACATATGTCCTAAAAACAGACTCCATACGTTTTGCAGGCCATAATGTCTGCTTCTTTAGGAGCAAAATATGGCATATCAGGCCTATGTCACAATTGATTGAATAAAATACAAATCGTCCCATTCATATTTGACCCATAGGACAATAGAGGCTCACCACTTGACATGGAACAGATGTAAAGAAGTTGGTCCAACTACAGCACCGGTGAAGTGTATCCATTAGTGCCACATTTTAGGTTAAACACAATTTTTTTTTAATTCAGCAATTGTGACGCTTAATTGCACCTTAATCAAAAGTTACCTATATATATCATGTGTCTGCACAGGTCCACTCCACAAACACTAATGAAGGCAATGAGGGGTCCCAGCACTGCCTCCTTTCTGGGCTCAGAAGAGCTTCACATATACATATGGGAGCCTGGGAAGGAAGGAGAGGCTTTAGCCCTACCTAGAAGCTTCACGAAAAGCCTGTTGAATCTGATTGTAATAGATACAATTAGTTTCATGGAAAAATAAAAGGGCCTTTGTGACTTTAGTACAGTAGAGTACTTTTTACATAGCATTATTATTTTATTATTTTAATGACCAAATATTGTTTGAATTGTTTTCACTTTGATCCACATTGGTTGTAAATTTGCAGGTGTGCGGTAGACAATCGAGTGACACGGGTGGCCTGGTTAAACCGCAGCACTATCTTATATACCAGCAATGATAAATGGTCAATAGATCCCCGGGTGGTTCTGATAGCCAACACCAAGACCCAGTACAGCATCAAGATACAGAATGTGGACATCTTTGATGAAGGACCATACACTTGCTCTATCCAGACAGACAATCACCCCAAAACCTCCCGTGTACACCTCATCGTGCAAGGTAAGACTGCCTCTTCTCATTCCCTCACAACTTTAAAATCAACCTAGATAATGATAACATTTCTCCCCCAATTCTATCCTTCTCTTGTCCCTTATCTTGTATAAAGAATCAGAACAATTCTCAATGTGATTGGGAAAATTAGTTATAACAAAGTGCTGCTACCACAAAGACGAAGAGCTGCAAAGTTAAATGCTATATAGACAAATACTTTGTGCTCCAGCTAAGTCTTTTTAAAGCCTCGTGGCTAGTTATGTGACCATTTATTCAGGTTAGGCTAGATTACAAGTCATCAGTTAAATTTTCCCATATACAATAGATTCGATTTACCTCCTCAGACAAAAAAACACTGGTTAGAGAATAACAATAATATTATCGAATAATGAGAGTTCTTCAGTAGTAAGACATGATATTTTTGAATATTGGTTTAATAAAAAAATACCACTCCCTTCTTTGTGTTAACACAAATATCACAGATGATCCCAGATTTTCAACTTCATATAAACTACATAAGTATATAATGCTGCTCAAACCTAGTTATTTGTAAACTCCTGTTGTTCATAATCTCTCCACCTCAATAACATTTCTACTACTAAACATTTCACTACCTAAATCCCACCCTTTTAAGCTCTCCACTACCATATCTCTCCTTTCCAATTCTTTCTTTACATAAACTCCCCACTTCTACAACCCCCTTCTCAAACTTTTCCTGTCTGTAAATTCTGCCCTCTTAAACTTCTAATGCTCATAAACTCTCCATTACAATAAACTGCCTCCTTCTTAACCCCCCCCCCCCATGTTTTGTACAATTCTTCCTTTCCAAACTTCTTCTGAATGTAAACTACCCTCCAAAACTTATACTTTCTGCAAATTTCCCACTCACATGAACTCCCCACTTCCTAAATTCTTCCTCTCCGTAAACACCCCCCTTATAGGCTCCTTACTACCCAAACTCTTTTCTTTAAATACCCCTCTAACTGTTTTAGATTTATCAGGACTGTCCTGGTTTGCATTGGATTCCCAGCACAAAACAGATTCAGACAATATTCATGAGGCCATGACAGTCCATCTTCAGCTTCGGATTTGTATATATATCTCCTAGATTGTAAGCCCTTTGGGTCAGGGTCCTCTCCTCCTCCTGTGTCACTGTCTGTATCTGTCTGTCATTTGCAACCCCTATTTCATGTACAGCGCTGTGTAATATGTTGGCGCTATATAAATCCTGTTTTTTAATAATAATATTATTATAATTATTATTAATAATTTTGCCTATCTGTAGCATAATCACAGTAAATGGGATGAATAAACACAGGTAGAGCTATCATTATTATTTAACTTGATGGAAACATCTGACATTTTTTTCTCACTTTCTATAAGTGACACAGTTTTTTTCTTTTTTTTTCTTACAATTTCACTTACAATAAAAGGTAACAGACCATACACAAATCAATAAAGGGAGCAAACCCAAAAATACAAGAAAACATTTAGGAAGCATGATTTACACTATATAAAAAACAAGTAAAGTAACAAAATATTCTAAAATCCTGGAACATATTAACCCTGGATCTTTAAGGTGCATCTAATATCATTTTTATACAGGATTGAGCGCATAAGGAAGTTCAGCAAGCCAGAGCAATGGCACCATGGCACCATGTTCCAACACATTTGAACCCTGTTGACATTGCTTCAAGGTCAGTTGCAGCTACCAAGTTAGCAAAGACCACTTAGTTATCTAGGTCTGACTTCTTACTGAGTTTTTGGCAACAGATTCTAACAATGACACAACCTTTGATGTCATAGACCTAGACACTAATCCTGAGGTTCATCCTGAAGTTTTTTTTTTGTTTAAAACCACATCAAACATTGTATTCCAGACCCAACACTATGAAAGCTCCTTTTATTGGTAAAGACTGAAAAGAGCTATAGCTGGATTTGCTCATATTGCCAATGGATATCACAAATCTGATCAACCTTTAGGATGTCATGGTTGGCACATATTTAGGAATCCACCTGGTAAAGAGGAGCTCCAGAAAGAAGAACTACATATCATCTGTAGTGTTCAAGAAGAGGTCTTCGCTGAGGAAATTCAATGTCTTCAAAGTAAGAGACTTATTCCCAAGGCCAGCCCTCTTGCTAGTTTAAACCCGAAAAGAGACAGCCAAGGAATGTTAAGAGTAAGCAGATGCCTAAATAGAGCATTCTTTTTCAGTGATGAGTTAAATCCTTTAATAATACCAGGTAATCATCACACCGCTACCCTGCTGTTTCAACACTTTCATGAGAAGGTTAGCCATCAAGGCAGGTATTTCACAGGAACACTTTGCACTGCTGGTTATATAGGTTATCTGGGCAAAGAGACGGATAGCTTCTGTTTTACACTGTTGTGTCAAATGCCAGAAGTTCAGAGGTAGGCAACAGCAATAGCACATGGCTGATCTACCGAAAGCCATGGCACCACCCTTCACAAATGTTGGTCTTGACGTCTTTGGACCATGGAGTGTTGACACTCACCAGACTTGTGGATGTCAGGCACACAACAAATGGTGGGCAGTAATCCTCTCACATGTCTATCTGTGAGAGCAGTAGATATAGAGGTAATTGAGTCTTTGTATCATCAAGCTTCATAATTGCCCCGAGAAGATTTCTCGCAATTAGAGGACCAGTAAGGACTCTTGAGGTCAGACTGTGATACCAATTTAATTGGACCTTGCAAGGAATTGTAGATAGACAGAAAGCCAGTCGAGGATTATCTGAAGAAAAAACGGTTGTGAGTGGAAGTTCAACCCACCACATTCATCCCATATGTGTGACCCGTGTGAGAGAATGATTGGGATTGCTAGACGCATTTTGGACTCTATGCTTTTGAACACCAACTCTGCTAAGCTCACTCACAAAGTCTTAACCACCTTCCTCGCTGAAGTGTCTGTTACAATTAACTGCAGGCCTCTGGTTCCCATCTCTTCTGACCCAGAGTCTCCTGCCATTCTAACCCCAGCTGCCTTATTGACACAAAAAGTGGGAGAAATTCCTACTCCACTTGGAGCTCTCAAAAACAATCTTTACAAATTCCGATAGAAACATGTATAGCATCTTGCTAGTCGTTTCTGGAAAAAGGGGAGAAAGGAATATCTGAGTTTGTTGCAACAAGGACTAATTTACGTGAGGGAGATTTCGTCTTGTTGAGGGCTCAACAAGTCCATCATCTTGATTGACCTAATGGACTTATTTTAAAGGCAATTCCCAGCCAAGATGGAAATGTACATAATGTGGAAGTGAGAACAGTAAGAGGTGGAGTAGTCAAGACCTTTTTCTGAACCTATTAAAGAAGTTATTATTATTAATAATATTATTATTATTATTATTATTATTAAACAGGATTTATATAGCGCCATTATTATTATTAAACAGGATTTATATAGCGCTGTACATTAAATAGGGATTGCAAATTACAGACTAATACAGACAGCAATACAGCAGGAGAGGACCCTGCCCCGAAGAGCTTACAATCTAGTAGGTGGGGGAATTTCACACACAATAGGGTGGGAGATATGTAGTGGTGGGAAGTAGTGATGGTTTCAAATGACAGAAGAAGCCGGGTAGGCAAGTTTGAAAAAATGGGTTTTGAGCGTCAATTGTAGAGAAGAGGTTACGTGGGTTGGAGGCTTGAGAGGAAATGACTGCGGAGAAATAATTTTGTTTGGTGACAGTGAGCTCTATGTTAAAGCTTTGAAGCTTGGCTTTGTAGCCCATGAAGTCAGCGCTGAGGCCAGATTTCCTCCACTTGCGCTCGGCTGCACGAACAGACTTTTGTAGCTGTTTGGTGTGGTTGTTGAGCCAGGGTTGGGGGTTGGCAGGGCGGGGGTAGCGGAAGGTGGCAGGAGCAACATTATCCAAAGCCAGGGAAAGAGAGTGGTTTAACATGGTGTCAGCTTCGTCTGGGGAGGTGATTTTGGAGAGGGAGGGGGTTAGGGGCGCAGGGCAGTTTGAGAAAAGGTTGTGGTCAAGGTTACGGATATCTCTCTGCCATTGATCAGGTCTGGGATGTGGCAAGGGATGGCAAGGGTTTGATAGGTTGAAAGTGATAAGGTTATGATCAGAGAGGGGGAATGGTGAGTTGTCAAGGAGGGTGAGGTTGCAGAGTTTAGATAATACCGGGTCTAAAGTGTGTCCGGCTATGTGTGTGGGGCCATTGCTGTGCTGTGTGAGTCCAAATGAGGAGGTAATGGAGAGCAGTTTGGCTGAGGAGGGAAGGTTGGGCTCATCCATTCCAACATTAAAATCACCAAGGATAAGGGTGGGCAGGTCATGGGAAAGAATGTGTGGGAGCCAGGATGCAAAGTTTTCCACAAATTGTGATACTGGTCCAGGGGGGCGATAGACAACAGCAACAATGAGGGGTAAGGGGCTAAAGAGTCGGACAGAGTGGACTTCAAATGAAGCGAAAATGAGAGAGGGTGGGGTAGAAAGAACTCTGTATGTACAGTTAGGTGAGAGAAGGAGACCCACACCACCCCCTACTTTGTTGCCAGGTCTGGGGGTATGTGTAAAGTGCAGGCCTCCATAGGAGAGAGCAGCAGCAGAGTCAGAGGAGGAAAGCCAAGTTTTAGTGAGAGCCAGAAAGTTCAGAGACTTAGAAAGGAGAAGGTTGTGTATGGAGGATAATTTGTTGCCAACAGATCTGGCATTCCATAGACTGCCAGAGAGAGGGGGTAAGGGCTTATGGGTAGGGTGAATGGGGATGAGGTTAGGAGAAGGGAATGTCTTACTGAGAGTGAACGGAAAGTAGAGGCTGTGTGAGGGACCAGGCTTGGGTGAGATGTCACCAGACAGTATCAGTAGTAGTAGTAGAAGTAAAAGGTACAGGAGCACAGACAGAGAAATAAGATGAGTGAAGGAGCAGGGAGACAATGAGTTATCAGACTGGGGAGTGCAGGGAGTAGTGCCAACAAAGAGAGAGCAGGATGAATAATACATTTTACAGATAATTGGGAACCATATGCGTACAATAAACAATGTGGCAAACTGAAGTCCAAGAGAAGCAGTCCAATAATATGGGTTCAAGTGAGGCTTGTAAACTTGTTCCAGGAGTGCAGGATGATGATTCAATCAAAGAGATGGTTTGATGAAATACCAGTTTAGAATGGTAGCAGCAGCAGCAGAGAATGTGTTGGAGTCCAGATGGATAAATCAGTCCAAAGGTGGTAGATAGAAGTTGCAGAGTATAATTATATGCCCAAGCCTGTTCCAATTCCTGTGTCAATTCCCTGGATTAATTCCCATTGCACTTATAATTTGGGCACTTGAGATTTGGGCACGTGACCAGGGTCCTAACATGACCCTGCCTGTTGTTTAAATAGAAGTGCTTTGGGTTCTGATTATGGATGGACGTTGTACTGCTTTTAACTAGGGAGGACTTACCCAATTCTTATACCATTGCAAAAGAAACCTAACTTGTTCAGGAACTGTTCCAGCCATCAACTGTTAAATGTTGACTACTTTAATAGACTTGATTTGAACTTGATATATTTTGCTTGATGTTCTATGTATTTCATTCTTTGGTTCAAGGTCCAGAACAATTTCATTAACATTTTTATCTTGAACTTATTCATGCAAGTTATGTATTTGCAATGTACTGTTGAAACCAAGAGACTTCTGCTAAGACCCGGTCTAGGAGGTATCTTAATGCGTAAAGCAGTATTGTGAAGCAGCACAAAACACTTTTTTAAATGCCTAAAAGCTTGTACAAAAGCTCCATGGGTATGTATAAGTGTTTAAACGGTTATCAGTGTAGACTTGGCCTTACTCTTTTTTTACAAAGTCACAAATTTAGTATGAAAAAGATCAGCGTACAAACGTCCTACAATTTAAAAATTTGAAGTGATAAAAAGTGAAATCATATTTCTATGAGAGTCAGCACATCTATATTCACAATTCTTTGACAGGAATCCAGGAGAAGCATGTGTGCTGTGCCTAGCATCAAGTCACTTACCAGTTATGTTTCTACCATTTGAAAGTAAACTTGACTTCTCATTGGTTACTATTTGCAACATATTAAATTATTAAATTTTACGATCTTGTTATGTGTTGGGATAGAGACAATGTAGTAATGTAAAAGAAATATATTTTGTCACAGTTACACTAATTGCCAGAACTGCAGTCATATACAGTACATATCTCTAAATTCCAATTATAAAACTTGAAGCATGATCTTACATTTTTACATTTATGCCCCCTTTCTTCCTCTATTATCCATCATTCTCCCCCTTTCTATTCCCATCTTTCGCTCTCTCTCTTTACCCTTATCCCTTCTCTTTATACCCCCTCCTCTCTTCCTTTCCCCTTTCTTTTACTTCCCTCTGTCTTCCTTCATTTCTTTCTGCCCCTTTTCAACAGTTCCCCCAAGAATTTGGAATATCTCTTCAGATGTTACGGTGAATGAAGGCAGCACAGTGATTCTGAGATGTTTGGCCAGTGGCAGACCTGAACCTGCTGTGACGTGGAAGCACTATTATGAGAAATGTAAGTGATCTCTGTGACACATTTAGTTACCTTCTATAATGTCCAAATCTGACAGGTATTGGTGCTAAAGAATTAGATCAGGATGATACACTTTTTATTACAGACCTCTTACAATTACACCTTTCAAGCAAGATTTCTATATGAACACACTGGCTGATTATTATTACAAAAAGTTTTAATGTTTCCCAGTGAGTGTGATGAACATGTATGAGAATTTTTTATCTCAAACTGGGTAAAACGAACAACTTATATATCACATCAATTCAATATACAGAAATATACTCCTGCTCTGTGTATCTCTGAACTGATAAAAGTGGAAGACTCATCTAAACAAATATGGTGGTTATTATTCATACCCACCATGTACCATACCTTATGATGTAAGTGTGGACTGCACTCCTGGTGGCTCAGCTAAAGGTATGGGCTTATTTTTGTTCTGTTCTGTATTGGTGTAAAGATTCTTCCCCAGGTGTTTGGTTTAGAGCATATGATTTCATCTTGGTAATTATAACAAGTCATTTTACAGAAAGGTCAGCTGTTGAGGGATACAAGGAATGGTGGGATTGTCATTACTGGGAATACATATCAACACACTAGCTATTCTTATTCTCTTTCATTATTATTATTACACTGTGGTACCATGTTATTCTGTTGAAACATCCACAGGAGCATCTGCACAGTCTAACTTTTTCTTCCCCAAAGTTTAATTCCAGAGGAAATGTGTGCCCAGACCAGCAGTGACATAAAGGACATAAACACCTTGGCTGCTTAATTGGCTCTTTTATTTAAATGCGAGGAGTGCTTAAAAATCTCATTTTACCTAGCCTAAGAAGGACGTGAAAATTTGCATATTAAGTGTAAGAACTAATTAAAATGCTACACATTTCTATTTCTACATCCCTATGCTGGTAAGTTCCCCTGAGCTGCTGCCATTACACAGTCTGTCCCCATTCTGTCACTTGCTGAAGTCACAAAGAGAGGAGGGGAGGCAAGAAGACATGGGGTAAAAGTTTCAGGGGACAAAAGAACCTGGAACTCTGGTACTATAATAAGCAGAGGGAGAGCAAGGAAAATATTTAATGGAGAATGTATTAATGAACACAGTGACAGTCACACAGGCTGCTTCTAGGCTCAGAACAGAAATGAAAGGGAGGATGTAATGCTCCCTAAAGAATGTGTCTGTCTCTCTCTCTCTCTCTCTCTCTCTCTCTCTCTAATAAATTAAAATAGTAGAGTAGATGTTATAGTGCATTGTTTCCAACTAACTTTTTGTTTAAATTACTGACATGAAAAGTCAGCGATATGTGTTAAGTATTACCAGTGCACTGGGATTAGTAATACCCATATAAGTGAAATGCACAGAGAATGACATAACTATTACAGCAGAAAACTACCCCTGTCTTTTTTGGTGCTTTAAAAAATGAATGTTATAAGGTGGCAAATTACCAGCTATACGTGTTCTGGCAGACACATAGATATTCCGATCACTTTGGGTGAAATTTTGGGGTCCTAGCTCACAGCTTTTATTAGTAGGATGAGATCAGAACTGTTTGTGATTTCTGTCCTGTTTGTAGCTAATTTTGTGATTTGTATTGTACTGAAGAGAAATGAGTGAATGTGAATTGAATGTGGTTGGGTGTTGTCTGCAAAATACATTTTCACCACATTTGCTAAACAAATTCTCTCTTGCAAAAGAGTCTGGTTTTTAGCACAGTGATTTGCATGGCTTCCTGGATTGGTGTAAATTACCTAATGAAATTATATGCCATTTTCTAATTTTGGAATAGGGAATCTTTCAATACTCTAAGTTTTTTTCCTTTTTTACTGCTGATATCGCATGACTTTCTGTGCTGGAAAAGAAAAAGGAAACAGTTGTCACTGGAGTATGCATTCTGATCAAATGACTACCTCTTATTGTTTTCCATCACTGTCTCAGTGACAATTATTTTCATGACAAAAAGAAAATAATATTTCTTGTGAAAATTAATATTTCACAGAGATCAATAATAAAACATCATGGGATAGAACCCCTCCACCCAATACTTTAGCTTTGAATATACTCTAGCACTTTTGTGCTTCATAATTATTTATTTTTTTGTATACAGTGATTAAAAAATGCTTTTACTTAAAAAATCTGATCACAACCAATGCTGCGGCTAAATGGGAGGTAACACAATGAAAACTGCAGCAGTGCAATATATTTGGATCAGAACAAGATAGCTTATGTGATATTATTCGGTCCCTGTCCGTTTTCTTGTGGAGATCTGGTGTTTGTGTCTGGAAGGAGCTTGGTGTTCACAGGGAAGCCATATATACACGTGAAGGGTTCTCCATGTGCCATTTTTATGACGGATTCCTTTGTTCTCTGTATCTTACAGCTCATGGATTCGTAGGTGATGATGAGTATCTGGAGATAGCTGGAATCACCAGGGAGCAGTCGGGACTATATGAATGCAGTGCTGCCAATGAGGTGTCCATGCCAGATGTCCGCAGAGTCAGAGTCACAGTCAACTGTGAGTGGCCCCTAATTCTTCTTCTTTTATGATAACCAGATATGAACAATGCTGACATTGTATATTGAGGCCTAATATACTATCTATTAAGCATGAATTAATCCTCAGGGGCACTAAACACCAGCAGGTACAATCTGTATGTATAACATAATAGCACAGACCCTTTGCAAAGTACACTATATACTACATTATATCCTATACATCAGCAGGTAATATCTACAGGGTCTATTAAAACAGTAAATATGACATTCACCAAATAGCAGAGAAACTTCCAGGCCCATGTATTTTCAGTGGCAGGGATTGATTCTGTACAAGAGAATGTTTGGTGAATGTGTTTTATAAATAGAGCCCAATTTTTTATCTATGTTTGTGAAGTATTTGCCCAGTGAATCCTTTATTGCAATTTAATTTAGTGTTTAATTTCATTTAAACATACAGTGAATATTATCCAAAGAATGTTGGATAAAGTTTGGGTGAATCTTGTCTGTCCATTTCACAGACCCTCCATACATTTCTGATGCTAGAAACACGGGAGCTACTGTTGGACAGAAAGGCATTCTGCGCTGCTCTGCCCTGGCTGTCCCACTGGCTGAATTCCAGTGGTACAAAGATGATACACGGTAAGTTTGGGATAAAAAGGCACAGAGTGAGTGAAAAATCATAATAATATTTATTCTTTATAGGGGATTGTGTACTGTGACTACATTGAAGGAACATCAGAAGAAGGGGATTACAATGGGCTTTGACACTTTACAGATGAATTGAGATGCTTCCATGATTGTAAGTGGAGACTAGTCTCTGGAGAATTAGGCTTACCAGACCAAGAGTTGACGGTCTTGGGTGCTTTAACTGGACGGGAGGGACAACAGGATCAGGAGCTGCAATCTATGCTGCTAAAGTACTTCATAGCTCATGGTGGAAAGGCCTTTTTGTCTTGGGAGCTAAAACCTTGTAACAGCACTACCCTATGCAGATGGGTTCTAGAGTGATGCATTATTGCTGTTGTTCAGCCTTGATAATGTCCCAATTAAGAAAATTACATTGGACACACCACAGTAATGTATTGTATTTAAGTGACCGGTCATGCTGAATTCTGACCGGAGCATGTCTATTACAGAGGTGGGAACTTTGCCAATAAACAATTGTAGGCATATTTACTTATTTGCATTGTGCCACCAATAAAGAGAAGATAGGAAGGCAGTGTGTCTGTGGGCTCAGCCCAATTCTATCTTCTGCTAATATAACAAGATACAAGATTGATCAAAACATTTGCTGTATTTGGCTCTGACTTAACAGTTCTTGATGAAAGAATGACCACACAATGCTCACTCCGCTGCAGTGTGATGGAACAGGAGAACGTTTATTTCTCGCCCAAAAACGGTGTGCATATCTAAGGACATTTATGTGCCTTTTTTTTCTGTGATATTAAATGAAGAACAGATGTTTCCATGACTGTGACAAGCTAGAGACCCCGCATCCAGTGCCCTCCCTACCCCCCAAAAAAAAAACATATACCACACAGCACCTTGGTTAAATGGCCTTACAGGCCCTTTATTAAACACACAAATTTTAATCAACAATAAAATAATCATAAATAACAATAAATAACATATCAACAAATAATTAACATAAATAACAATACACATACAATAATTAATTAATAAAAAATCCTTTAAATCAACCTTGACTAACCAAAACACTTCCCCAGGTTACTGGTTCACGAAGGCCCCCACTACATCCCCCCAATACTATTGGGTCTGCACTGCCGTGATATGTTTGCTCCCTGCCGCAACCACCAGCTCGGGAACGATACCCTTTTCCAACCAGAACAATTAAACATTCCCATAACCACATCAATTCCAGAGACTCCCATACCATGGATGGGTCTCTCACACCAAATGTTCACCTTAATTCTGGCCTTATTCAACCTAGCCACTACATCTGACCACACCGCAACAATCCCCGAAAACATAGTGCACAACAACAACATATCCCACTTAATATCTTACACCAACTCCCGCACCGGCCTTTTCCCCAAATCATTCCCCCCAACATGTAGCACAATACCATTCGGGCTCTTATCCCATCTCAGGTACCGCTGTATTTCAGCAAGCACCCTGCTCCATTGCATGCCGGGCACTCCGATCCACCAAATTACAGCTTCTGACCGCGGCATGCCCAACTGCCTACCATCAGGCCTTAATGCAGCTCATCTGGCCCCTCAGCACGCATACGAATGGCCAATGATCCACACTAAGCACTGGGCAACACCTAAAATGAAGCAACAAAAAACACTTAAACACACAACCACAACTACCCACCGTACCCCCAAAGACCCCCCTCTCTAAACCAAATGTGGAGGCACATACAACCAAAACCTGTGGGATTCCCAGCGCCCAATGCTCTAAATAACCTCATCTCACAAAAAAAGGCCAAAACAAAAGTCACCCTAAATAACAACACCTCATACCTAGATCTACAAATTCCCTCCAACCTGCAGACTGCACAACTAGTAAAGTAAATGACACCGACCGCCTGCCATCTACCACCTTCCTTCCTTTTCTAAAACCCTTCAACGCCTGTCTAACCAGAAACTCCTTACTCAAATCTCTAATTAACATGAATTTGAACAGAAACCCCAAACCCGATAATTTTCTATTCAGCACTGCCACTGACACCCCTCGCTTAAAACACCTGCACAAGAAATAAATCAATATCCTCATCAGCTCATCCTCTGTCCTAGCCCCCCCACACTCCTCACAAAACTGCCACCATTCCTTCCACACCGCTGAGTTCGCTACGTCGCCTGACTAACAGAACACCGTCATCATACCCGCTACAAGGGAATCCTCCAAAGTTTCTGAGGGCACGGGAGACCCCGACTCTCCGCCTCTGGGACCAACCACCAGAACCATTCCTACTGAAACCGAGACAAAGAATCGGTAATTGTGTTAACAGTTCCCGGAATATGTACATCACACACAGCAATGTTCCATCGCAAGCAAACAAAAAAACAATTGACGCAATAACCTAATCACCGGCGGCAAGGAAACTAAATAAGCATTCACCGCCTATACCACCCCCAAATTATCGCAGTACATGCGAATGCTTCTATTAGCCAACCTCTTACCCCATAACTCCAGCGCCACCACATGGGTAAACCGTTCTAAAGCTGCCAAATTCGCCACCAAACCTGCTTCCTTCCACGACTCCGGCCACGCCTCCGCACTCCACTTGCCCCGCCAAAACACAACGTACCCCGACAATCCTGCCCCATTGGTTAACAATTACGAATCCACAGTAGACACTGGACCCTCCATCCAAACCAACCGCCCATTGTACTCTCCCAAAACATTTTTCCAAACCCCCAAATCCTCCCGAAGCCCTTTATTCAGCTGACTAAAGTGCCCCGGGCAATAATCCGGCAGGCAAAATTCAACTTACCCAGGAACGATAGAGTTCCTTCAAGGTTATCTTCCGCTGATCACAGGCCCTGAGCACCTCCTTCTGAAGTGCCTCCAACTTATCCGCCGGCAGCCCACACTCCATCACCATGGTATCGATAGTTATACCCAAGAAAACTAATTCCGGGGACCCCAAATTTCTCCACCAAAAATTCAAAAGTTGCCACCAAAACCCTACACACAGCCTTTCCAGGCAGCCTGATAATTAAAAAGTCATCCAAGTAATGAATGACTGATGCCACCCTGGCCACCTCATGCACCGTCCACTCCAAAAACATACTGAACGTTTTGAATAAGGCACAGGACAAGGAGCACCTCATTGGCAAACAGCGATCCACATAAAAGGCACCCTCCCACGTGCACCCAATGAACCTCTGACTGTCTGGATAAACCAGCAAAAATCTGAAGGCTGCCTCAATATCCGCTTTTGCCAACAGAGCGCCCCTCCTGTACCTCCGAACCCATTTCAAAGCACTGTCAAACAACATGTTAGAAACCAAACACAGCTGCGGGTCAAGTGTATTGTTCACTGAGGCCCCAGCTGGGAGGGACAAATGCTTAATGAGCCGAAATGTATTCGGCTCCCTCTTGGGCACCACCCCTAACAACGAGACCACCAAACCCGCAACTGGCGGGTCCAAAGCCCCACGTCTTTTTCCAACTCCTTCACCACCTCAGGGTGCATTCTGGCGAACTTCAAATTCCTTGCCAAAGATTGCGGCTCCTTTTAAAGCACAAGGAATCTGAAAGCCAGCAGAAAACCTGTCTTCCAAAAGGCAACATCACTTAGATTGACGGGCAATGCCCCTGTTCCCTGCTCCCTGTGTCCACCAACTCCTGCTGCTAACCCTCAACCACCTTGTCTACCCCCTCCCCCAAGCCCACTCTGGTAGCCACCCCACCACCCACACCCACCGAGACCCCTGGTAATGAACTCTCCCCCCTAACCCCCCTAACTCTCACAGCTGTTAAACCCCCAGCAGCACTTCCACAAAACTGGCAGAACCTCCTGCTCCTTACCCCCCCAGACCCCAGCCCATCTATCTACCCCTTCCACCCCCCCCCACCTCCCCCTACCTCTACCCGCTCCTACCCCCAATCCACGTGGGCTAACTAACCCACCAGCCGCCAAAGCCCCCCCCCCCCCAAGCCACCCTCCTGACCCCAGTGCTCATAGACCTTCAGTTTATGAGCACTGGGTTGCTCTGGTTTGCTGTATCCTCCAAGACCCAAACCACGTCCTGCCTGGCAGACACCAACAGGGACCCCATAGCATCTTCCTGCAGACCAGCCTCACTGCCTACAGGGAGAATCCTCCTGCAGCCGGCCGCAGTAGAAAAAAGCCGGCTGGCTCCAGTGCCGGCACTTTTGGGATTCCCTGCATCTTCAGTCTGCGTCACCACTCCCTCTGCTGCAAAATGATCTATCCCTTCTGTTCCCCCCCTTTATCACACCTCTTTCCTCTCCCCTCAAACATGTCACCCCCCGATCTCGTCTAACGACTTCCCATCTGAACCTTCCAGCACTGAACCCTTACACTGCCTGCTCCCTACCCCTCCCAGTCATGGAGGCCTTCCAATAACCCCTCACTATGTTCCCCCGCTCCAGGTCTCTCTGGAGTGTGACTCTAGATGTATGTGAGGTAGGTGGTCCCTGCCACAGCAAACCCTGGTTGTTACTGGTGTGTGATTCACTGCAGTGCTGCTCCGAGACATATCACAAGGTAAGACTTGAGTATAAACTGAGATTTGTTTTCTAATGCCATTTTGAGGCCAGTTTATACTTGAATATATATAGTAAAACAAGTCACTGAAATTTCCTAGGGATGAAAGTCCTTGTTCAGTTGTTTCCTGTTATACAGTGACAAATCTTCTTTTTTTCTCTTTTCTCCTAATTGTCCCCCATTTTTACATCAAGTTTTGGGTCGGGAAGTGACTGTGTTTTAAATCTCATTATGCTGGCATGGTCCACTGTTGTCACCATCACTGCAAAAACTGTTATGTGGCCAACTACTTCTCATAATTGGGCTTGAAATACTTTGTAATATTCATTTATCAGGCAACATGCCAGCTTAAACATGTATTGTGTCCTAGGGTATAAAATTACCCTGCAGAATCTAGATGTTCTCTTGTCTGTTCCCCCACCTGTGGTTTGGACCTGGTGATGCAACACCTACTGACTCTGCACACTACAGGGGCCAAATATTAGGAACATATATTTCCACTGTGGCAGATGGAGAAACTTAGTACATCTTTTATGGCAGTGAATCCTTCCACTCTGCCTGGTAGAGTGTCCACAAGAAAGGAAAAATGACAACTTTTATTGAATTTTCTTACAATAGATTATTTTCCAGAACAAATCCACAAATTTTTATTAGAAGATTTTAATGTGATACATTTTGCTTGTATTCTACAGGTTATCTAATGGCCTGGGTGGAGTCAGAATTGAGAACAAAGATCACATGTCCATTTTGACATTCTTCAATGTATCTGAAAAGGATTACGGGAATTATACTTGTGTAGCATCAAATAAGCTGGGCAATAGCAATGCCAGTGTCATCCTATTCGGTATGATCAGAAGTGTCTGTGTTGTCTGTGAACTACCAATCATTTGATTCGATTGTCTCCTGCGTGTGGGAAATGTTTCTGGGCTAGTTGTATGAGAAACCTGTATTACTGGTGTGACTTGCTAAGAAGAGAAGCAATAGTAGCAACCCGCATTAGCGACACATCACAAATGGCAGCAAAGACTTCTAAAGTTGGGAGCCCTTCTGTCAGCCACATATTAGAGATGAATAGGCTCTATCCCTCAGCCTGTCCCCATAATGAAAGGAGAGATATGTTAGCTTAGATGGTCAATGAGATGCATCTCTAAATGTTAGAACCTAAATTAGCAGACAGATTTTCAGACTTTGATTCTGCATATGCCCTCCCTAAGGAGTCTCTATTCTGCTGCTGCAACCAGAACTCTACTCCCTATGGGCCGTCAGTTACCTAACCTGGCTCTATCCAATTCTGTTTAATGAAGTCTACACTAATTCTACCTAAGCTCCCAGACCAAGGGGGACTACATCTATTCAGTGTACTGGTAGCTGTATGTAAACTCTAATACAGATAGATTCACGTAATAGTAAAATTACAAGGTGAATCACTTCACATGCACACAATTACACAGACCTGTATATGCTCAGCACTGTGCACATAACACTAACAAAGGGGTCAGATATAACTCTGTAACCAGAAATAATAGGAACATAGAAGGCATGGGCATCAATAATCCCCCTTGAAGAATATGGCACATTTGCCTGTTACTTTCTTCCTCTGGTATGGGAAATGCCATAAAGTCCACCTGCAGCACGCACTTCTGTATAGGTGGCCTCCTATTCTGACAGTACTTCCTGGAACCCTCCTTATATATATCACTCATAGTCCTCCAGTCTGGGGTTTCTCACCCAGCTAGCAGGGACAGGAATTGTTATCTGTACATGAACTCTGTGATAACATGTAATTAACCATTACCAGTATACAATAGAATCAAACAATCATGGAGAGTGAAATCTAGTGGCCTTGTAGCACATTGGCTCCAGATGTATATTATTGCTTTGGTAAACTGTAAAACAGCCTAGTAGACCATCCTGGTATTACCAAGGGGCTACATTCTCCCCCTGATTAAATCTTTACCACTTGTCAAAGATAAATAATGGGTAATAAATATCTGCATACAGAATCACAAAAAATTACAGAAGAAATTATCCCCCTCTCTCTATTACAATGGCGAGGTGCCAGGCAACATATTAACCAGAATGGAAACTGCTCCTAACCAAGAATAGTACAGGTGAGGCTGGGTAATAAATCTGGGGTCACCTAAATTACCATAAGTGAAGATAGGTGGATGGTGTCTGACTCTCTCACCTCTTCATACTTCCCTCTGAAGTAGTCCTGTTTAATCTTGAGGTGTTTGAACCCTTGCTGGGTCATTGAGAGTTCAGGCCTGCCAAACAGCGGTCAATGCAGGTAGGGGAAACTCTTGCCCCTGCTGGACATATCCAGTCCATCCTATTATTAGACAGTACTATGTTATTCTGTTATTTTTACTACACAAATATCAGGCCAGGCTTTATTGTTGTTACCAATCACTAATGATTAATGAACACTTTCTCTTCTCAGGACCGGGGGCTGTGCATAACACAAGCAGCTCTACCTCAGCTGCTTTGGCCATCATCTGCCTCTGGTGCTCCATCCTCTATTCTCTCAGCAAGTTTTGATGTAGAAGGTGACTGTGGAGATGGGTGGGGGGAGCTCTGGGATATCTGAAAGCTGAGTGGAGTGCACCCTCCCTCTTCCCAGGAAAAGACTTCACAGACATTTTAGGGAGGCTTCCACCCTGCTACCCTCATCCTCTCTTGGGGTTGTTATCCTAACAGTAATATTTCTTCTCTACACACTGGCAGCCTTTGTAGGCACCTCCGTTATGAAGTGGAGGACCGGGGGAGCTTTGGGGCTGGTTTCTTGTGTTGGTGTCTATGTTGGTCCCTGTGTCATGCTTTATAGGTCTTTTCAGATTTGGGGGGATGATAAGAGAGGATAACTGGCTACATGGACAGTGGTCTTCACTGAGTCAGTGGAATGGACATCTTGACCTTCATCCTTGGCTCCACAGATACATTATACTTTCCTGGACCCTGCGAAGGAGCTGAACGTATAGTGGACCTACAGCAAATACTCAGGCTCTAGAAATGAGTGGGCGGATATTTTTGTGAGGTTGTGCTCTGCAAAATATTCTTACTGACCAAACTGTCACTTGCACAGAATAAGGATCCTTGCAGTGCAATAGGATTACATGACCTAAAAGAACACTTGGGTTCCATATGAACTGACACATGGAGGAGGCAGTGGGGGAGCACTTTGACTCCAACAACACATGCTGGATGAGACAAATACTATCTCACTTCTGTTGTCAAGCACACAGTTACCAGCAATCTTGTTGAAAGACTGAGCGTAAATATACATGAAAGGATATGATGGCCAACTGGACTATCAAAGGCTTAGTTTTCTATGGTACAAGTACAAATGACTAAATTTCCTTTACACAATGCTCTTCTGCCAAACAAGATCCTCAACTACATTGATATTATGGGACCTTTAGTGTCAGAATATGGTTTTGCAAACATATCCAAAAGCTGTGGGTTGATAACAGCTAATAAACTCTGATTGTAACCCCTGCTTTATTAGTGTTCACCTACCTTAGAATTCCCAGAACAATACCTTCTTTGTCACCATTTCAGAAATGTAGCTAGAATATTAATCAAGCAACAAAAATCTGGAGATTATTGCCTCTCCAGGGCAATAGCTGCAATGTTCCCCTCTACAGTAGACCCCAGCAAAAGCTCATCTCTATCATTCCAGCCTTATAATGTCCTACAGATCTGTCATCATCTTACCAATAGTGTGATCTATTTAGGGGAGCACATTTGCAATTTTGTTACACAGATAAGTTTTTTTGGAAATATTTATTAGGCTTTCTTTTAAAACCTAAAGGCAAGAGTGTTTACCTACGACACAGCCAGATTGCTGCATGTTCCACATTGTTTGTACATTTTTCTAGATGAGGCCAGTCAGATGGTTGTAATCCTGTGATGTGTCAATAAAGTCTGATATTTGTACCTGTGATCTCTCTTCGTGTTGTGCACACTGATGAGAAGGAACATAAAAAATATGGCAAGGTTGTATGACTGTCACTGAGGCTCTCTAGACGAAACAATCCACACTGTTACATTTTTTTTGTAGTATTAGTTACATTTTGTGTATCTAGAGACACATCCATCTCTTAGGAACAATCTACAGAATTGTCTGGAACTCTCTGAATAGTCTATACAGTTTATATTATGAGGAAAGCCTTTGTGAAGGTCCAATCTCTTTCCCTCCATGTGTAAAGTGTTTCTTTATCACTTGAATTTAGCCTGGAATCCTAAATGTGAACGTCTTTGCTTATAAAGCCACTTTAGGATCTAAATAAGGGAAAATGAAACACACCAAGGGCACATGGTTAATTTGGTAAATATAGTGAAATGAAGTATGATAACATTCAAAAACACTTGTTTTATTTTTCAAACATTACAAAGAAAAAAAATCAGTTTTACATTGACAAATTATTTACCTTTTTTGTTTTCAAAGTCTTTTTGCATAATGGTAGAATGCATGTACACTGTACCAAGGCATTGTGTAAGACATCTACTCCAACCAACATCAAACTGTGTGTGGAGCAGTGGAGCAAGCACCTACAGTCCACATAAAAGGTTCTTGTTTGGTTCAGCTTTTCTGATGTATCATGCGAAAATAAAAAATTGATCTATTCTACAATCTGAAGAATTTATATTAAATCGTATCATATTGTTAAATAGATTTGTCCTATAAGTTTACTAAATTACTAACTGGTAAATGGATTTCAGTCATCCAATTATGCGCAAAAAAACTTGTAAGTGAACAGTGTATATTTCTTTAGTAAAGCACCTCAAATGAATGAAGACGCCCAGCATAGGATTATGAAGGTAACGGCTAAGAGAAAAAAGCCCTGCAAAGCTAAATCCTAATTTATCTACTTAACATACAGAAAAATAAAACAGTTTTATTCCTATGTGTAGAGAATTATGATATATAGCTGGCCTTTAGGTCTTATTCTGGTTCTGGTGTGGTTTCCTTTCTTGGAAAAAAGGAGTTAAGGCTGTTCAGACTGAAAGAAATATTTCACTTGGCATGGTCAATGAGATAAAGCTTTGTAAACTATAGCCATCTATCAAGTGCAAGCAAAAACTGTGTTTTTTTTTCTGCATGTGATTGGGTATTTGCAAAGGGAATTTTCACAAATCGCTAAGTTTTATGAATTATCCCTGGCAGATTGATCATTATTCTACTTGATGCTGTCATTATTTACTACTTACCGTATGTAGCGCCAACATATTAACCAGCACTTTGCAAAGTCCATTGTCATGTCATTATCACTCAAAGGGGTTCACAATCAAATGTCCCTACCATATTCACATACCATGAACACAGTCTAAGGCCAACTATGAGGGAAAACCAATTTCCTAATTATGTGTTTATGGGATGTGGAATGGAAACCCACACAAACACAGGGAAAACACATTTTTTGTAGATGGCCAAGATTTGAACCTGACATCCTAGTGCTGCAAAGGTAAGTGTTCTAGCCACTGAGCCAACTGTGCTACCCAACTGCTGGGTTAACGACCTTAAATCCTTGAGTCAACCCCAATAAAACATTACAGTGAGGGCTAGGGTTAGATTATTTTATTATTTCAAACATTATGATGGTGAGAATCAAATGCTAAATAAAATCTAACTCTAAGACCTCACCAATCATTACAAATTACATAGGAGATTGTCATCCACTATGTAGGAAATCAATCCACTCACCCAATAAATCAATAACCATCACTTAGGAATTTAACCAGCATAGAAGAAATGATGATGATCACTATAACCCAATATATCACCATTCATCACCAATTAAATCTTCAACTATCACACAAGAAACCATCAGTGTGTGTTGTCCATTCATCCTCATTATCTCTAACTCATGTCACTGAGGTTTAAATGAAGTCTCCAACTAAGACCCTTCAGAAAGAACCAACTGCAATTCAGGCCTAACTCAATTTATTTGCTGCATTTCTGGCAGATGGACCAAATCAGGTGGACCAAAAATAAGTTTTACATTTATTGTAATAAAGCTCATATGCTTCTAGCTGGCATACTTAAAAGACCAGATAATCAGGTCAAACCTGTGAATGTTTAATGTGTTAAAAGGGAGCACCCTAGGCCATAACACGCTGGATTCAACTATTAGCATGATTCCTAATCCAGACACTGATATAACCTCCTGGTCAAATTATCAACCTATCTCCCTCCTTATTCTAGATAGTTATTGGCCTCAGTGGTAAGATATTGCCTCAACATATCACTAATCTCATTAGTTCAAGTGGACTTCATGTCAAACAAGCAAGCGGGTGATAACATAAAAAATTTTTTTTTTCTTTTTGATGCAGGCTGACAAAAAAAGGAACTTACCAGCATTTCTTTAAGCCAAGACATTAGAAAGGCCTTTGATTTTGTGCTCTGACCCTATCTCACCTTCCTACTGGAACACTGGGGCTTTGGCCTACATTTCCATAGCTGGTTTTCATCTCTTTATGCATTTCCCAAGGCCTTTAGACAATATGTGGGCATTTTCTCATTTTATTTTCCCATAGAGAGGGGCACCCGTAACATAACCTAATTGGTGGTATCACTATCTACCAATTTTCTGGCTGACCATATACTGGATGCCCCCTCCTCCCACAGCCCAGATAGCAGAACTGTCACAGAGGCTCTAGGGCCCACATTGAATAGTAGGCCCTTGACGCCCCTTTAGCGACAGGTCAACAAGACGCATCTCAAACTGGATTTGCTCTTAAATGAGAAAGTGAAACAATCCTTAGGCTTAATGAGAATTGTCACACCCAGGCCAACAGTCGGATCCAATGCTGGCCAAGCACTTGTGCTCTGGCACCTATATTTTTAAACCCTACTGTGTCCGGTCTCATACTGGGGTACTTACCTCTAACTCAACCAATGAAGTAGACAGCTTTGCATCCTTCCTCTCCTCCATCTATTGTAACCCCCTTCCTTTCACATAAACACTGCTACTAAATTCTTCAGGGACATCCCTTTGTCCGAAATCCTTCAGGTCTGCCTAGACTGCTTGTGTGTGAATGTCACTGATGTCCATTAAGCAGTTAAAATTGTCTGTGGGGCCTAATGGCTTTTCGGCCATATACAATAAAAAGTTTGCAGACACGCTGGCCCTACATCTAACCAGGCTCTTTAACTCCTTGAAAGATGGTCATTCACTAACCCCCTTATCAGACTTTGGGTTAGGCCTTTGTCTCCATGATCCCCAAACCAGAGAAAGATGAACACAAGCTTAAAAACTATTGCCCTATCTCCGTCCTCAACTTTGACCTTAAGCTGCTTACTAAAATCTTGGCTACCAGGCCCAACTTTTTCCTTGGATTGTTAATACGCAAGGATCAGGTTGGCTTCATCCGGCATAGTCAGGCCTCTAACAACATCTGGAAAGTGTCCCATCTCATTCATCTCTTGAATGTGCACCAAACAACAGGATTCTTGCTCTCCCTAGGCATAGAGAAAGTTTTTGACAGCCTGTTGTGGGAGTATATTGGCTTTGTACTCGACCAATGGGGTTTTTTTCTAGAACTCCTCACCTGGGTTTTGTTATTTTATTAGGATCCATATCCTGGGATGTTACATATGATTGCCATTTTTCTAACCCAACTAGGCTGGCGTGCTCCTTGTCCCCCATGATCTTTGCAGTAGCTATGGAAACCCTGGCTATCCTTATTTGCCTCCAGGACCCAATCCATGGAGCAGAGGTGCATGGTACCAAATTTAAGAAGCATCTGTATTCAGATGACTTGCTTCTTAAAGATGAATAAAGATCATTAGGATGACTCGGTTGCCAAAGAATCTCGATTTCTTTTGGACTCTCCCTGTGGTAGTCCACGCTCAGGCCCTTCAGACTCTACAACGTAGAGTCAACTTGTTCATCAGGCATCGAGTGAAACCTATGGTCCCCAAACAGATGTATATATATTTACGCACAGATATTTAGGTGGCTTGGCTGAGCCCAATCTTGCTAAGTATTATGCTGCTGTACAGATCAGCCAGCTATCAGCTCTTCATGACTCTTCTAAATCCCCTCCTTTGGGTCTGCTGGGATGCATCGAACTGTGGATCTTTCACAGTGACGGCGCTTCTGTGGGTTGCCCCCATGCGCCATCCTAAGCCTCTTAGCCCGCTCATGAGTGACTCACTCTCTAAACTGTTGCACTCACACAAGCACTTGGCTTATGTTTTTCACTTTGGGCCCCCCTGCAAACAAGCCTATGTTTTGCCCTGGACACATGAATTTAGCTGCTTTTCACTGGTGGATTTCACAAGAGTTACAATTGGTCTACCATTCACGGGCCTGTCTGGAGTCAAGTCCTATTACAGGCTGCGGTCGGCATACAAAAAACCCCCAAGGAATTTTACCGCCACCCACAATTGTGCCATTGGATCTCATCGCAATTAAGCAAGTGAGATGCCCCTTGGCCATCACTTCCTTTGAACGAGTCTGTCTCCAGGCTATTTTATGTCAGTCCTATACCGCCAGTTAATCGCCCTTCCTTGCCCTCAATCTCAACCTTACGTGTGCAGATGGGAATCAGACCTTGGTTGCACTAAACCGACCGAAAATTAGGAGACATCTGGATGGCAGTGTCCTTCTGCTCCATCAATGTGACGGCCCAAGAGTCTGCATATAATGTCCTGCTCCACTGCTAGCTAACTCCCTCCTGCTTGGCTCACATAAAACCAATCACTGGAGTCACTGGCACGCTGCTTCCACAGGTGCGACAAGCTGGGGTACATGCTCCACATATGGGGGACCTGCTCAAAAATTACCAGCTTCTGGGCCTCAGTATATGACTTGCTGAGTGCACTGCTACTTAGGACTTTATGCCCTGATCCCTGCCATATTTTCCTATATGTCCCCAATGTGTCTTTCCACCGGGCCTGCACGAAAACTGGCCACCTTTGTGTTCCTAGCAGCCCAACAAACTATTGCAAAATCCTGGAGGACTGACTGGATTGCATTAGGGGAGGTTGAATCAAAACCAGATGTCTTCCTGATCAATAAGAAATTAACCAGAATCCTGGCTGACATGCACAATAGATGTATGTCTATCTAGGAGCCCTGGATTTCTCTTTGACACTCTGGCCTTTCTATGTCTGCAGCCACCTGGCTGTAGTTAATGCTTCTTAGGCTTCTATACACTACAGGCATTCTGCACTCCGTGAGCTTATCTTTTCACCCTCTTCCCCTTTTTTCTACCCCCCTCTCTTGACCCACCCCTATCTCTCTCCTACCCTTACTGTCTCTCCCCCCAAACCTTCCGTTCCCCTGTTCTACCACTATGCACTTAGGATTTTATTGGGCATGTTGAGTTGGCTAACCCACCTCTATCACTACTACCATGCTCATGGTTTATGTTTACAAGTTAGTCAGAAATGTTTATTTCTTTATGATCTGAAGGACTGCCTGGTGCTGCTCAGCTGGATAACCACAGTCACCCTCTGTCTGTTAAGTTTGTGTCATTTTTAAAGAAAACCTTTGGTGTTGTTTACACATACCCCACTATCCACTATTAATCAGCAATCGTTAGTGGGTCACCCATGATTTGTACAGAATATGCAACTTCTTGTCTCACAATACCATCCTACCTAATAATCATTTTAGTGCAAACTTTGATATTTCCCATCAGAAATGTTTCAATATCTTCAAATTAAACATTTTATATCCTTAATGACCTGTGCAATTGCCTCACCTAGCTCCCTTTCTTATTTTGAGCGAATTTACCAAAGAGATCCACAAGCTAAGGGAATAATCTCCACCATTTATGATCTCCTCCCACTGATGCAAAGGCGATCCCCCTATTCATTCGTACACAGTTAGGAGAAGGAACTCAAAACCTTTGGATCCTGAGGACTGGTCTCGAAATTGGGACATGGAAGCCTATTTCAGTGTTAACACATGAACTATTGAATCAAAAATATGTTACTAATGCAGTGTTACTAAGTGCCTCAAGAACTTTTTGGCAGATGTTTCTGTGGCTGCCCTCAAATGTGGTGGGAATGACCCAAAATCAGATGTTTCTGGATTAAAGTTTATCAGTTGGCAGGCGCTACAATGGGCTTCTAGCAAAAAGATGGCGCTAGCGAAAGCTTGGAAATCAGCCACCCCTGCATTGACTCCGTTTAAACATTATTATTATTGTTATTATCAATAACCTGTATTTATATAGCGCCAACATATTACGTAGTATTGTACTTTTAATAAGGGTTGCAAATAGTGTGTATAGGAGAGGAGGAATTACCACTGAAAGAAACTTGAAAGGAATGGTCAGACAGAAAGCAAAGAGAGAGCAGTGTCACTGATACCAATGGTGTTCAGGATTTGGATTAGAAAGGGTGTCAACAGTGTCAAAAGCTGAGAAAGGATCTAGGAGAAGGGGAAGAGAAAAGTTGCCTTTTGACTTAGATCTGATGAGGTAATTAGCCACTTTTGTAACTGCTGTTTTAGTGGAATGTGCAGGTCGAAAGACAGATTGAAGCGTCCCAAGTAGAGAGTTGATGTTTGTCACGTTTGGGGAGTTGGAGCCTCTAGGGACCACTACGGCTTGCACAGGAGTGGTGTGAGCCCTGAGAAGGGCAAAGGCACAGAGTCTAAGTTGCAATAAGGTCTTCTCTAGAGCCTCTTGTGGTGAGGAGGTTGCGCTACTGGTTACCGCCAGGTCGCGGTTCTTGGGCACACCAGGGTGGGCAAGAGGATACATGGTACCAAATCACTAAGTGGAAGAATTGTCAAGGAAGGCTCAAGGAAGGAATTGTCAAGGAAGGCTTGGGGTCGAGGCAGGCAGCGAGCAAGAGAGGTCAGGTCACAAACCAGGGGTCCAATAACAGGGATCCAGGAAATAGACACCGGTGTGCTTTAGCAAGGAAGAAGTGTTTAGATCGTCGGTGAGTCTTTTATAGACAGGGTGCTCAAGGAGTTTGGAACCATATGGGAGAAAGGAGATAGGACGGTAGCTAGAAATTAGGGAGGGCTCAGGCGAGGGTTTCTTTAGGATAAGGAGAATAATGTCATGTATGAAAGCGGAGGGGTAAATACCTGTAGAAACGGAGAGGTTGAAAAGTTTGGTTAGTGTGAGGTTAGGGTGAAGGAGTGGGAACGGAGTAGATCAGAGGGAACTGGGTCAAGTGGACAGGTAGTAGACGGAGGGGCTGATTCATCATGCCAAATTGAAAGCTCGACGCCCGCAGATATTCGCGTCCTGGAATCAGAGCCCTAAAATCATCAATTTATCAACCAAATCTGAGGTGCTGGCATACTCTTGAGGAAGTCATCAACTGAAGCGATCTCTCCAATGGATATGCGCAGCCCCAGCAGTTTCACACTGGTAAGCTTGTATTAAACTCACTGTTCCCTTAAAAAACATTCTTTCTAATGTCACACATATTACCCTTAGCCCTAAAAAAATATTTGTGCTGTTCAAATGTTTAAAACATCTATATGAGCTAAGAAATAGGCGTATTTTAAAATGACTTATTTCTTTCCTGTTAGGCAAGAGTTAACCGTGTTCAGCTCCTCCACATAGGCGCCTATATAAACGCTTACGATGCCTGATCGGGGGAGCCGCCTGGGGGTAAATATTGCGACTTTCCGCAGGCTAAACCTTGGCTTTGCCATTGGACTAGATTTTCCCTCAAAATTCACAAGCACACACACGTTCTTGTTTGCTTCTATAGATATATATGTATATAATTATATACCGTATTTTTCGGACTATAAGACGCTCCGGCCTATAAGACGCACCCAATTTTAAAGGAGAAAAACCTAGAAAAAAAAGATTCTGA
>NC_092868.1:61354323-61414313 GCF_032062135.1 Pyxicephalus adspersus
GGGTGAGTATGATTTTTTTTAATTACCGGTATATTTAACATGTATTCGGTGTATAAGACGCACCCACTTTTCCCCCCCAGTTTTGGGGAAAAAAAGTGCGTCTTATAGTCCGAAAAATACGGTATATGTTGTATGTGTATAAATATATATATATATATAATGCAGGATTGGTGGAAGGGAAGGAATTTAGGGAGGGAGGTATTTTTGCCCAAGATTCCTCTCCTATGTGAAGTATCAGGTGGAAGACTCTCACCTGTGAGGTAATAAATGAAGAAGCACTGAGGGTGGGGATATAACACAGAGCCAGGAGCTCAGTCTGGAGGACACAGAAAGTTGGTCTGGGTGAGTGAGCTGAAAAGTGAGCAGAAGGTTGCTTGGTTTTGAGCTGCCAGGAAGGAGCCCTCTAGCTGATAGACAGGGACGTCTGATGTATAGTAAGTGCTGGACAGGCAAGGTTTTCTTTTGCTGTTTTTGTTATGTTATCTGCAACCTTCAATAAACCTGGCTGCAAGCCAGCTTAACACTTATACCTACCGACTGTACACACGGCAGATTTTCGCCCGATAATTGGCCGATACCGATTATCGGGCGAGAAAAATTTGCCGTGTGTACGCAGCTTTACACACACACACACCAGGTAAAATAGTACTAATTAAAATGCATATGTATTTGTATACATTTAAATGAATTCTGACACACACACAAGTGAAATCACTAAATGTTCCTTAATACATGTATTATACCATGTTTGCCTGCAATCCTTTACTAAAATATTTTATTTCTCCAAAGTCAAACTAGAATGAAATTTTTATCAGGTCACAAATGTTTGTTCACATATTTTTTTTACACTCATACTATTGTGTGATGACATATTTGAAATGCCACTTAGTATATATCCAGCTTGATAGAAATTAGTTTGAAGTGTTGCAACCAAAAGAAAAAGTATCAAAACAACAAGTGCAACAAATGTAACTACCGTATAAATGAAGCAAGTTTGTGAGTAGAATGTAACATAAAAAAGTAACACTTACACAAAAAAACATCAAGCATTAAAGATTCAAACTTACCTGTAAAATGGATTTGAGATGCACACAGAACAGGGTGCAGGTTTTCGCTAATCAATTGCTATCACCTCACCATTGATTTTAACATCTCCTCCTGAATCACGCAGCTGAAATATAATCGCCTTAATTGGCATATTCAAGATCTTTGTTCATTTTTGCAGGAAACCAGCAGGCGAGTTCACTAGAAATAGGGCCCGACTCGCGGTAATAGAGCTTGCTGATTGGCGCGTATGTGCATTCCATTGATGGCCAATGGGAGGAGAGAGGAGACTTCAGTCACAGTTGCTGAGGGAGGTTAGTGATTATTTACAGGTGAAAGGGGTGGATACAGTTGGAGTGGCACGGTGAGCAGAAACATCTGATTTGGTCAATTTTATCTATAAATTAGATGGCTCTATATTGAGTAGTTGTACAGTAAGTGGAGCAGGTGTGGGGTTTAGGAAGGAGTCAATTGTTTAAAAGAAGGTGTGTGGGTTGAAAGCTTGAGAGGATATTTAGTGTGGCCGTTGTGTCAAGGTCAGGGGTTAGCTGGACAGGTGTAGCAAAAGATGGCTGGGACAACTTTATTCAGAGTCAAAAATAGAGTGTGGTTAAATTGAGTGGCAGCTTTGTGTGGAGCTGCTTTTTTTAAAAGAGTGGGGGTTAGTGATGGGGTTAGGTTGGGGGAAGTTAGAAAATAGGTCGTGGTTGAGATTACGGATATCTCTCTGCCACTGACCCGGTCAGAGAAGTGGCAAAGGGGGGCAAGAATTAGAGAGGTTAATGGTAAGCAAGTTGTGCTTAGTTTGATACCTCAGTTTGGAAAATATATGGTCTGATGTGTGTCTGGCGATATGTGTGGGGCCATTTATGTCCTGTATTAGTTCAAAGAAGGTGGTAATATAGAGCAGTTGGGCCGAGAAAGGGTGGCTGGGGTCATCCACTGAAGTCACCAAGGATGAGGGTAGGCAGGTCTTGGGAAAGAATATGTGGGAGCCAAGAGGCAAAGCTGGCCAAAAATTGTGAGATTTGGACCAGGGGGTGGTAGACAATAGCAACAATAAGGGATTGGGGGCAGAAAAGACGGATAACATTTGCTTCAAATAAGGTGAAAATAAGAGAGGGTGGGGTAGGAAGGGCTCTGTATGTACAATTAGGGATAGAGAATGAGACCCACAGCACAAGCAGTTCTGTTGCCAGGTCTGGGGGTATGTATAATGAGCAGCTGCAAAGGCAGAGTCTGAGGAAAGCCAGGTTTTAGTGAGAGCCAGGAAGGTCAATGATTTAGATAGGAGAAAGTTGTGAATAGAGCTTAGCTTGTTGCAGATAGATCTACCATTCCATAGACTGCCAGAGAAAGTTGGGTGGATGGAAATAAGGTTAGGGGGTGGGTGTATTTTGATGAAAGGGTGAGGAAGAGGAAGCATGTGGGTTGGGTGAGATGCAGAAGTAGTAGAGTGTAGTAAGAGTGAGTACAGGGTGAATGATACATTGTAACAGACAATGGTGAGTCACAAGAGCACATTAAACAATATGGAAAATAGAAGTCCATGTGAGCAGCAACAGTAGTAGTTGTTGTAGAGAGTTTTCTGGAGTGGCAGAGTGTAAGTTCCAATCCTGTTCCAATTCCTATCTGAATTTCTTGTAATAATTCTTAAAACACCTACAATTTGGCACATGAGATCTGAGTACCTGACCAGAGTCCCACGTATCCATGCCTTATGTTAAAACATAAGTTGACTTCCAGCTCCGGCACCCATGTAGGAGGTGGTGTGCGAGCGGCGGCTCCGGCTCCCGAGTGTTCCAGTGCCTAGCACACTATACCCCGCAATCTCGCAGGATACGGCTTTTGTTCTGCAGGCTGCGGCGATCAGATGGAACGCTTCATCCCTTCATCCCAGGCTACGAAACGGCAACAGCCTCGACAGACAGGGGAAGACAGCAGTTCCAGCAAAAATGGTCGACGGCACCATAGACCGCGTGGAGCCTAATTCAAGCCCAGGTAGGGAAACCTCTGCCCCTATACTATTCCTAAATTGCTGGGACTTTCTAATCCTGTGCCAGTGGAAAGAGCTCATAGGCTGGGGCAACTTTCTTCACTTTCCTGACAAGGTCCAGTTGTTGAGAGCTTATCGGTTGCATGAACATTTCACTGTAGATGATAGTAATGCTTTTTTTCGAATTATGCGGCCGAAATGACAAAGCAATGACATGCTTTTTTACAAGTTTGCAAACAGCTGATATCTAAGGGGATAAGATTTGCCCTCATGTACCCAGCAGTACCTAAAATATTCACTGCTGATAAAGAAGCACATACTTTTAAAGATCCACAACAGGCTATAGATTTTGTATTTTCACTGGAAGACGCTGACCATTCACCACGACGTTCCACTTATTCTTCTCCTGCTGCCTCCTCATAATGTTCACTTACCGCTAAAATTGTAACTAGGATGAGATTTTCTCCTAATTATACATGGTACAAGAAGTGAAAAAAGAAAAAAAAATTTGTCCATCAGAGGAAGCCGGTTGTCCACCTTTTTTTCACAATTTCAAAGAATGAGTGAGTTATGCTATGACCTTTTTGTTTTTTTGTTTTTTTAATTTGTTTTGGGTTTCAGTATACCCCGACTGTGCAATGTGCTACTAAGATACTGGAAAGACTGTCCACTCTTCATCCAATACAGTTGTCCCCATTTGATGGCAACTATATTTTTCTGGGGCTACTCGGCTGGGATGGCCTCAGACAACAAGATAAGTTGATTTACCTGCGGTTCTTTACCTTTTTTTCATTTATGCTTCCTTAAATGAAAATTGTTACATGGAATATTGAAGGATTAAGCTCCCCTCATAAACGTACTATGATTCTTAGGCACCTAAAAAAATTACAAGCTGATATTGTGATCCTCCAAGAGACGCATCTACAGTCATCTACATTTCATTTGTTAAGAAAAAGTTGGGTTGGCGAGGTCTGAGCTTTGAGCTGTTAGCGGTTTATGGTCCCAATCAGGACAATGGACTATTTTATAACAACCTTCTTTCAGTCATTCAAAATCTTCCCTCAGTTCCCATGTTGGTGGCGGGTGATTTTAATGCTACTGTCAGCACACTGGAAGACAGATGTCCACCTCCGCCGAGCAGGGGTCTACTGTGTCAAATGATTCTTCTTTCCAATTGTTCCTTTCAGCCACGAGTCTGGTTGACTCCTGGAGGCATCTGCACCCTCTGGACAGAGACTATACCCATGTTTCTGCAGTACACTCCACTATGTCCCGTTTAGACACCATCTTGGTTTCAGCTGACCTGCTACTAAAGTTGGAAACGGCCACTATTCATCCAATCATTATTTCAGATCACGCCCCAGTCCTATTCTCTTTAACGGACAGCTATTTGCACCAGTCTGATTTCTCCTGGCGCTTTCCAGCAATTTTAACAACACCTGAAGCACTGGTGGCTAGATTTTGAGTATCACAATGCCGCCCACCAAAATACACCTCAGGTATACTGGGATACAGCCAAGGCAGTTCTGAGGGGCAGAGTTATGGCCCTTGTGCCCTCACAAAACAAAAAACATTAGCTTTATATAGTGGTACCTTGGTATAAGTCCTTAATTCGTTCCAGATCCTTGGACTTATACCAAACAGGAATTACACCAAACAACTAATGATTTATCCGTTCCCATGAAAAAAATTCCTATTGTTATTGGCATATTATACATTGATGGGGTTGTATAAAATAATTTAAACACTGCTTAATACTAAACTATATAAATACAAAAGCAATTAGATTAAATGAATGAAAATGTAACCTCACTTTACCTTGCGGAGAAGAGTCGAGTGCCTACTAGGTTGGTGCTGAAAAGGAGGAGGAGATGTTCTTTAATTCACAGAGAGTTATAGCGCGGGTTGTTCACTGAATGGTAGCAACTGGCGTACTGACGCTCGTGGGTAGTTGTGGCTTTGTCTCGAGAGAGGTAAATAAAGGTAGCGCGCGGTGTTGTGACTCATTTTGACCCATACAAGTTCTAGCACAAAGGTTGTATACCAAGCAAAATTTTTCATGTCCAAACGGGACTTATACTGGACTTATTCCAAAGCGGACTTATACAGAGGTACCACTGTACATGGAAACCAGTACCCAGGCCCATCAGGCTTATCTGAAATTTAACAAATCTCTATTAGCAAAGGTCAGGGAAGAATTTTTTAGATTTGGCAACAAATCAGGCCGACTACTTGCCAATCTAGCCAAAGGTTTTCAAACACCTCCGAGAGTTACAAGTGTTTGTGATGCCACAGGCTCTGTACAACACGTATCTCCTGATATCGCTGCTGTGTTTTCTTCTTGTTACAAGAATCTTTATACATCGCAAGGAAGTGATATTGCTCTGGTTCAGTCATCCTTAGATCGGTTGAAATTACCCCAACTGTCAGAAGAAGAATTACTTCATCCTAATTCTCCTAATACATCTGAGGAAGTTAATTCTGTGATCAAGCGGTCAGCTATTTTCAAGGCTCCAGGACCGGATGGCCTACCAGCCAAATTTTTTAAAAAACTGGTGGACCAAGTTATCCCTACAATAACCACATTATAAAATTATATGTCTTCAAGGTCTACTTATCTGTCTTCAGGCTGCTAGACCTATATTAAAGTTTTGCCTACAAAGATCTATTGGACCCTGGGTCCTACCAACCCATTTCACTTTTAAATGTTGATGTTAAGCTGATGTCAAAAATTTTGGCTGGCCGTCTGGCGTTGCTTTTGCCAAAACTAGTTAGCCCAGCCCAGGCAGGTTTTGTATTGGGTAGATTTATGGCCTATAATGTTAGAAAAGTGCTAACTGTCCTGGAACATATTAGATTGGTTGGCTCCTTCTCTGGGTCGAGTGCTTTATTGGCACTCCACGTGGAGAAGGCTTTCAATAGTATTGAGTGGCCTTGGCTTCATGCTGTGCTCCTCCAGTTTGGATTTACAGGATTATTTGCACAATTTATAGTAGCAATGTACTCTACTCCCTCAACCCAAGTACAGGTGGCGGCAGTGTTGGGGAGAGGTACACGTCAGAGCTGCCCCTTATCGCCACTTTTGTTCAATTTGGCTATTGAGCCGCTGGCGAGATCTTTTCATTATCCAAATTTATTTACAGGGATAACTATTCAAAACAAACAAGTCAAACTAGCCATGTTTGCGGACAATGTTATGTCTAGGGAACCCAGAAAAAGATTTACCTATAATACTGTGACATATACAGTATTTTGGATCTTTTTCTGGCTTCCGCATACATTAGAAAAAAAGTGAATTTTTATATCTTCATCCAACGGTGCCTGTTGAGCTATTGTCAGTTATACGCAATTTGGATTTGAAATTAGTCAAACATGCTTTTACCTATCTGGGAGTTCAGGTCACCAAGCTGTATAAATTGAATTACACTCCTATTAGTATTAAGATTTTGGCAGAATTACAGAGCTGGAAATCCCTACCTTTATCTCTGATGGGGCGGTGTCACTTACTTAAAATGATTAGCGCTTATTATATCCCATGCAAACACTGCGCTTTTTGTTAAGACATTCTGATATTCAGAAATTGAATGCTGCCTTTACAGCTTTCCTGTGGCAAGGCAAGACCCCTCAGATTGCTAGATTCAAACTTGTTCAATCTAAACAGTCTTGGTATGAGTTTCCCAGACATACGAAAGTACAACCTAGCATGTCTGCTTGAATATGTAAAGGACTGGTGGCACGATACATCTTTTTATGCGGTGGTCAGGCTAGAATCCTTATTGGTGCGACTTTGGTCATTGCTTGGCTTACTTATGCCCCATATGCTAGCATACCACGCACTGTATGTACAAATTTGCTTTTGAGGGATACTTTGTTGGCATGGCGAGAGACTCAAAAGTTGTGTCAATTTTGGCAAAGCTTCACCGCTATACCACCGTTACATTTGTCACCTAGTTTTTCTCAAGGGTTGCAATATAACGCATATAAATTATGGGTAAGGTGAGGTATTACAAAACTGAGTAATTTGTTAGATGACACACAGATGTCTAATATCTTTTGATATCCTTCCCGCTAAGTTTGCCCTCCCCTCCCAACACTTTTTGTATTTTTTGCAGGTTAAGTCTGTTTTTTTTCCACGGCAGGGCACTGCCTTCCTCTTTAGGTCGAATGCTGGGCCCACCTACATCTAGACATGCGATTTCATATATCTAACCGTTATTGTTGGATGCCACTACAGGGGTAGAATCCAGGTTACATTTTGTGGCCAAATGGGCTGAATATTTACAATGTCTCTATTCTGATACATTAGAATTATTTGAGGCTAGTTGGTCCATTGTTAGGAAGTCTAATATTAGTGGGGTGTGGCGAGAACTGTAATTTAAAATTATTCATAGAGCATATTATGCGTTTAATCTGCAATTTTGTTCCAGTGTGATGGCTCAAAGGATAGTGTCTTGCCCTAAGTGTACTTTTCCACTTGCTCCCATAGAGCACTTGTTATGGGATTTCGATAGGTGCTTTTTGGGAATCAGTCTTTCGATATATTACTTGGGTTACTGGAAATACCCACTCTATGCCACCTCATTTAGCACTTTTTCGTAGAGAACCCTTCCCAAGTAATACTTCTTGTTTATCTAAATTTGACCATCTTTGTTTGCTGGCAGCCAAAAAAGCTATACTAAAGCAATGGATGGAACCTCACTACCCCCCCCCCCCCCCCCCCCCCCCCCCCCCCCACAATAACGCAATGTACTAATTATTTGCAAACCCTCATGTTGATTGACAAAACTGAAGCTACCAAACACTTAGACACTAACAAAAGTCTTTGGAATGTTAATGCAATATCTACAGTACTCACTAACTCTATCTCAGCTGCAAGATAATATAGAAACGTTTTGCCACACGATCTGGTATGACAGGGGAGCTTTAGGAGCAGTTAATTAGAAATATGTTCAATTTAAGGGGGCATGGTTTCTCGAAGAGGGTTAATTTTATTTTTTTCCTTTAAGTTTTGGGGAAGGAGAACAGTTCTACCGATTACATGGGTATACCCAAGTTTTAGGACTTGGTTTTGTCCCACGGGTATGTGGTTATTTTTCTAACTTTTCTATGTATAATTGGTCACATTTATAAAAATTAAAAAAATAAGGGGCAAAGGTAAGGTATGATGATGTACTTTATATCTGTTGTAGTTTATTCTTGTTCATTTTGCAGGATTCTCCTATGTTATTAAAGCTAGGTTTCTTGTGACCTAATACATCCTGTTTTTTCATTTCGTTTTTTTTTAAATTGATTGTACTGTATATCTTTACTGTAATGTTTTTTACTTTGTTGTATCTTGTCTTGCCTTCAATAAAAAGATATTTAAAAAAAAAAAAAAACATAAGTTGACCTTAAGTTGGTTGGTTCTTCATACATTAAAAAAACGAGAAATAAAGATGAGAGGTATATGCAATGTCTGAGTATAGTCACCCTGGCTCGACCATTACTTCTCGTCATATTTTGATGCTTCACTGATGTTGCTGTAAAACGACAATTCCAAACTGTTCAACTTTGTCATGTATTTGCTATATACATAGCAGGACCAAAACACTTTTCCCTATTCCTTTTCCTTCCCTTCCTTTCTTCCTCTTCTGAACCCCCACTCCTGTTGGTTGTCTTTTTATCATCTTCCTATTTTTCCTAATGACGTCTTGTTATCTGAACCTCTCTCATTTTCTATTACGGTTAGGAGGCATAGCCTGTCCCTCTGAGTTTCCACCAATAGACTATGCAGCCCAAGCTTAATATATTCTGACATTTATAACCTTCACAGATTTCTTAATATTATTATTATGATTATTATTATTAATCAACAGTATTTATATAGCACCAACAACGCAATGTTGTAAATTAAATATAGATCTTAGTGTGTATGTTTTTGATATGGAACTCATGTTACTCATGTTACATTGTATCCCTCTAATTAAAGTGAATTTGCTTCTTTAGTCTGCCCTAATAATTCTTTTTTTTCTTGTTTGTATCTCTTATATTTTTAATAAAATTGTAATGAAAATTAAAAACTCCAACATCAGTATTTAATGAAAACAGAAAAACTTTTCATCTTCTGTGATCACACTAGTGACTGTTGGCCAGGCTCTTCTGCAAATCTAGAAAAGTAATTTATTATTTTATTAACATTGGCATTGGATTTGTACATAATTTTATCAATATCAAACATTTGGTTTATTGCAAAATATTATTGAAATGCAGTATTTTTACTTTCCTATTGAATTATGATTTTTGATGATTGCAAGTATCCGAGTTACAGTTATTAATTTACTTAGCATGAGAACCTTATTTTTTTACATTGCCAGCAGCCTGGTTAGCTCTCATTTGTTTAATAAGCATAAACTTGATTTGCTAAATGTTTTTTATCTGTTACATATTCTTTTTTTCCTTCCTTCCTTCCATGTGGCCTATATTAGCTCTATTGGGCATTATTTAAAAACAGATAGCTTTAAATTAAATTGTTTTTTATAGGGGACATTGGGTTAACTGAAAACAGCAAGCACACTAAATATCATTGTGTTGGCATCATGTACTGGTTGTAATGTAGCGAATGGTATGTTCAAAGCATTTGATAATTTTTTTAAGTTTCTAATATGAGTATTTAAACAGTACTTTGTCCGGTTAGGAAGCTGAAGCTATGGAAATGTTCTGCAACATCTGTCCAACAATGTTCTGCTAGTTTTTTTTATAGCAAAAACTATTAACCATTTCAAATAAAACTATTGTAACCCTAATTCCTATTTATTTAACTTGATATATTTTGTTGTAATGTAAAGTTTTTTTTACAAAAGAAGGGTCAAGATGCAGAGTTTAGGCTGTAACCAGGTTTTCTCCAGCGCCTCTGATGGTGAGGATGTTGCGCTGCAGGTTGCGGTCCTTGGGCACACCAAGGTGGGCATAGCGTGGTACCAAATCACAAAGCAGAAGGATAGTCAAGGAAAGCCGGGGTCGAGACAGGCAGCAAGCAATAGAGGTCAGGTCACACGCCAGGGGTCAATAGCCAGTGATCCAGGGGACAGGTAGCAATGACACAGAGGCCACTGCAGGCACAGGGAACACAGACACTGGAAGCAATAGGACATACAGGAGATGGCAGAGATATCCACAGGCAAACAGGAACAGCACAAGGAAGTTGGCTGGGAACCAACATAATGGACAACGAGGGGTTAACACAGGAGCTGGACACAGGAAACACTGGATTAAGCACCAGGTCTACAGGAACTAGATCATCAATAAGGGAGCTCAGCACTAGTTACTTGTTGCACGAACACAGAATGCAGTCTGTGAGCCAGCTAAATAGCCAGGGCGGATTAAGAGACTATTTTCTGATTGGCCAGCGGCATGGATGGAGTTGGTAAATCTTGAAAACAGAAACACGCCCAGCATCAGAACTGCAAGCATGCGCAGAGGGGAAATGCCTGCACTTTGGTGAGGAACAGGTAAGTGTGACAAATGCCTGTGCCATAACAACTCAGACATCAGCAAAGCTAAATATCTGAAGGGTAAGACTTCATAAAAACAGTTATAGCCATACAGCACATCATCAGTTTCTTTTCTCTTTAAAATTTCTCTAAATTCAAACGTAATGACTCTCTATGGTAGAACTTCAAAAAAATGCCTTCATCTTTTGCCTGAAGAACAAGATAAAGTATAAACCAAATCCATACTGCTGGAACAAATTTCTTCCATCCCAACAATGTCACAATCCACTTCTCTCTCGGTGTCTTGACCAATGATCTTCTCACCACAACTCGAGTCTTTCTGAAGCCAACTTCCATTTTCTGAGACAATTATGACTTTCTGTTTTTTAGGCCTTACTACTTCAGGATTGTCCTCCTCCACCTTTTTCTCAGCTTTTTTCCCCAGACACAGTTAGTTGTTCCTGCTCCTTTTCCTTTCCACCTCTCCCAAATGTTTTTCCTCCACATATGTTTTAGCTTTCTCATTTTCACCTCTAGGCATGTCCTTTTTTTACTAAATTGGCAGGTCGCATATATATGGACATTTTGCTGGCTTACATTACACCTTTGGTTGGCTGAAAAGTGCAGCAGCAATAGATCATTTGCCCTTTCAGTTTCAAAAATGAAATGCACCAGCACACCCTTATTGAATATCGAATCCTCCATGGGCTCCTCCACAACCAGAGCCATGTAAGCTAAACAAAAAACTCCACTGGCTAAAAGCCTTTCCTAGTTTCAGACATTGCTGGCCCCAATAGCAGCGGGGGATACTGCCCCAAGACAAGACCAGCTGGTATCCCACTTCCTTGCTCTTTTGGCGCTTGATCATATGCCAAAAGGCAGAGAAGCACAGAATATATTAGAACAGCAGGTTGTGTTTCTGAGTTTTTTCATTTTGTCTGTTTTGTTCTATTGGGCTAGTGAGACCAGGCCACCTTGAGCAGATAACGGGGATATAGGAATTAAGCCACTAGTGTTGTTGTAGTTGCAGTCTGCTCCCCAGTTATCCTAACACTAAACTGGAGCAGTTTCCTTAAACAGGCTAGGAATTTAAATAGAGCCCCGGATTAACAATTCTTTTCAGCAGGATACATTAACCCTACAGTCAGCCCAACAGCATTCATCCTAGTCAAAAAGATTCTGCAAACTGCCAGAGACATATCCCGGAGACCATACCACAGAATATTCCTGGCTAACTGCAACACAAAACAAAGCATATTATCATCAATTGGCATGCCTAAAATTGCAACTATACTAAAAATATGCAGGCAGATTGTTTATTGCAGAAGGAACAGGTCCCTTCTGTATTAAAAAAAATTACCTGCCTGTTTGCAATTTTTTCTATGCGCTGTACTTGCGCTCAGTGTACTGTACAACCCAGTATATCCCACTTCCCGGAAAGAATTAATTTCTGTGTGCATGTGTGAAAGTTGTCATTCTGGCCTGGCCAGTCAAAAAGGCTGAAGATCCTAAACCTGGAGGAGGAATTGGGGAAGATGGCAGCACCTGAGTGAGGCAAATTATAAACAGGCAGAAAAGTTTCTTTTAATGCAGAAGGGACACCACCTGTCCATTTAGCAATAAACAACATACTTTCTCACATGTTTTTGATATTTGTACCTGTCAGGTTCTTTAAGGGGGTCTCCAAACTGACCATCAGAGGTGAGACAGTAGATCCTAATTAAGAAGATTTATTGTTGCAACAGAGAAAATCAAATCCTTAGCAGTTAAAGCAAAGAGATTCTAACTAAAACCAGGAAATGCATCAATCTTTATAGGCATTCACAATCACTCCTGTATAGGAGGGTTTAAGCCATTACCTAATTGTCATTAAGCAGAATATCCAATAATGTATACCTGGAAGTCCATATAAGCATACAAATTCACAAACCGGTAATGGGGTGGATAAACCACGTGTCTAGCACTTTTGGCACAGAAGTGACTGTCCACCATCTCGGATTCTTGTTCAAGCTGGTATTAATCACAAGGGTCTGTTATCAGCTTCATGGCCATCCTGTGCCCAGCTTTCATGGCCATCTCGCTGACTGTTTCTGGTGCAGGTGCTGCTCTCTGAAAACAATCAAACAAAGCAGTAACTATTCTTCATAGAAGCAGAATATATTTTATATGCTATATACAGGCCTCCTATATTTTTACCTCCTATCTTACCTTACGGAATGTGTGCAGGAGTTCATATTAAACCTAACCATTCCTAGAAAGGGTTAACTGAAATCTGCTGGCTATAAACTTCAGGGTCATTTATATTTAGAAGTAAAACCAATTTCTGCATACACAATTCACAATATTTTTTATGATCAAAATAACTAAATCATCTTCTTTAAACTTTACAATATAGCATACATGCTTTTAGAAAATCCTTGTGGCCCTGCACTTACGTTTTTAGGATTTGGTATTTATCACAATGAATTCCAGACAAACATGGCAAATGAGCTATACCAGAAAAAAACAATTGCCCAAGCTTTGATTAGGAATGTAATAAGCAATGCAAATAAATAAATAAAAGAAAGCTGGTCACATGTGACAATGTTCTGGAACATTTCAGTCATCTATGAGTTTTAAATTAACATGTGATGGTTTTCTTTTAGGGGTTGGAACGGAGGAATTCCATATTCTCCCAGACAGTAGAGGAACCAACCAAGGAAGCGCTAAGCTTTGAATGGAAGAAAGTTCACACTGATCAAAAACTAACCCCAGTTCCAAGGAATCGCTGCCTTCACTTATTACAGCAACAACTAATCAGGATCCGTAAGGATGAATATGAACCACAAGAGTATTCTATTACTGTGATTTTATTATTATTTGTGATTATATTATTATTAGTATTATTGTGATTATAGCAGAAAATAAACTCATTCAAGCTAAAACATTAGTCAGAAATATTTCATCCTCTTGATCCTTCAAGTTTAGAGAGCATTTTCTCTTTAAATTTGAATTATCTCTAAGCATAGATATTATATTGTTACATGTATTCTAATCTAGTACATGCTAACATTTCACATTTCCATGACTAGCTAAAGCTGATCTAAAGTATAAAATGTCATATATTGCATGTCTTACCATTTCTTAGATTGCAATCTGTCCCTGCTTTGTTCCCCATTTATCCCCTTTTGTCCCCATATTGTTCCCAAATAGCCCCCCTCCTGTCAGTATATTGTACCCTGATAATTCCCCGTCTCTGTATTGTATCTTGTAACAATGATGAAGGGTTTGTACTGCACCCATGGAGGAGCAACATGGTCACCCCAGGACAGAATTAAGAACACTTTCTATAATTAGTTGATGGGAGGGGCTCTGTAGTCTTTAAAGAGAACTTCAAACATCATCTTAACAGATAAGAGTGCAGTGCAGGCAGCAGTAGGTTGTCTCTTGAACTTAATGCAAATGCTAATAATTGTGCACACTTTATGGTATATATATATATATATATATATATATGTATGTGTGTAGAAATGTTGCCTTCAAATTGTCATCTTGCTATAAGGTGGCCCTGCTTACATGGCTTGTATGTCAAAAATATATTCATTTTGGATGTTTGTTTGCTAAAACTTCATGAGTTCATGATAAAGGGAAGTAACTGCAGTTTTCCTATCATCTTTCATTTAAGTTAGGTCCCTGGGGATTTCTCCCAGCATGCTGCAGAAGGTGAATGATGATTTTATTTTGCATTATCTGGTGAATAATGATTCTATTTTGCATTATCTGGTGAATGATGATTTTATTTTGCATTATCTGGTGAATGATGATTGTATTTTGCATTATCTGGTGAATGATGATTGTATTTTGCATTATCTGGTGAATGATGATTGTATTTTGCACATTTCACTTCTCTTATCCATTACAAGGCAAACTTGCAAAATGAGCTTACATAGAAAACGAGAAGAAGCTGTCTTACATGAAAGTGATCAGCAGGGGGCGCTCGACAAATCATAATGTAGCTAGCACATAGACATAAATGTGGTTGTACTACAAAATACTGACCAGTAGATGGCAGTCACAGTACTGTGTATAGCTGCCCAGAGAGGACACAGGGAGGTGTAGTAGCAGGAATGGATCAGCAGGGAGAGAAGTTTTTAATCCTGAATACCGTTAGACGTTAGGAATAGACGACCAATCAGCGGCGGTGGGCGGGGCTTAGTACATCCTCGGGGTAGAAGATGGCGGCGCGGATAGTTTGGGGTGTTCTCCTCATTCTTCGGGGTGAGTACCGGGCACAATCTCCTCTCAATGTCGGGTGACACGGAGAGGATATTCTCTTCTGCCCGTTTTAGTAAAATTTGTGTCTCCCTCTGATACTTCCCTTTTCATTGTGTATCCCAATATTCCGGTATAATAGCCCGGTAATCCCCCTCCGTACTCCGGTAATGAAGTCTGGGGGGACCGATGATCGGGTTTGGGCACCGCCGTGTCATATGAAGCCCGGGCGATGGGGGTGTTGTGCTTTTCTACACATTTGTATTGTAATCACTGAATTCGGGCTGAAATCTCCGGTAACATTCGGTGACGCCTGGGGGGAGGGGTACAGAATCTCCCAAAATGTTTCTTCCTGCTTCTGATTGGCTGAATAATGTTCTCTGCCTGAAGAGACAAGGCAAAGTTTTGGGGTAAATCCTAATAAAATGATGGAGATTGTTGGGGTGATTATAATTATCCCAAGCCACAGATTTAATGCAGCAAGGGGGGGTAAAGGGTTTATATAAAGGTAAATCTTACTCCGCGCTGATTAGGTGACATTCCAGGTCCAATGTTTGGGTGTTCATATCACCCAATCGTGTGTCTCTGCTCTATTATTATATTATTATTGTCATTATTATTATGTTATTAATATTTCATATTGTTATTTTATTATTATTACGTTGTGCTGTGTATTTGCGTCCTGTGATAGTTATAATATTTCTATATCCTAGCTCGGGCCGCCCCACTTGTTGTGCTTTCTGCCGGGATGGTGGCGGGATCGCCTTGTGATGTGTGAACAAACACTTGCATACGTTCCTCTTTGTTATATTTCCCTTCGTCCTCGCCTCCTTCTGTGTCTGTCATTTATTGTACAGCGCTGCGTAATATATTGGCGCTATATCAATACGGTTTAATCATCTATTTGTAATTGTTTATCCTCTTAATGAGTTCTCAGTCTTTTTTATATACAGTACAGGCGTGCTACAAAATAAGATTTTCCTCCTTTTCCCAATATTCATCATTTTATTCTGAAGCTATTAGCAATGTGAGTTATAAATCAAATTATTATTTTCTAGTGAATAGAAATGTCAGTCCTTCAGCCCTCAAACACTAATCTTTTTTTTTTTTCCTCTATTAATGATTTTTGTCTCTATAGATTGTCATATTATACATCGGGTCAAACATTTATGTTGCAGGTCCCATTTCCGGAAAATATTCCAAGTATTTATTTACCAGAAGCACCCCATACCCGATCCTATGTAAATGTAACTTCCATATGTCTCAGTCCTGGCATTGAACACTTTGTGCAGTAAGAGATATAAAGAACCGGATGACATTTTGGAGTCCATTGCTAATTGTTCTATAAACCATGTAACCATGAGCAGTGCTCCACCCAGAAATGTTTTTGAGCCTGGTGTAAAGAAATTGTAAGTGGGTGGCAGCCCCTTTATTGTGACCTAACTCTTCAGTAACCACCCAACAACAGCCAGATGGTTTCTGAAAAGTGCCGGGTGGTACGCCCAGCTAAAAGGGGCTGGGGAGAACACTGATGAGGATATACAGCAGACATTCTTGTTATTTCCTGGATCTACATGGAAGTGGTTTTATTCTATATTTCTTGTTTACATTACATAAAAATCTCCCGGTAGCACTTCTACATTTCCTTATTTCTAATGACACAGAAACAACAAAATGAGTCATGACTTTCTGTCACTCTGGTGACCCCTGACCTCTTACCCTTCTCTCCTAAGCAAGATTCAGGAATAGAAGGGGGTTGTCTTGTCTGAACAACCTGTCCTTAGCCCAGACCCCTTCCACCTCCCTTCCTAAGAGAGGAAAAATGGCGCACTGTTTTACATGTAACCTTAATGGGAACCGTTGTGCTGTACATTGCATCCTAGCATATTCCTAGAAACTGTTTGGAGGGATGTCCTGCTGAAAAAGGTTTCCTTTCACCTACCCAATAAATGTGGCAGGAAGCTTAACATGTGTTTCCCAGGGTTATTGTGCTTTTCTGTCTAAGCCTCAGACCTTGGGTTGGCTGTGAACGTATCTGGAACTTCCTATCGCCATCTAAAATTAAGGATAGATTTCCTATACTGTCAGTGTTCACATCCATCTATTTTACACTGTAGTATGCCTGTCATCCCACATATTTGACCTGTTTTGGAAATGAGTAATGCTGATTTTGTTTTCTCTTGTATAAGCCTTATATAGAATTTGTGGTAATAATTGGTGATGAGGGAAGGGTTAAACCCTCTCTAGTCTTTTGGTACTTTTAATCCTCTCTATCCCTCTCCTGTGTCCCAGTTGAAATTTCTCTTTACTTTCTGTCCTGGTAATGCAATAGAAATAATAAATCTTCTATTTTGAGGGGGAATTCTCCTCTTAGATAACTGTCCCTATAACACATATTACAATTGTTGAAACAAGTCCAAATTTTTCTTTTTTTCTCTGCTTTCTGTTTTTATAATAATGGTCACCAATAGAGACAGAGGAGAGAATCTTCCCAGTGGAAAAACAAATGTTTAAAAGTTGGACTTATCCCTCCTTCGCTCTTTGCAAAGCTAAAAAATGATGCCTAGGGATACGCTGTAATAATTTATGTAAAATGGCATCATGTTAGGTGTTTGCTCTAGATCTGTAGCAGAGACATTCTGGTAGTGAAAAACCCCAAACCAGAGGTGGACCCCTCAAAGTTGATTTGTTTTTGTTATGTGTGTTATTAATAAAGAGTTAAATAGGGCTGAGCATGACCGTACCAGGAATGTGCTGGCAGTGACATATCCCCAGACAATGAGTGCACTTCTTCCTGCACATACAGCTTTCTGTCATTGTTACAGTCTTGGCTTTGGTATAGTGGCCACAAACTTGTACATGGACTGAGCCAGACACAATACTGTCTAAATCTTTAAACATTCTATGTTTCCACCTATTTTATATGTAAATAACGACCAAGCTTGGCCAATCCTAAAAGATAGGTAGCCAGGGTTCAAAAGACTTTTCTATCCTAAGTTCAAGCTTCCTTGTTTGTAAAACTATTAGTTGTGCAGCGATGTAGTTGAATTATAACACAGGTCAACAAACAAGAGTTTTCATAATCATCAGAAATCACAGCAAACTTTTCTAAATCAGATTTTCTAGCAGATTTCAGATCTGTTTTTAGTTTTCCCTAACACGTACAGTTCCTGAGTTATGAGTACTATTATAGTTACCATGCATGTATTTTGTACTAAAACCTAAGCACCATTGCAGTGAATGTTAATACATCTACAGTGTGAAGTAAAATAAGACACTGTGGTATAGATCTACTGAGCAGTGTCACTCAGGTACCATTGTTTCAGAAATGCTTATAGAATGATTTCCTTGTGTACTACGATACATCATCCAGCAGTAGTCGGCCATCATACTTTCATTCCTTGGTAGCGCTGCTCCATTCACTGAATGTCCTGGTGAAAACGTTCTCCTTGTTCCTCACTTATCATACCAAGATTTTCTGGGAAGAATTCTAGATGTGAGTGCAAGAAATGTATTTGTAATGACATGACAACCCAGTTTCTGGTATGAATCAAGCAGATTCTGAACTCCTTCCTTGTATGCAGGAGACTTATTGTGTCCAGGAAATTTTCACACAGCCATGAATTCATCCCAAGCTTCTAACTCAGCTGCTGAGAGAGATTGTTTGAAAACATCATCCTGCAAAACAGACGATCTGTGGCCCTATAAATATCCCTTCCTTCATTTTTGCAGTGCTTATGTTTGGAAACTTCTCACCAAGCTGCTGATTACCCATGGAGTTTGATTTGCCCATGGACGTTACAAGGTTCTTCATCAAGCCTAACTTGATATGGAGAGGTGGCAGAAATGTTTTATGTGGATCAACCAGAGGCAGAAACTTGGCACTGCTTGTTCCGGGCCCATAGGTATCTCTTGGTAGCCAATCACGCTTCCCATAATGGTCTCCCGTAGATCGGCTGTCCCACAGACATAGGAAACAGCAATATTTTGTGAATCCTCCTTGCATTCCCATCAGCAAGCCAATGAGCTTTAGATCCCCACAGATGTTCCACTGGTGTGTTTTATACTGGATTGCTTCAAGTAGTAACTTCATGTTGTCATAGAACTCCTTTAGGTTAATGGAATGGGCAATCGGAAAACTTAGTTTGGAATTACCATTATGCAGTAAAACTGCTATCAAGCTTCTTTTAGAGGAATTAATGAAGATTCGCCATTCAGATGGAACAAGCTCTTGTGTCAAACTGGTAAAGAACGCATTTATATCATGACAGTAGCACAGTGAGCCATCACTAGTTATGTCAAGTTATGATTTCCTTTTCTGTAGTGAGTTACAGTTGCACCCTTTGCAGCAACTGCTTCTGTTTAAGCCTTGAAGCAAGAAGTTCTGCTTTGTCTTTGGAGAGATTTGGATCACGAATGAGATCATTCAGCTCAGCTTGTGTAAAGGTCTCTGGTTCTGAATCTTCATCGGCCAAGAAGTCAGGATCAAATGATTCGGGGTTGTACCTGGCTGCAACTCCAGCGCATTCCTCATCACCTTCTACAGAAGCAAGTCCATCATGTGGCGGTACTAGAACTGGCAATGAATCATCATGGGGAACAGGCCTAATTGCAGAATCCAGGCTGGGATATACAATTATGTGTTTAGTTTTACCTGAGAATCCACTTTTGTTGACGCAGTAAAAATAGCAGTCGATTAGATGGTCTCGCGGTTCTCTCCACACCATCGGGATTGCCAATGGCATTGCTGCTTTACGCCGATTTAGCCGGTCACGCAGACCGTTGGAACAAAAAGATGACATGTGAAGCCCAAGATTTATCCTGGTCACCAAGTGGACAGCCGAAATATAATTTGTATATCTTTTTAAGTTCTGTGGTAATTTGGCGACGTTGTGCTTTCGTTGTGAATGAGCCACACACGTAACAGAAACTTTCTGTATCATTGAGGCAATTTCTAGGCATGATGACAACTCAATTGCAGATAGTGCGGTCTCTCACCTTAAAAAAAGAGAACTGTTGTTAAATGTTGTAATATATTAGGGCTATTTATAACTAATTTCATACTATATAATTAGCTGCATCACAAAAACTAGAACAACTAAACACAGATTTGAAATCTGCATCAAAAATACTACAAAGCCACATAAAATTATATTTGATGAAAATGATATGTTGACCTGTGCTATTAGACACATTTGTGCTGTTGCTGTTCTAAAAATGGGAACCAGCAATAAACAATCATTATTGCTTATAAGAGGGTTACAATTTAAAGCCCTAGTATATCTTTTTTTAGGGACCACACTTTACAGAGGGGCCCTTAAAAGGCAGTGTAGCTTCCACATGTATTTTCAAATGTATGTGTCTAAAAACTTTGTTTTTATTACGGATTCTTGAATAATTCTAATTAATTACAGCTAAATTTTTTTTGTTAGTTGTGCTTCCTAGTTGTATCTTTATAAAATACTGAATTTAGGAAACCAGGGTGCTTCTCTCTAGTCAGTAGGGAAAAAAGAACATTTCTGACTGCTGAGAGCAGTAGTTGCGACTGCTAGAGAGAGACCATTGCTTCCATTAAAATAATAAGTGTAGATCAACACACATTGGTGTTTTTTCATTTGTTCACACACATTTCAAAGTTTTCCAATAAATGTAATGGGGGACATGTTCCACAAATTGGAGAGGTGAGAATCCGGTACTTTGCCAAAGACAAAGTGTTTCTCAAAATATTTTAGGGCAGGGCTACATACTATCTGTACATGAAACCCATAATGTAACCGATGCATAAATGTAACTAAGGAATAAATAATATATTTAGGTTCACAACCTCAACAACATTGTGTCACAGCTTTATGTACAAATGTCCAGAAGTCTATACATTTTATTTAAGTTTGATGTTGCTCAGGAGTCTCCAGCAGAAGGTTATACATGTGTAAAGTAGAAGCACTTCTGATTTAGAAAGAGGAGCACAAAGATTGTTGTTGCAGATCACATTTTGCCAGTGCAATAAATAACTATTAGTTTCTTACTGTATGTGCTGTGCTGCCTGATCTGTATTATATATGTGTTATATATATATATATATATATATATATATATATATATATATATATATATATATATGTGTGTGTGTTTTAAACCCAGTAATACCTGAGTGGCATGTAGCTGCCTCCCTGTTGTAACATACGGAACCTATAAAGCTTGGCTTGAGCTGACACACACCTGTCACTGTTTGCAGCCTCTTACAGCTGTCGCCGCCGGCTCTGTCTGATCAGAGAAATGCATGAAACAGCTGACGGTGACACTGGCGGCTATGGCCGGGATGAATGTAATAGATGTGACATCTGGTGATAGATGGCTGGAGGTGTCCTGTCTGAGCACACTGACCATAGGGGAGATGTAATGAAGCTGGATATGAATTTGTATTATTCCTGTACCAAACAAATGATGCCAAAAAGTTTGTTATGCAGTCCTTAGCTGTACCCTAATGGTTTGTAACATATGAATAATGTGCATACACACACAAACACGTATACAAGTTTTCATAGTTGTTATTCATACGTTAAGATTGTAGTGTGCATGGCAATACTATACCTAATTTACAATCACCCATCACTGTGTGTTTAGCTGCTACCCTGATATTAGGAAACCTCTCTAAGATGAGAAAAGATACAATTTAAATAAAACTGAAATGTACTGCTTATTATCAGCGTGAAGAAGCCTAAACTAAACCTGTAATACCAGGTTAAGTGTATTCAATTTTAAATGTCGCAAAAGGGTTGTGCCATGTTATCTATGAGAAACCCCCTGTTTTTTCAGTCTAGCCACACAGAATGCCTAAATGGGTTGTCTGTTCTCTCCTCTCATTGCTGAGATATGCATTTATTCAACATTATTATTATTATTAATAAACAAGATTTATATAGCGCCAACATATTACGCAGCGCTGTACATTAAATAGGGGGTGCAAATGACAGCCTAATACAGACAGTCATACAGGAGAAGAGGATCCTGCCCCGAAGAGCTTACAATCCAGTAACATCTTTGTCTGTTGCTTGGGGTACTAGCAGTTTATTGTCTCTTGTTCTAATGGCTCCTCCCAATGTTGAAAGTTTTAGTAGTTGGAGCTAATGGTAGTTGTGAATTTCTGCCAATAGCATTGGGCAATGGCTGTCAAATGTACCCAGACATTGGTGGTTTTAATGGTTATCAAATGTCCATGCTTATCAGGGAGGTTGTTGGCTGTCCAACGTCACATTGCTGAGGGTTCTGTTTTTTTTGTATGGCTATGCCAATTGCAGGCGACAATGGCTTTTTCACTTATTACTATTGGTAGTGTAGATGTTAGAGATCTGGATCTGGGATCTGGGATAGTATTTGTCTGATGTTGCTGCACATTGCTGGGGGTGCTAATATTTGGATATTTCTGCCCAGTAGTTGCCCTATGTCTCCTCCAGGGTATTGGTAGTCAAAGCTGCTACTACCATCAATTGGTTGAAACATTCCAGGTACAGTATGTCAGCCTTTTGCTCAAAGTTAGTCTCCACTTGTTGCTAGCTCCATTGTTGAGGGTATTATTTGTTGGATGTCTCGTGTTGTCTGATGTATCCATCCTTTGTGGCTGGGGGGCAGTGGTGATTTTGATATCTCTCCTAGTTTCTGGGTATAGCGTGAGGTAACCCTCATTATGTCTCCATAATTTTTATGGGTATTCGTAGGCATGGGCATCATTGCTTGTTGCCAGTGGTAGTGGTTTTGAATGTCTCTACCCATTTGTTAGGTTGTTAGTAGTTGGATGTCTCCACCTATTACTGACAGTAGTGGGTGTTCTAACGTCACTGCCACTTGTTGAGGATATTAGTAGCTGGAAGTCCCTGCACCCTACTAGGGGTTGTTGGATTTTCCCGGTCATTGTTAGTGATTGTTGGATATTTCCACTTTTTTAGAGGGTAGTGGTGGTTTGGATGTCTCTGCCCATTGCTGGGGGGCAGAAGTTGTCAGATGTTGCCTATTATTAGTGGGGGTATTGATGTTTCTATTTTGGTGATTATGGTTGGTAAAGGTGTCTGCCCATTGCTGGGGATAGTGTTTGTGGGATGTCCCAACCCATACCTGGAATCTTACTGGTGCAAAATGGTGACAGGCTAGTTCTGTGGTACAGAGTGCTATATGTAAAGGCTTTGGCTATGCTTTTGTTACCCTTCTGGGGACAATGTTTGTTTTGGACACTGGATTGCTGGAGTGATAGCAGTGTTGATTTGTTTAATTGGTGGGTGATGTGATCCTGGGCTTGCTTTACTTTATTGTACATGATACACAATGTCTAATATCTTGCTGTGTTCTGCTGTTTCCTCCAGTACAATACATTTTTTTTAACTTGTAGTTGATCAGGTGGAAATAAAGTTTATGAATGTGAAGCACAGGGCCGGATATGCTTTCTTCCTCTGTATACATTGGGGAAGTGTGCTCAGGAAGAGCCTTTGTGTATTTCATAACCAGACAAAGTCCTGGAATTTGGATAAGCCTTGCTTCATTGTCATGTGGTTAATGATGTCTGTCATGAAAGTTCATAAATATGCCGATGCTCCTAACTTGACACAAAGTGCTAGTCATACTTCATGACCACAATAATGTAAAATGTTATTCCTGCATCTATTTGAGTTCACTGGACTGTAAGTTATCGGCTTCTGCTTTAATAGTCAGTACCAAAAAGAAATGGCTGATTAATTCATTTAAGATGTTTAATCCCTGGTGACCCAAGGGTTTAATAATTCAAAATACTTCAGGAGAATGTTATTTTATAGGAAGTAATAATGTACTGGCTGATTATGCACCTTAATTATACAGCTATTAAAGGAAACTGAACTTGTCACACACTTAGAATTAAATAAAAAAAAAAAGCCTAACTAGAGGTTGCAAGATCCACATGTTCTACCATTAAGCAAATCTATCAGGTGCAGTCCATTGAAGGGAAATTGCAAATTTTAACTTCTGCAAAATTTGACCTTGGTCAAATTTGTAGCTAACTTACCACCGTAGAGGCACCAATATGAACTGTATAATATGTATATGTTTTCCATATCTGTTGTTCTTATTATCTTCATATGAATGGGTTTGGAGTAGAAACAGAGTTTTGTTTTGCTTGTGGCAATCCTTAATGTGCCTCCATTGTTCTTTGATTAACACTTTTCCTGCTGTGAGTTTATGTAATCCTATTTTAACCATATCCTTCCTTGCAGATGTGCTGCACATATTTTAAGTAAAGCAGAGTTCTGGGATTTAGCAGTGATCGTTGTCATCTTATGCAACATCCTGCATTAATTTTTCTGGTACTCCTAGAACATAATTCTCACAATATTCCTGGAAATAATTATGTATGAAAAGGTTTGTAAGTCATAAATCCTTTTTCGTTCTGTAGATGCCCTGTCTGTTTTACTTTGGCTACGTACAGACGTCTAATTATAATAATAATAATCGCCTCAGGCTATCAGGTGAGAATCTGGTGTATCATAATGGAAGTAAAGGAAAGAGAGCACAGCGAGGTGCTGCTCTGTCCTTCTCCTCCTCCCCTCTTCATAGAGCAGAACGATGCTGAATGTACAGAGCTTGTTCATGCATTGTTCAGGATTGTTAAAGATCCCTTTTAACGACAATTATTGAACAAGTTTACGCAGCCTTAGTTTTTTACACTAAAAGACCAGCTTTTACCAACCCTCATAGTGGGCTGAACTCCTTTTAACTGTTGGTAACCGTAGGTGTTGCTAATCTACTTCAATTGTTGAGCTTGCGGTTTCCTTATGTTTTCACAGTTTGTTGCAGTGATTGTTTTCTTGTGTAATGCATGAAGAAACCCGCACAAGTTCACATTTTCTTCATCTAAATGAAATACACTTCTCTGGAGGTCAATACCTAAGTTTCCAACCATGTGTCACACTGGGGCACTATCATAGCAATGCAATGAGACAATTATTTTGTGATTACAATGTACAGAATCCAGTACTTAAATAAAGGGGAGTATAACCTCCACATCCCAGTTCCCTGTAAGTTTTACCTTGTCCCTTACCACTTGACCCCGTCGTTTGTGTGTTTTCTAGTGCACAGACTGGATGCTAGACTGCAAAAGGTTATAATCTTGTAGCTTTGTAGTAAATCACAATTATTGGGAATATACCTCCTGTAGAGTCAGTGAAATGTTAGATGATATCTCAAGGCCTAGAGCCCTCTAATAGGAGTTTTGGAGGATACGCACATGAGATGATGAAGCAAGCATTGAGATAAGATCCTGATTATTGGAAGATTGCAGAGAGATTATTTCCCGCTGAACTGACAACCAACCAACCAACCCACCTCTTCCCTGCTTCCTCCACTCTGCCTTGCTTGTCCCCCACCCCTGTGTCCTCCATATGTTCCAGCCACTGTCTTTTTAGAGAACCTTCTCCTTTGTAGCTATACTCTGTCCTCCTTATATGGTTTCTTGCATCCCACCATGGGTCTTCCATCTTGTCTCTTCACGGTCTCTTCCTCCCTCTTGCTTGTCTTTTCTCCTTACCCCCAGTGAAGTTTCCTTCAAACTGTCCATGCACTGAACTTCCTAAAACATGACTTCACCTATTCTCCTAGATTTATGTCTGTCCTGAAGTGATCTGTTTGTTTGGTATTATAGCTTTCATGTTCTAGTTTACTTGACTCATCATCTCGTCTCCTATGTTTGGACATAATTCTCCTGGTGTCCCATCTGACTTGCTGTATTGTGGACTGTACACATTATACATACAGTCTCCTGGGGTAATGTCTTTCCTGCAATCATTTGTCCTACTTAAGGCCTGTTTTTGTCCTGTGAGTCTTCTGTATTTATTCACAGAACCTATAAATCTCTTCTCATTTGTAAGTTTATTATTTTCTATTTTTCTGCCTTCCAGTCTATAGTGTGAACATTTTGTTTTTAGTTCTGTTCTGTCCTTTATTAGCATAGTATAGTATTGTGTTACTTGGATTATTAGACAAAGGGATTTGTCCCCTTAAAAAGGCTGCACGCCTGATTAACCCTCAGTCAGCTCTTTCTTCATAAATGAAAAATGGTTCAGCTGGATAATGGTGAACTTTGTGTCACTGGTATTGTACTCTTCTCAACTGTTTTCTCTCATTGACCTGGAATAAAATGTTTAGTAGAGTTGGTGTTATCTAGCCAACAATATATACCAACAGCTTTGGTTTTTTGTTGTTTTATCGCTGAACTTTTCTGAACTATTTGTTACAAAAGGTTCAATATACAGTAAGTTACTGGATCAGCTCTCCTATAAATTAGTATTTTAAACGAAGGGATTTGTTAACAAACGTGGCAGCCAATCCTGGGCATCATAAAATAAAAGAGGTGTGATGGTCTCTGGAGAAAGGTGTTGGTAGTCCTATATTCTAAACCACATACAGATGTAGAATGTTTTGGGGTTTTTTTTTAATTCCAGATCACACGCAAAGTTTGATGTGCTCTACATATGATGGTCTTCATAGGATGAGGTTGGGTGTACTTCTATCTAGATTCCACACAGAGGTGGAACTATCTCAATATTCATGTCACACATCAAGGTAAAGTGTTCTGTATTGAGAGAGGCTGGGCAGTTCTTTTTGCAGATCATGTGTAGAAGTGGGTTAGTTTCTGTAGAGAGGGATTGGCAGTATGTTATTCTGATCACACATACCTTGGCATGGTCTCCTTAGAGGTCTTGTTCGTTTCACACAGGTGGTGTGGCAGGATAGAAATTTGTAGTGTGAATCTAGATTCTTAGCAATTTTGTTTTTTAGCATTTTTTGTTGTTCATTCTTCTAAGTTCTTCTCGGTTTACCCTATCAGTGTGCATCTTTTCTTCAGCCTGGTTAGCAGTGCAACTATATAGATATTTTTTTTCTATGAATAAGTGTACCATGGACAACTCTTTGGCTGTGATTTTCTCAATAGCTGTCATCTGTACTTCTGTCAAGACTAGAAACTCAAGTTTCAGATGATACAACAGCTGCTTGGAGACCTAACTAAGGAATGCTGGATAACCCTTTGTTCCTGGTGTTATTTTGTACTTTGCCTTCTGAAGCAGCTGGAGCTGAAGAAAGTTACGTTTTTTAATAATCAATAAGTTTTGCTTTTGATGATCCCCTTTTGCCTTCTTTTCTCCGCTGTTATGTAGCATTAAGATGAATGTTCTTTTGGCACACTTCATTTCATCCATTTTAGAGTTGACCTAAAGAAAGCTGGCAATGTTTACCATCATTTTAGGTTCTGCTATTTTAGATAAAATTGCAATTCTGTGAAAGAAGCACAGACTAAACTGGTTCTCAACCATCTTGGGCTTGAACATTACCCCTTTCAGTGGTCCTCCTCCACAATCGCATACCTTGGGGTGAAAATTTCCAGGACTTAATGTTCACCATATCCATCCATTTACCACCCCCTGATCCACTTTTTGCTCTCTCTTCTTCTATCCTGGTCAGACCTCCCCCTCTTGTGGTTAGGTCGCATTGCGGTGGTCAAAATTACCTGACTCCCCAAACTGTTTTACTATGTTTGCGCCCTTCCTGTGATGGTCCCCTTGCCTGTTCTACGGCTTTATTTGGTGCAGGATTAGGCTTAGAGTTTCCAGGAGTACAATATACACCCACAGGTAGTCGAGCAATCTGGAAGTCTCCAGTCTTAGGAAATACTATTCGGCCGCACAGATTAGCCAACTGACCGCCTTCAACGCCACTGTAGGTATTTCCAGAACACTTGTGTACCTATCCCTGTGTCGGCACTGCTGTGGCACTCTTTGCCCTAAGACCCTTAGTCGTCTTATGACTCACTCCTTGAGGTTTTGGAATATGTAAAAGACTTCTGAGCATCTAATGTCTTTCTGGTCCCCCTTCATAATCCCCAGTTGCCAACTGAATGTACAGACCTTTCATCCTTTTGCTGGTGGACATCAAACAACTTTGACTTTGTTTACCACCTCTTATTTTTAATGGAAATTCGTACCTGGGACAGGTTGTGTACAGCAATAGAAATCCCCCTAAGGGAACATTTGTGCCTCATGAAGTTCAACCACTGGATAGCCCCCTCCATCAGAGGAGTGTGAAGCCTAATAATGCTTCAAAATCGTTCACCTAGGCACCCTTGTTGCCAGGCACATCTCTGTACCTAACCACAAGCTCATATGCCATCCATCTCCATGGGCTCTACCTTATGTGTGCAGGTGGGAACCAGACCTAGAAAGACATTTGGATGTCTCATGCTCAATTAACGTGACCGCTATCGAATCCTTATATGTAAGTCCTGCTCCACTGGTTTCTTACACCATCCCACCTAGCCCACATGAACTCAACACTGTCTGACTTGTGCCTCCATGAGTGTGATAATAGGGGCCCCAAAATATCTAACTTCTAGAAATCCGTATACCAGCTACTAGCTCTGGTCCATAGGGCATTGCGACCTGATCTGTGGCAAGCCCTGCTACCTCTTCCAGACGTGGAAATTGATTGACCCCAATGGAAGTTAACCAATTTTGTGTTTTTTGGCGTCCAAACAGGTGATCACAAAGGGCTGAAGATCTTCTCAGATGTCCTACAGGGAAGTGGAGACTAGACTGGACACCATCATAGTTTACGAGAAATTGACCAGTATTCTTATTGATACACACATAACATTTAAGGCAATCTGGGAAACTTGGAATGCATATTGCTATCCTGGTCTTTCAACTGAGGTACTGATTAGAATGTGAGTAGGCCCTTTTCCATAGTCTGTGACTTCTGGGTATCCATTCCCCCCTATTCCCCACACACAATTTCCTGCTCCCTCTCCTCATCTCCTATTCTATTTTTCCCTGTCTCCCAACTCAGTCTTTTTCTTTTGCCTGGTTTGGCGCCTACACCCAGATTATCCTGTCCTGGATTTTGGTAAAGCTTCCTATAAGTATTAGGTCCACCACTACTGCCTTACTTCCTATACTTAGGACTGCTCCATAACATCTTTGGACTTTATTCTATATTGTGCACCATGAGCCTTACTGATGGACATTTGGGAGATACATCCTTACTGTTTTGCTTTCAAGTTTTTAATCTCCTCACCCCTTTTATTTGTTACTATTTCCTTGATTTATGACGTCTTTGGTTTATGTTGTTCCTTCAGTCCCCCTGTAAAACCAATAAAGATTACTGGTAAAGGAAGTAGCACAAACTATCAGTTATAAAGATGGTTTTGCCATGGTGCCAGCTGCAGACATAATTTGTTATGGCTTGTCCTGATTTTCCTCTTCAATATTTGTGACCACACCATGCAGAGCCAAACTCCCTCAGTCTCCAGTAGTGTAATATACAATAAAGGGTCATGTAAATAGAAAAATAAATAGGCCAGTGTTCCCAACCAGGATTCCGCTTTATAAAGAGCGAGCGAGTAATGCCAAGATTAGATGTGCAAAGTTGGTAGAGAAGTATACCTACAGACTCAAGGCTGTATATAAAGTAAAAGATGGTACAAAAAATAATGTGAGGGCCCTTATTTCAGGATGTAAATATTTTAAAGGAGGTGAATATTTTCTATACCCACTGGTGAGAGAGAAGGTTCAGAGTTCATTCAGCTGTAACCGCTTAGGACACCAGTTTTTAGCCGAAGCTATAATAAATGGTGCCTTCTCCAATTTCAGGGACATAAATGCAGGGTCCATAAATTACTTTATCGCACTCCTCCACTTCCCAAAAGTACTTTTCATTAAACATTTCATTAAAAAAAACAGCAAAGGTTTCATTGAAAGGTTCACATGGGTAGGGCAAATACACGAAAACCTAACTTGCTTTTGTTAAATTTAAAAAAAAAAAAATATTCCTATTGCCTTCTTTATTAAAATAATTTTACAAGTAATAAAAATATATTTCTGTATGAAAGCAGACATTTCTGTTCCTCCACTTTTATCTCTCCCACTATCTTTAAAATTATGTGTATGTGCCTGCACTTTCTGTCCTCCTCCACTCCACTTTCTTTCTGTTCTGCTCCATACTGCTATACAATATATGGTATTCTATAAACTGTATACTATACCTTGCACACTCTTTTCAAAGCATCTCCACTCTGAAAACTGTGGGTTTGGTACCCCAGACAATACTCCAGAATACTATTCTTGGCAATAACTACTTCACGCTCTGTACACTGTGTTGTACAATAAATATTTCACACTTCTCTACTATATGTTCTGTATATTCTACATACCACAACACACCCCTCACTTTGCCATTTATTACAAATTCCACAGCACATTCTATACCCTGTTCTTATGCGTTATGTATTTCATAGTGTTGTGCCGTAATGTATTTCTATACTCCACATCACTCTGCTCAATCTGCTGTATATTACATACTCCACAATGCCTAATTCTTTCCACCATGCTGTACATTTTGCACTTCACTGTTGTGCTGTGTATACTTTACTTTGAAGTACGAGGGGTGCTGAGAAGTTCCTGGCCTTGCCCAGAAAGCAGAGAGCCAGAGTTATGAAATAACACATTTATTCAACATATTCCTCCCTGGGACCGATGTACTTGGTACAGCGTAGTTGCAGCCTTCCTTTGGTTGGGCCACAAACCAGCTCTCAGCAGCATCTTTGACGTCAGTAATGTCCTCAAAACGTTGCCCCTTCAGGTGTTTCTTCAAATTCAGGAACAGATAATAGTCTAAAGGGGCCAGGTCAGGTGAGTAGGGTGGATAGTGGACCAATTGGAAACCCAGGATGTTCAATTTGGCAGCCACATCGTTGGACATGTGCACAGGTGTATTGTTCTGCAAAAAACTGATCCCTTTGGTCAACTTTCCATAGCATTTCATCTTAATTGCCTCCTTCAGCTGGTCCAGGAGGTTAGCATAATACTGTCCGGTGATACTAGAGCCCTGAGGTAGGTAGTCCACCAACAGAATACTGTCTTTGTCCCAGAAAACAGAGGCCAATTTTGGCCGATTTCTGGGTTCGGAACTTCTTCGGCTGCGGGGACCGGCTGTGCCGCCTTTCCTTTGACTGTTCCTTGGTTTCAGGATCATAGATGTGGAGCCAGGTTTTAGCCTCAGTCACTAACCTAGCCAAAAAGTCCTGTGCAGCTTCAAAATGGGCCAAAACTGCTTTGGTTTCTTCAACTCGTTCTTCTGATCACTGTTCAAACATTTCAGCACCCACTTCGCTGAAAGCTTGCCATGTCTAGGATAGTGGTGATAACAAACCCAACACGCACCCCTGAGTTGTCAAGTATCTGGGCAATCTTTTTTGCGGATATTCGCCGGTCCTCTATAATCAGCTCATGGACAGCATCGCAGGTTGCCGGGTCAGTTGAGGTTTGGGGGCGCGCACTGCGGGGCTCATCTTCAATGGTGAAATGCCCGGTGTTGAAACAAGATATCCAGGTTTTGACAGTGCTGTAGGTGGGACACTTCTCCCCCAGTGTTTGTGACATCTCAGTGTGAATGTCCTTTGCTGACTTTCCCTGGAGAAACAAAAACCTAATGACGGCCCGTAACTCCAACGACGTGAAACTTGCTTGTGCCTCTGCCGTCACAACTTCTCACTAAAAGAAAAAACAGTTCTAGGAATCGCAAAGACTTGATATTTGCACAGTTACATACTAAGATATTAGGCTGTCATCTGGAAGTGAGCAAAGCCAGGAACTTCTCAGCACCCCCTCGAATACCCTATCCCTGTCTGTTGACTTGCATACACTACGTTCGTCATCTTATTGCCTCCTATGAATTAAACAGGTTCTTGTTTTAAAGAAAATTTTAATTAGAATTTTGCATTATTTGTTACAAACATAGTAAGAAAAATAAAAAGAAGAAAATAGAACAAATTAAAAGAAACAAACCAGCAATAGTGCCAAAAACAGCATAAATCAGTTAACCAATATAATCACATATAAAAACCGAAGGTTTTATTACAGATTACCAAACACAATACATTATATTTGTACTGTACATTTGGGATGTGCAAACCATGAGGACCAATAGGCATAACATTTTACCGCATGGCTCCCATTAAAAGCAAACAGTTTTTCATACAAAACTTGCATATTAAATTTACGTAATATGTCTGATACATTCGGGACATCTGTATTTTTCCAAAATGATGCTCTAGTCTGTCTAGTTGTAATCTGCAGTGTGTTACAATAGGCCTGTGTCCTATGGGATATTGCTAAATCCCTAAATAAATAGAGCCAGAAAGGGGTCTGGTTGCACAATTACACCAGTCACATCAGATAACAATTTAAAAATACCTGTCCAAACGCCCTTAGTACTTTTACAGTGCCAGAAAACATGGCTCAATGAACCATTTTGGCCACACATCCTCCAACATTGAGGTAAAGTGTTCGAATCAAATTTTGCTACAACAAATGGGGTTCTACAGGTTCTTCTTTTACAACAAAACATATTTCAATTACAACAGAGGATGGTATTTCCTAATACCTGTGACAGGCATTTAATAACCTTGGGTTTCATTTTACACCCCCTAAATTGGACCCATAATCACATATAAATCAGAAGTGTAATTTGATTTTGTGTACTTTCATACTAAGTAATGTGTCTTTTCATTTCTTGGTTCAAAAGTGCCTGCCAAAGCCTCTCACCTTGTGACTTACTAAAAATCTCCAATATACGCTCTGATTCCTGGACATTGTTTATATGATTTATATATTCCAGTATCCATTAGAATCTGAAAATGAAATGTCTGCTTGTGTGTTCTCTATGATGGTGGAACTGGTACTGAATGCTGTTCTCTGTTTGCAGGCTGCATTATACTGGCTGTGGAGCTTACTTCAATTAACAAAAATCCTGAGGTTCAAGAGTATCAGAGTAAGTTTTGTTACCGAGGGGTGAATGACTTCCTAAACAATGTCAGTTTTTTCTTCTTTCTTACCAGTTGTAATACCACCTGAAAACGTAGTGTAATCTCAGTCAGTTACTACAGTAGCCACACTCCAATGGTTCTCTTCTAATGTATGAAGCATAATAAATGGGGATTGTTCTACCAGAATGAACGGACAGTTGCAACATCTTTTTCATTCTCCGCTTAAGCCCTTACTTCGGTATTTAATCCTTGAACACACAGCACATTTTCCTTCCAAGCAGATACCAATGTTAAGGAAGAAGTACATTTTAGCAATATTGGGTTTTAGCTCACTCACAGTAGTGCAATACATTAATATATGTCCTGCTAGTCCAGCCCATTTATTTCAATAGGTTTCCCATTGCACCAACAGCTATCTTGAGTATAATTCATAGCAGTGCATTGCCGCATTCTGCAAAGCAGGTGTGTTGAGGTGATATTTAGATTGGATTGCATTGCACCAATGTGCATGACAGTAGAATGTGCACTGCTGCAATGCATTAGTAATGAATAGACCTTTAATGTTGTTAGGATTCCGGTGTTAGATATAAAAGAAAAATTTACTATTTTTATGCATGATTAAAGAGAAATACCCTTAGGGTTATTTTTCTTGCTTTTTATCAGAATATTGTTTATCAATGTGGACCCACAAGTTTCAGACCACAAACTTGTCTCAGGCTTGCATAGTTATTGCATATATTGAGACTGCAGGTAATTACAAATTTTGAATCACTTTAATCTCACCTTTTTTTGGCAGGGGTGGAGCTCTCTTGTATCATTAAAAACAGCAATACCAACGACCCACGTATCGAATGGAAGAAGACACGTAATAATGAGACCACCTATGTATTTTTTGACAATACTATTCAAGGTATTAATTTCTGGGCAATATTTTGGGTAGTTAGCAGAGTGGAGTTAGATGGTAGATGGGGTTAATAAATATTGCAGGGGCCATGAATAGTAAAGTACACCAAGTAAAGTGGGATGTGGGGAAAGGTTTCATAATGAAGTTGGGGTGCACAGTGAAAAGGCGTTAAGAGGGGACAATCACTCTGGTACAGAGACTAATGTTAATAGCTCTGTGTGTTCTGTGCAGCACTGTGGTAATTGTCCAAGCTATATAAATATATTAATAGTTTGTAATTGTGGTTTGAAATGGAGTTGCAGAGATGAACAGTTCTATGTAGCCATTATAGTAGGGTTAAGTATCTATTCTGCATAAAAAAACATTTTTTTTCTCTGTTGTAGGAGATTTGAAAAATCGTGCTGAAATTCAATCCCAAAGCTCGTTGGTTATATTTAATGCCAGCCGGACAGACACAGGAAAGTATCGATGTGAAGTTGCTGCTGCAGAAGACCAAAATATTTTAGCAGAGATTACGGTTAATCTCACTGTCAAAGGTGAGTATCGCCACAACATACAGAAATGGTCCATAGATTGGTGTTGAGATATTCGGACTATATGACAAATGTTGTTCTTCATTTTTTAGCTGTCACAGGCTATTGATCAGACTGTAAATTTCAGACTTCAGTCATCTTGGTTCATCTGGTTCAGTTATTGCTGGTTTGTAGTTGTCTGTTGCTGACTGTCTTATTGTAGTTGCCAGAAGCCAGTGCTCCAATTTAAAGAATTGTATGCACACATTGATTTAAATATCAGAAGTGGGATATGTGTGTTTAACCAAGCAATCTCATCTACTGTCAACTTGAATAATACAAAATGCTAATAGAAAAAAACGGTTGCAGCTGTCAAGTGTGGGCACTTTGAGGCACAGTTGTGTTCAGAATTTTAGCAGTGTTTTTAAAATAGTAAATAAGGCTCAAAATCATTATAATGCCTTTATTTGCATACTCACAAATGTATTGGAAACACTCCACGTTCTATTCCAAATAAAAACATGATGAAAAATGTCAGATTTTGTGTTATTTCTTTACAAAAAGTTAAAAAAGGGAAATATTAGGCTGTACAAAATGATAGCAGTCTCTACATTCCTGTTTACAAACATTCACTGTATAAACTGAATATTGATGAACTGATATTTAGTTGTATAACCACTGTATCTGAGAAGTGCTGCACATCTGTGTTGCATGGAGTTGACCAACTTCTGGCATCTATGACCAGGAATTCCAGCCCAGGGTGATAGGACTCCATTCCACAATTCTTCTGCATTTTTTGGTTTCGCCTCAGAAATAGACATTATTACATTGATGTCTAGGGATTGGGCTGGCCACTCCAAAATGTCAATCTGATTGGTCAACCAAGGCGTTGCTCGTTTACTGGTGTGTTAGGGGGTGTTGTCTTGTTAAAACACCTTTTTCAAGAACATTTCCTCCACAAGTATTTTGATGTATTCAAAAACTGATCCATGATCCCTGGTATACGATAAATAGGCCCAACACCATAGTATAAGAAACATGCCCATATCATGATGCTGTACCACCATGCTTCACAGTCTTCACAGTGTACTGTGGCTTGAAATCAGTGTTTGGAGGTCATTTGACAAACTGTCTGCGGCCCCTAGACCCAAAAAGGACGATATTGCTTTCATCAGTCCACAAAATGTTGAGTCATTTTTCTATAGGCCGGTCAATTTTTTGGTAAACTGTAACATCTTCTGCACAAGTCTACTATTGTTCAACATTGGGACTTTGTGAGAGCCTCTTGTTGATAGCTTCACTTCACATTGAGGTCGTCTAATTGTAACTCACAGGTAATTTTAGACTTTCTTTCATCTCCCTGGAGCTAATCGATGGCTGAGTCTTCTGTCCATTTGAATGGTAGTGTTCCAATGTCTTGCACATCTTCTGGTTGCCATTTTAAATTTAATGCATTCATTTTCAGCCAAGAAAAATACCAGCATGTACACTCACTTGCTTTTTTTTAAAAAAAAAAGTCCAGAATTGCCACCTGTTTTTTCTCAGAATAAATGACAGCACTGCTATTATTTTGAATAGGCATGTTTTGATTTGGAATAGAATGTGTTTCCAATGTATTTGTATGCATGGAAATAAAAGCTATTATAAGGACTTTCAGCTTTATGTTCTGTACGTTAATGTGGGGGTGTAAATAATTTTCATCCATGACATGCATATCTTTGTGTGATAAATTAAAAAACTGTTTTCATAGGAAAAAGGTTGAAAGAGGCCATCTCTGACCTCATTAGCTTCTTTCATTTATTTGTTTGTTACTGTCTGCCACCTCTAGTAAATCCTTGTTCATTATGTTAAACATATACATCCAGCACTTTTTTTTGCTTTATTTCTTAGTAAAACCAGTGACTCCCCAATGCCAAGTGCCCAAGTCTGTTCCAGTGGGAAAGTCTGCCATTTTGCATTGTCAAGAAAATGAAGGTTATCCCAGTTCTGTGTACCGATGGTATCGCAATAGTGACGCATTGCCTGAAGACTCAAAAACCAACCCAAAATTTCTCAATTCATCATTTACCTTAAACACCAATACTGGCACCTTGGTAAGACTAGTGGTCATGTATGCAAAATCCCTATTTAATGTACAGCGCTGCGTAATATGTTGGCGCTATATAAATCCTGTTTATTAATAATAATAATAATAAAAAAGGTGTGTGTGTGTGTGTTAGAATAATCTAGTTTGTAGATATGGGGATGTCACATTGTTTGAACTTTTGATGTGGTTAGAAAGATCTAGTTAAGGTTTTTATGTGTGAGAAAACAGAATACTCCATATATAAAGGATATTGAGATTTTAAACTTCATCATATGGTGTGAGGTAGTGTGGTGTATATACTGGGTCACACTAGTCTAGAAGTAAAGCCTGGATATTTGGAGAAACCCTGGTATTGTAATATATTACGTGGCAGAAATACAGTGAAGAGGATGGACACTGGTTCAAAATAGGTTTATGATCTTGGGGTTGAGGCTGTATATTTAGGCTGTATACTGTGGCAATAAAAAGTTGTCAAACTATAGTAACTGTTATGGTAGTATTACTTTAGAGGGAAAAATGATGAGGGAAAATAAATGGTAAACAATAACCAGCCCTTAGGCCATAGTGGATTTTTGGGGTCGGGAGGGGCTTGAAATGGGGTACATTTTCATAAATAACTATGGGAGGGTAGGGTGGGAGAAAGGGTCTTTTTGGGATTGGGAGGTGGGTACAACAACCATGCCTAGTTCACCAGATATTCAGAACATGAACTAGGAAGAGGGGGCTCCAAGCTGATTTCTCGGATGAGCCGAAGTGAATGAGATAATGAAATGCGGCCAGCATGTCCGACAGGCCATACATTTTTCCATATAGTCATTATCAAAAGCTTTCATTTTCTCCATTCTCATTTTATCATTAACCCTGTCATTACCCAGTGGGCTAGGGAGGGTGGTGATCCCTGTTTCCAGAAAAAGGGAATGAGTTGGGGAGCAGCTGCCAGTAGGTGGCCTTTCAAGGTTTTCTTTCGTGAGGCTGGAGAGCCTGGGAGTATTGATAGTAACCCAATTTCAGGGGAATGCAAGATGGGTATAGCAAAAAGTTCTGAGCGTACAAAGACAATCTGGTTTCAGGACTGGAGAGGATCACCAGATATGCTGGTAAGTGCCCTCCACTTTGCTGTACCTCAAACAGGTGTGCTGGATTCAGAGGGGAATACACGGTGTAGAGAAACTGGGTCTCTGTACTACAGAAAAAAAAAATTCTCCTGTATGTCTCCACAAAACAGGATTTACGCTTCAGATTAAAAGCAGTGTGCCAGTCCTGCTTCACAACCTCATGCCCTAAGTTTCTATGCCAGTCATTTGATATACTTAGGCGTGAGCTTGTCATAGACCTGTTTGAACATTTTATATAGCATAGGCACCAGGTGACGTGTGGATATAAAGAGCATACACACCTACTCAAAATCTGTTAACGTTCTATGTATGTGGCGATAGGCAAAGTGTTTTATAAAAGGTGTTAAGTTGTAGTTTCACTAACCACAATCCTTTGAGACAAATGTTTCAAGTGTGGGATTCACAAAGTGTCTAGCTTGTGGCCAGAACTTTCTAGTGTAGCCTTTTATATTGTTTAGATTAAGCCCAGTAGGGAAAGAAGGATTATCGAAGAGGGGAGTTAGTGGTGAGGGCATGGAGGATAAAGTAAGATGCTTGTAGACTGAGCGCCAGGCTTTCGGTAGTAGCCTTAGTCCGTGGGGAACACTCCTTTCTCTGCGTGACAGGAGGGGTAATTGTTCAATTAGGGTAGAGCGCTTTCTGGTAGGTAGGCTTTGCCATTCAATCAAGTGGGTAGGCAAGGCCAGATATTAGAGCCTAATCTCAGTCATACTTTTTTTTCCTTTTTCTTTTTCCTGTTTCATAATGCATAGCTCTATCCACCTTGAGTTTCTTTCTTCTGTACAATTCTTTTTATAGCGTCAGCTCAATCACCAGCTGTCTCTATCCCAAGGCAGCCAACAGTATCTGTATTGTGTTTAAGTTTTCTGATAACACATGGATCCTTTTTTTTCTGATAACATATGGACACATGGATTGGATTTTCAGCTTACTTTTCTTTGTATTTGCAGAAGTTTATGTAGGATTTTTTTTTTTTTTTGTTAACTATGTATGAATGTAAAAGTTAAAGATGTACAAGCTGGTTCACACTGAATACAGAGTTTTCTTTCCTGTTCCCTTTGAGTCAGAAGGAAGAGGATAGGGTCAAGCCTCCACTGTACTCTGTTTACTGTTGGAACAAAAATACATTTATCTGTTTATGGTTGATGGAGGTTGATAGTTGTACAGTGTTCTCCCCAGAAAAAATTTTCAGCCGGGTGGGGGAAAGCTGTAGCCGGGTGGTCAAAAAGAGGGCAGGGCAACACACTGCAATTTTAGTGTTTTTGTCACAAGTATCCAGTAACCCCTATTAGTGTCAGTGTTCTACCTAACCCCTATACCTTGTTCCAACTTTCTAATGCCTGCCCTGTTAGAATGTCTAATTTTTCCATTCTATGTATTTTTGCCCAACTGTCCAGTGCTGTTTTCGTCCAACTGCTTAGTGTTCTAAGATAAAAGAGTGTAATGCCTTGAAGTAGTGTAATAGTGTGATCAATGTGGTGTAGCAAGTGAGGCTTGGTTCACATTAGCAGCAAACAAACTGGGCCATTTAGAGTTCCCGAGCGACTACCGGTAACTGCTGTGCACCTGGGATTGGTAACAGGCGGTAGCACCTGGGATTGGTAACAGGCGGTAACTGCTGTGCACCTGGGATTGGTAACAGACGGTGAGTGCTGGGCTTTTCAGAGCTAGCAGTATTTTAACCTGCAGTGGTTCCTGGCGTGAGGAAGGGGAAATGCAGCAAATGCAACCTTACTACCAGTGTGAATTCACCCTAACTTCAGATGTGTCCCATGATGGCTCAGCTTCCCTCTTTTTTTCTGATGCCAACTGTAACGTCCAGCGCTGCCTTGCACTGCACATGCATGGGATTGTGCACTTTTTTTTTTCTTTTTTTTACGTTATGAGAAAGCCTCTAAAGATGCATGTGCAGAAGGAACAGCCCACAGCCTATGTATATGTGACACAAATATCCCCGGAGGCTGCTGATTTCCTCCTCTACTATAGCAGTAGAGTCAGAAGGGGAAATGTCCTCCCCCCAAAAAATGGAAAAACAAAAAAAAACAAAACAAGTTTTTTCATTATATAAAAGAGAAAGTCACTCTGTACATAATGTTAAAAATGTGGTGATGCTTTAACCCCCTCAGTGGTAACCCCAGGTGTAACTCGGGCTCAAAAAGAGATGCTGAAAGCGGTGACCCCGAGTCACACTCGGGGTAGCTAAAACAGTGAAATACAGTGGTAAATACAACCTTACCTGATCCGCCGGCATCCTCCTTCACGATCCCCATCCTCTTGCTTCCTCTGCATCCGATCGACGCTGGTGTGTGCGAACGTTCTGTTTAGGGCGTGGCAGGAATTTTAAATCTATTTGTATTGCATTCAATACAAAATACCTGTATTAAATACAAAATAGGGGATTTATATGTGTAAAAGGAGTACATTTTCTTTCATGAAAATTTATTTTACAGTATAATATAATAGTATGATTATAATATTTATTTATTTTTAAAAATTTTGTTTTTAAAGATTTTGTGTTTCAAACTTTATTATACTCATACTATTATAATATACTGTAAAATACATTTTAATGAAAAACAATGTTACCTCTTTTAGACATATAAATCCGGACAGAAATGAACCGCCCAGGAGGTTAATAGTATCATGTATGTGATAGCAGATGAGGGCAGGACAGCCAGTGTCTCCCCCTCTCATCACTGCCCATATTCTACTAACTGTCTGTGAAGATTATGCACAGTGTGTAATAATGTCATCAGTAGCGCAGTGTGATAGCTGTGTGTGTGTTAAAGCTGCTTGTCATATTCTGCAGCCTAACAACTCACTGTGTTCAAACCTTCAGATCTTCTAAATTGTTGGTCATAATGACTTGAAAGTTTTAGGGTAAAAGGTATCCTCATAGCTACTGGTAACCAATTTCTTTAAAGAATTTTAGGAAATCGGAGTCACAAGTTTAAAACATGTGAAAATTGAACATTGGGGTTGCTGTTTCAAAAGAGAGTATGTCTAAGAGGCCAAAATTGAAAATACAAATTGTGGACCCCCAGGACGACTTACATAGTAAGTAGCATTGGGGTGGGTCCCCTAAATTTATACCCACCTTTCACAGAACTGTAATTGTCATACTATGGTACCCTGTCTGTGTCTCCAACTTGAACCCCAATTCTCTAGAACGAAGCGGTGCAGGGAAACAAAAATATAGGTGCAAGTGGGGGGACACTTGTGGCTAACACCCCCAAACCTTCATCACCATGGCATCATTACAACATAAAAAAATTCTGTCCATCAAAATGCACCTCCCTATTACACATGACTGTACCCTTCCAGTACCTGAACCCCATTTTGTATTAGTGGGCAGAGTTTCTGTTATAAGTAATGAAATTGTGGTGGATGGTAGCCACAGATATTCCCCACACGTTTTTAGTTTCTTACACAACCCATTCCAGGGAAATTGGCGTTCAAGTGTTAGAATTGGGCAGTAATGTGTAACAGGGTAGTGTATTTTGATTAATTTTTTTATGTTCTAATGATGCTATAGTAATGAAATTATTAGGAGAGTTAGCCAAAGGTGTCCTCCACTTGCACCTATATTTTTGGTTTCATACAACCTGGCGCTCTAGAGAAATTGGGGTTCAAAGAAGAGAAGCAGACAGGGTAGCGTAGTGGCTATGAGAGTCCCCTGTGTATCCTGAAGTCATTACAACATACGGTTTAGGAGATATGAAGGTTTGTACACAATGATTTCTATCAGAGTTGCTGCTGATGACGTAATTGTACACAGCCACTCGGGCAGATAGTTTTAGAAGCAGCTTTTTTTTAAATTCATTCAGATATGGGGGCGGGGCTGCCTGTGTATCACTCCTATCAAGGCTGAGCTGTGTGCTGAGCTCCCGCCCACCTCTCACCACTCCGCCCACCTCTCACCGGCAGCAGCAATCCTCTGGATCAGTGGTCACCAACCTTTTCTGTCCCGCCGACCACTAAAATTACTGGCTCCTGACCGCACATGCGCGGGGAGCCGGGTGTCAATCAAAGGGGGAGAAACCTCCCCTGTAGTGACGTCATCATGACATAACCCCTGCTCACTCTCCCATCGCAGATCTGAGCCCTGTGTCGACTCAGCCCGCCTACTTCCCTGAGCCTGGGATTTGTACAGGGGATGTGGTCCGCGGCTCTGGCCAGTGCGCCCCGCCAGCGAGGCCAGGGCCGCAGACCACTAAAATTTTTTTCCGCAGACCAACAGTTGGCGTCCGCTGCTTTGGATGACAGCTGAGCACTGAGCAGCCTCACTGAGAGCCGAGCAGAGGATTAGAGCTGCGGATGGGAAGTTAGCGGGGGAGGCACGGGAGCCGAGCAAAGCAACTGCTAAAACTTTCTGGGGAGAACTATTTTTGTAGTTTGGTCTTTTTTGGGGGGCCCAGATATCATTAAATTGTTTTATGAGTGTGATTTTTTTACTGGGAAAATTTGTTTTCCTTTGTTTTTTGGATATTTTATGCTGACAGAATTATTATTTTATAGACTAATCTGGTTGTTTTTGTTTCCGGTCTACCACCTGCTGTGTTTTACCATGCGGTTTATGTGATGGCATCTGTTAGTCCTTGTATTGATTGTCAGACTTGTGTTAACAGTTTTTGCTTTTTCATTTTTAAATTTCCTTTGGTATGAAAATGTTTATTCTAATATAGAAATGTATGTACAAGTAACAGTGGGCCATTTCCTTCATACATGAGGGGTCTAGTAATCGCCTACAGAGTTTTTTAGTTTAAAACTGGTCATGTGACTTCATAGTTTTTTTTTTAAGCAGAACTAAACTTGTATTAAAAAAAATTGTGTGCAAGCAGGTTTATTTTTGCAGAATATGGTAAAAACAGAAGGGATGGGGCTTCACTTTTTTTTTAACCCCCTAACCGCTAAGCCCGTAATTTCTCGCACTAAATATTTTTGCTCTTTTGGATAACCCCATATTTTTTCGCCTACACTAAAATCCCCACTTACCTGGTCCCGCTGTGCTAATCCAGCGTCGGTTCCGTGTTCCAGCGTCGGGTTATTCATGATATCTACTAGAACCCTATTCGGACATATTTCTGTAAGTTACAGGTCTACAATTTAAAAAAAAAAATTTCATGAAAACCTGTGACGCTTTTGGAACAGAAATCTAGAAATCAGTGTAACGCTCAGGTGGTTAAAGGGTTTTAAAACAAATAAAATAATATTATTTACATAAAAGGGTTGTCAACTGCTTTATGTAAAAATCAATTTTGGTGATAAGGAGCTGCCTGCCTGTTAGCTTCTGTACACATATGGCCTGTACTACCAGATATAATATGTGGGGGGAAGTCAAGTTGAGTTGTTTCATTTAGGAAGTTGTATTTATATTTGGTAAGGAGGGCTACTGGCAAAGATTGGGGAAGATAATAGCCTGGGTTTAGAACTTTGTGAAGAGTGAACAGGAGAGGCTTCTTCTGGTCCCAAAAAGTTAATGTAATCTCTGTATGTTTTGTAGGTATTTTCCGCAGTAAATAAAGGAGACATGGGACAGTATTACTGTATAGCCAGTAATGCTGCTGGAACTGCTCGTTGTGATGCTCAGCTCCTGGAAGTGTGTAAGTTGTACAAGTTACAGCTTTTGTGTGATTTCTATGATTATGATAATTCATCAACAGAATGAATTAGCTAAACAATCGACTCAAATTAATATGTAAACCCAGCATGAGGGGTGCTATAGAAATGTATAAATGTTACAAATATATATAATGCTTTTTGTTGTGGTTTCAAAATTTATTTAGGTATGTTAAGGGTTCAGATATTTCCAATGGTGGGGTGAACAGCATATGTCTATCAACACTGCTGTGGAAAGCATGGACAGAATAATAAGCCGCAGAGGACATTAGGGGACTGTTGAGAACATATAGTTTTATCAGGGCATGCCTGTTTCAATTATGCCTTCAATGAAGCAAGGTGTCCTCAATTAAGTTTTGCAAGATGTCATTTAGAAAAGCATAGATAATGCTGTACTAAATTCAAAAAATAATGATTATGGACATTGTTACCTTTTACCTGTAAACCCAGTGCGCAGAACAGAATATTGTCACAGCAAGGCCTTATCTGAGTTGTTAGGGTCTTGTTTAGTTGTTTTTTTAGTAATCAAAATGTTTTTTTTATTTTCAGATGATCTGAACATTGCTGCCATTGTTGGAGGGGTCCTAGTGGTTTTGGTAGTGCTGGTCTTTATCACTGTTGGCATCTGTTGTGCCTATCGTAGAGGTTACTTTGCCAGCAACACTAGAAGCAGTGGGCAAAGGTGAGTTACCAGCTGACTGAACATTTCTGATGGGCCCTTCATCTTCTCATCTCTCAACAGAGGAGCAATACTCAGTATTTTATGTCTCATCTTTAGTCTGTTCTACTGCCTCTGTCAGGACTCTTAATAGAATGGGATGAAGGTTTTATTGTAGCAAAATATAAAACTACTATTTGCTGGATAAACTTTATTTATCTTATCTACTTTAATGCCACTTGTCAGTTGTTTAACTCTGTGAACATGTTTAGTAAATTTAAATAGATGTGCAGGTTTTATCCTTGTATAACTGTATGATAAATATTCCATTTGTTATGTGAAAGAGCAAATAAGCTTTTAACTGTGCACATTGCTAATTAGTGGTCTGATCCAACTTAGCAGCCATATACAACTACAATGACATATGTTTAGACAGATTCCTTCGCCTCGATCTGGCTGTGATAAGTAACGTTCCACCTGGTATTGTATGCTTCATGGTTGTAACCACATTCTGAAAAAGTCAGTTGCCTATATATTCCCCAATATATTGGCCATAGTGATAATAGAAACCCTGTGCTAAAGAAAACCGTTCCTTAAAAGTTTCTGCGTGTGAAGTAGAATGTATAGTGGTAGTTCTGTTCCACCCGCACACATGATTTAGAAGAATAACTGTAACTTCTCTGACATTCTGTTTTTCTTACAGTTACAAGAATCCTACAAAACCAGACTCTTTGAACTACTTGCGGTCAAACGATGAGGTAAGAATGTTGTGATGCTGTTCTGGTTTCTTAAGTTGTTTCTTTATTCCTAAACCCATGTATTGTTAATTTGCTAGCGTGTATATGTATATTATATGTATTGTATGATTATCTTTCTGACAATAGGTATAATAGGATTTACCAAAAAAATTATTACAGATACATACAGGCCATATTCAACCAGAAACATTTCAGAAAGCACTTCACCAAGTGTAAAGCTACACTTGGTGGCAGTAGCAGAAGCAATATGTTTAATCTGGAATAGAATTGTAATTCTGCAGCACTATCTAATAATAGTACATCTTGGGGCCGTCATTATTGCCTTTGTTTTATTTCTTAATCAGGTAACTAAAATCTGCATGTGCTTTTTCACCTACTGTACCAAATGACAGTCTTTGGTCTCCACGAAGTGTCACTTTCATGTTCTAACCTATCATATCAGAACCTTGCACCAATGTAGTACACAATCATGTTGCAAAACCATATAGCTGCAGGCATATGTAGGATTCTTATTTTGCTCTGCTTTGCAAGCTGCTTCCGATGTTATGCATTGGGGATGGGGGAGGTTGCAGTAAAGTCCAAACTCTTGATCTGTGCGCACGGAATGCTTACCTAATCTGACTTTATTGTAATGTCACATGTAGAAACGGTGTTTAGTGTTTGAGTCCACAAAGGGTCCCCTTTCCAAGAATGGAAATGGCTACAACAAAACAAGATTAAGAAATGTTATTATATTATTGTTACACAGTATTTATATAGCGCCAACATATTACACAGCGCTGTACAAAGTCCATAGTCATGTCACTAGCTGTCCCTCAAAGGGACTCACAGTCTAATGTCCCTACCATAGTCATATGTTTTTTATTATACGGTCCAAGGTCAATTTTTTGGAATGTGGAAGGAAACCAGAGTTTGCAGGTTCAACCTCACAAACACAGGTAGAACCTGCAAACTCCGTGCAGATAATGTCCTGGCCGAGCTTCCAACCTGGGACCCAGTGCTGCAAAAACCAAAGTGCTAACCTCTGAGCCACTGTGCTGGCAAAATTCCGTCTAATGTGTAAAAATCATGGTGCCATCCTTGTGAATAAAGGTCCATGGTGCACTTGGTGTAAAGCTAAAAACTTCCCTTTTTCGTCACATATATTGATATACACTCACACAAAATATGACTACTTGACAGCTGTCAGTACCGCCATAGTCCACTTGAGAAAGGTAATGGTTGGCTTGGAGATCATTCTACCCGTAGGTGTCACAATGGCTACAAATGATCTGTATGTGGCTAAATGGCAGAACTGCATCTAATGTTCTCATCCAGCATCTTGTTGTGTCAGTGATCCAGCACACAAACTGAAAAAATAAACTTATTTTTTATTCCAGGGTGATTTTCGACATAAATCCTCATTTGTCATCTGAGTAATTGCACCAGTAAGAAGCTTGGCAGAATAAACTTGCACTGAAATAAAGAAGACTGCACTTCACTATCAAATGTTCAAGTGTTGCCAAAGTCCAAGCAGCCCATGCTTCGCTGAAAGCAGGAACTTCCTGCCTTGTGTGGGTGTGTGTGCACTGTTTACACCACTAGCCAGATCACTGCCAAATATAAAGTGTTTTTAGTTTCCAGGATTTCACTGAAACTGTTTGCAGAAAGTATTCACAAGAAGAACTGAAGACACTTCTTGATTGACAGGAAAAAAAGCACAGAAAATGTACCTATCACAAAGGGACTGACACTTTTGTGGTGGTATGAATAGGATAAAGTCATATCCTAGAGAACTGATATACATTTATACATATCTTTGTTGATTGGAAGATGTTCCCCCACTGTTCTAGTGAAAAGGACTTGGAATCCCCATTTCAAGTGAATAGTGACACATTACTGCCTCTGCTAATTGTATCAGCAATAGATTGTGTGTCATTGATATGAGTAAGCTGGCTATCGTTTTATAATTTTTGTTCTAATAACATTTGGTGTTTATGGAGAGTATTTTTATACATGTGAATTTGTAATATGAAAAATTTTGGGATAGTTAGTTGTACAGTTAGGTCCATAAATATGTGGACAGAGACAACTTTTTTTCTAATTTTAGTTCTGTACATTAACACAATTAATTTTAAATGAAACAACTCCGATGTATTGAACTGCAGACTTTCAGCTTTAATTCAGTGGATTGAACAAAAAGATTGCATAAAATGTGAGGAACTAAATCCTTTATTACACAATCACTTCATTTCAGAAAACATTCTTTGGACAGATGAAACCAAGATCAACCTTTACCAGAATGATGGCAAGAAAAAAGTATGGAGAAGGCGTGGAACAGCTCTTGATCCAAAGCATAGCACATGATCTGTAAAACATGGCGGAGGCAGTGTGATGGCTTGGGTGTGCATGGCTGCCATGGCACTGGGACACTAGTGTTTATCCATGATGTGACAGAAGCAGCCGAATGAATTCTGAGGTGTTCAGAGACATACTGTCTGCTCAAATCCAGCTAAATGCAGTCACATTGATTGGGAGGCGTTTCATAATACAGATGGACAATGACCCAAAAGAGTTCATGTCCATGAGTTCAAGACTACAGGCTGTCATTGCCAGCAAAGGGTTTTCAACCAAGTATTAGAAATAAACATTTTAGTTTCAGCTTTTTAATTTGTCCAATTACTTTTGAAGTGATTGTGTAAAAAAAAAAAAGGCTTTAGTTCTTCGCATTTTATGCAATCTTTTTGTTCGACCCACTGAATTAAAGCTGAAAGTCAGCAGTTCCACTGCATCTGAGTTGTTTCATTTAAGATTAATTGTGTTAATGTACAGAACCAAAATTAGAAAAAAGTTGTCCTTGTCCAAACATTTATGGACCTAACTGTATGTCTGGATGGGGATGAAAGTGAGGGTGTAAATGATGCAGCTGATTTGTATTAAGGGAAATGATAAAATGAGGGCCTTTAGAAATGGCTGGGTGATGGGTGCCCAGCCATAAAAACAAACAATAGATTTAGGAAACTGCTTTAAATTGGAGACTTTTTACTGTATTTGACATACAACCACACTGCTGTGTGGTTTGAAGAATCTGATGCTGGTCTGTAAAGGTATAAATATATTCTTCATGCTGTCAGTGTGTTCCTTTTCATATTATTATATATAGCAAAACCACTCTGTAAAGTCAAGGGTAGGGATGGTGTCTAAGCCTTTCAATGCTGCTCTGGATAACAAGTAAAGTGACTAGCATGGTTTCCCTGCAGAGCTTAGTAAGATGGCTGTATATACAAAGGTTCAACTCTCTCCCCACAGAGATTGGTAAGATGATCACAAAGGGAGCATTGCACCCCTCTCCTTGCATAGGCTGGTAAGATGGCTGTAGGTAAAGAAATGCACCTTTTCTCCACCGAGCCTGGTAAGATGGCTACATACACAACTGTGCACCCCCTCCCAAAAGATCCTGATAAGATGGCTGCATCACAGCAGTGCACCCCTATCCACAGAGCTTGTATAATACAGAGCAACATAAACACACAGAAGCTACTGAAATGTAGATACAGGCAGCTTGCATATAGTACTTGTTTACCATTCTAATGTCATGTTACCAAATTTGCAGTTTACAATAATGAAGTTGATAGCAGTTTTGATAAATCAAAAAAAAAAATCACTGTATTGAAGTTTAAGTTGGCTTTGAACCTATTATACCAGCTGCTATCCAGAACTTTGATTCATTACCAGGTAGGTACCTGCTCGCACCTTACCACACTCCTAGAGGATCATTGAGATCTTGAATTCTGGGTTGGTGTTGGGCCATGAGCATTTGGGTTGCTTAAAAGCAGTATGGTTAGCAAGATGTTTTTTTAGTCTCAACAAATGATTGCCAGACAGTGAATTTTGTACTAATCCTTTTCTCTTCATGTTAGCTATGACATGGTATTACACAACTTTTTCTAAAAAGTGTTAGTGACACTTTTTTAACCCTTTCATTACTGAACTAATCAACACCCTTCCCTACCAGACCATTTTTTCAGTTCTGTAATGCTTTGTTTAACTTTAAATATTATTTGTTTTTTATGTATCCGAACAAAATTTATTTTTAAGGGGGAAAAAAGGTTAAAAAAACAATTTTTTCATATTTTTGTAACAAACATAACTAGAGTGGGTATATCAAAGAATCACCCCTTTGAAAATATTATTTTGTTACTTTGCAGCTTGATATGACAAAAAAAATCCAGCTGATTTACCTAATGCAACATACAATATTTCAGTGAAAGATATACCAGTGACATTTTACAAAAAATAAGCAAAAACAGAATCACTGAGGTGTGGATAAGGGGGCACCTCCCCCATGTCAGTAATTTGTGGAACCACCTTTAATTTCAGACGTGAGTCTTTTTGAATACTTCCTCCCCAGCCCTGACTCAAAAACGCTTGTTTCAGAGGATTCACTTTAGGGCTCAGCTTCAGAATGGGCCAATGTTTTTATTTATCTGTGTGCTTTAGGTCATTATACTTATGCAGGAACCATGATCATTGAAGAAAACAGTTCTGGCACTGGGCACTATGTTTTTTCCTCAAGTTTAGATCTTGAGTCTTGAGATTTTTTTATTGCCTGGAACAACAAAGGTAAGTAGTTTCCATAATACTTTATTTGACACTTGAAGGTTTTATTTTTTAGTGTTATTATTACCTTGTATTTATAAAGCATCAACATATTACGCAGCACTTTATAAACTGCATAGTCATGTCACTACCTGTACTTCAATGGGGCTCACAATCTAATGTCCCTACCATGGTTATACTTGAACACAGTCTAAGACCAATTTTTTCTAAAGGGAAGTCAATTGTCTTACCCACATTTTTCTGGGATGTAGGAGGGTACCTGAGAAAACCCAGGCAGAACATACACATTTCTTGCAGATAGTGTGCTGGCTCAGATTCGAACCTGGGATCCAGTGGGCAAGAGTGCTAACCACCGAGACAACTGTGCTGCCATTGACTGAATTAGAGATGACCCATGAATGCTTGTCTTATGACGAAAAGTACTTAACTCCGTTGTTTCATTTAAGTATTGGTCCATGTTGGGTGTGACTACAGTTTCTTCCTTCCATTAATGCATTGCCTAAGCTGCCTGTCCTATACATGTACTTATAGAAAGGACTGAATCATACTGTAATTATAATTTGTCAGTGACCAATGTGTTTTTGATTTTTGTAAATTTTCTGATGTCAAGTTACTCACCATCTAAGAAAAGACACCACATCTTGACAAATAGTGTGCAAGACATCATTGAAAAATCCATATTCTTAATGCAAATGTTCTCCTGTATCTAGTGAACCACACAATAACAAACAAAAACACACCAATATATATTAATTAATATAATTAAAAAATGGATTTCTTTTTGTACAGTTATATATTATTTACTAAGAGTCATAAACCCTAACCCATAAAATCAATATTCATGCCCCTTACTTGTCATAAATGCCTTCAAATAGGAACATTTTTTGTCATTATTCTTTAAATAAAATGTATATATTGTTTTACATTTTGTACTTCATCATGTACTTTTTGTGAAGATGATAATAATAAAGCTGTTCAATGGTAACTTTCGCAAAAACAGAGCACTTACTTGCCTAAAGCTCCAGGCTTGATGTCTGTTAAATATACCAGTGCAGTGTGTTCTTCATTCAGCGGTGAGTTAACCGCTTCCTTGACTAGAGGGTTAGGGCTTAGTCTACACGGACAGTTTCCGCAGCATTTAAACACCTATGTTTGAGATTCACATGCATTCCAATTACACAGTCCGCACCAGAGCATTTGTGGTTAGCATGTTTTTAAGTGTTACAGAGAATGCATCCTCCAAAGCTGCTGCATCTGGCATAGGGATGCAGATCTTTTTTCTGACATGTACTTGCATTAAAAACAAGGCCACATTCAAATCCTGGCAGTGTGAAACAGCAGTAAAGAGCTGCTTGGGGTGGGTTACAATGTATTTCTACATTTTCCTTTCCCCCTAGGCTAAACCATGGGACCCCAGTGCAGAGCAGTAGTCTGTGTGGAGCTGGCAGTTTTCACCCAAATGTGTAATTTCACATTTCCTTCTACAGTATACATTTAACAGAATGTTGAATGGCTCTAATATGCTGTAACAAAATGATGGTTCTTTTAAATGAAATTCTGAAAGCCATGTGACTTTACCTTGTAATTAATTTTTCGGGTGTTCATTAATTGTTTCTTCTGGATCTTTTCAAGTTATTTTCCTGGTAAAGATCAGTGTTTGGTATTGGTCATAAAATGTTAGTCACAATAGTTATCCCCTTTCTACTTTTCCCTAACTGTGCATTGTTTTTTCTACATTGTAAGAATAACCCAATGAAGCCTAAAGCTCAAACTCTGTGATTGTGTATTTTATATAGGTTTGTATGTATGTCCATTGATTCACCAGATTGGGGTTATACAGAATAGATTGGTATTTACACAACATCACATCAGTCACAACATTTAAACCACACACCTAATATTCTGTAGGTCCCCCTTGGTTGTCAGTTTTGACCCATCAAGGCTTTGACTTCCCAAAACCTCTGAAGGTGTCCTGGATGTCTGGCACCAAGATGATGATAAGTGGAGCTGAATGATCTGGAGAAGAGACCATAGGTAGGTTTTTACCTCAGGTGTATGTGGGAAAGACAATCTTTTAAAAAAGAGTTTCCAGAGATACCACAGTAATATTAAAATGATGATTGAAGGAGTTGGCTTCCAGCAAGACAGTTGCACTACATTTTGCACAGTATCACCATACAATTCATAAGCTAAGGCATATGGTTATTGAATATGTGACTAAAAAATCATGGTGGCAGGGACTGGGATAACTTGTTGATCAGGAGGGAAGTCTTTTGGATATACTGTAGACTTTAAACACAGTGACACCTCAAAACTGCATTTTCCTTTTCTTGATTCCTAGATGAGATATTTTAATCTCCCTTGACCAACTTTTTATGTTAAACCTGGTGTGTGTTTGGATGGGCATAATGATTTGTTTATTTTGTTTCATTTACCAGTTAAACTTTTACACTGTATTTGTATGATAAATAGTGATCCAAATGCACCTAGGACTAATGTGCTTGCTGTTTATATTGCCTTTTTTTCTTTTGTTCATTTTTTCCCTCTTCCCACTGGCCCCTCCCTCCTTTTATTTTTGCTGACATTACAGAATTATACAGTGTAAGTCTGTAACTGATACCTCTCATTACCTAGTTACTACTGGACCTGGACCACGAATATAACTATGTGTTCTACATGCTTTAACTTTTGTCATTTTTGCCTCCAGGAAGGGACTTTGCACAGACATAAAATATTGGCTTTTCAACATGTTGCGACTGCTTTTATAATAAAGCAAGAATCCTGTCATTTGGAATGCTGGCGACCTTGTCTTCTGTTTTTATAAGTTTTACATGAGGCCATCCGTGGTAGTCACTTCAAGTGGCATTCGTCTATAACAAGGTCTGTTTGCTATTAAAGGTGCATTCCTATCGCGCCCATGCCAATTTAAGGCCTGTTACCAATAATCTGTAAACATAAAAGTAAGTAAGCTAGGAGACTGCATTATCTGCTGGTCCCCGTTCCACACACAACCTTGTAAAGTGGAAAAAATAAAAGAACACCATTGGCCTTCACTTTAGTGGAGTATAGAGCTATAACGATGACTAAAATGTCATTTTTTGTGGCCTATGTAACTACCTTCATGAAATCTCAATATATGCAGCCTTCCCCACATCTGTGGACAACAGGATCATATAATGGCAAAAAAAAACATTGAGGCACTTTTTACCATAGAAGGTGAAAAACAAATGCAGATCTGCCCTGTCCAGCCCCTTTCCAAAAATTCAGGTGTTTAAATTTTGAAAAGTTAATGAGAAAAAGAATATACCAATGAAATTTATTTGATATGAGTAATTTATTCACCCCCTGATGCTGTTAGGGTTCTGAGAATGCTTACCTGATATTCATTCCTTTAAATAAAAATAATTAGGACCCCACAAAAGGGTTAATTTCCTTTATTTTTGACATATGTTAAGAAATAATCCCTTAATTTAATGATAGTGTTCCATGGTTCTTTATCAAAGATTTACGCTCAAAGGAATGGATCTGCTTAGCAAGTCCCTGACCCAATGAAAGCATATTGTAAGTGTTCTCTATAGTGTTCCCTAACCGTAACCCTAAATTAAGCATATGGCCAACAGCCTAAGAGTTTACCTTAAATAAATGGCCATATGGAAAGTGCCTACTTCTTTTTACCAAAAACCAGGAATGCGGTAAAAGATTATCTTTCTTATTCGTAGCATACTAAACTATACAAAATCCTTGGGAATCTCAGGCATTAGAATATAAACAGGAAGTTAGGGAAATCATTAATAAACCAACATATGTACTAGTCCCTCCCCTGGGACGATGCATTTTTACAGAGAGGATAAGAAGGCAAATCAGAGTAGAGTACGGCTCAGACAATTTGGCTGCCAGACAATTACAGTTCAGCACCCAGATTGGAAAATGACCGGTGTAGTAGAGCTCAGCCTATTTGGCCACCAGACGATGACATCTGTCATTGTCAAGTGGCCTCCTGTACCAAGTACAGCAATGTCAGATCATAACAAGAATTACTGTCCGGTTCTTTTAGGGGGTCTCTTAGTAGTAGATCCTAATTAAGAAGATTTATTGTTGCAACAGAGAAATGCAAATGCTTAGCAGTTAAAGCAAAGAGATTCTAACTAAAACCAGGAAATGCATCAATCTTTAAAGGCATACAGAATCACTCCTGTATCCAATAACGTATACTCGGAAGTCCATATAAGCATAAAAGTTCACAAACAGGTAATGGGGTGGATAAACCACATGTCTAGCACTTTTGGCACCGAAGTGACCGTCCACCATCTTGGATTCTTGTACAAACTGGTTCTAACCACAAGGGTCTGTTATCAGCTTCATGGCCATCCTGTGCTCAGCTTTCAGGGTCATCTCGCTGATTGCTTCTGTTGCAAGTGCTGCTCTCTTAAATCAGTCAAGCAAAGCAGTAACTATTCTTCAAAGAGTATATTTTATATGCTATATTCAGACCCCCTATATTTTAGATTAGAATAGCATTGATTTTGGTCTGAATAACTCTGATTGGAACTGACCACCACTGTCCATAACGTTGTACCAACCAGTGTAGGGACAAGACATTACTTTGATAGTAACAGACTATCTCTTTAACCAAGAGAGTCACATTTATTTTTATCATGCTATCAAAGTGGTATAGGTACAGCGCATGACTTAAGATAATGCCTATATCACTGCATTAAAAAAAGTTTTCTATACATACTGTGCGTGATCTAAACCTCTGGTCAGATAATTGGCATCTACATGTAAAAGATTTTATTGTGTTAAGGTTAAGGTTACAGGATGAAAAAAAAACACCCTAAAAATATATAGACAATTAATTCAGCAGTGGTATACTTATCAAAACATTGGTGTATAAATATTAAGGGTTTGAAATCAAACACATACCCATGTTTTGGTATGCATTCCATTACCACCATCCTAGAAATGGCAACCAGTGCAGTCAGGGAGGCAGACATGCCCAAATTGGAACCAGTTACCATTATTTTTTTAGACTCATCTGGGAAGTATTTTAAACAATAATGTCGAGTAGGCTGACTAAAGTTTAAAAAAGGCTCCAATAAAGTGGCAACAATTACATTTAGTCTTAAAAGTTTGGGTCAGCTAATGGATCAGGGCTGACCAGCTCCAGTCCCTAAGGGCCAGGACATGCACACAATTTAAGTATTTCTGTAAGCACACATCAGTGTCAGTAGTGTTTACAGAGTCAGTCTCAAAAGAGACCCTTATACTTGACAGAGCCTGGTAAGAGTTAAATTAAACCAACAATGCATAGAGAACTAAAGTACCACCAAAAGTCTTTGTGTTACAGAGAGAACTTTGGGAGAAAGAGTGCAGTAGCAATGGACTATACATTCGAGTAGCAACAAGCCGATACAGGGTTACCTGCAAATCACTAGTGCCATAGGTGGCTGTCACCATTTGAGATGCTTCTTGATTGAATGAATCACAGAAGAGAAGCAATCACAGAGGAAAGCTCCAAATAGTCTTTCAGCCTCGTGAGGTCCTCTGTAGGAACTTTAGTGAGAAGGAGCACCAGCAAACCCTGTGACAATTCTCCCTGAATCTAAATTGTCCTGAAACAGAAGCTGCAATACCTTTGAATCATCCTTCTTATTGTCCATGGTGCCTAGAACCTCCAGTCAAGTAGACATGCTTGGCTTGCCCATGGGAAAGGATTTCTCCCACTGCTATTGCACCAAACTGGCACTACTGACAATACTGCTGACAAAAGATATACAATTTAGTAATCCACTAAAGGATAAAGTTTCAACCCAGTACTGGCCTTCCCAATTCAGTGAAAGGAGAGCAGGCCCAGACTTATTTCTACTCCAAAAAGTAGGAACGAAAGTAAAAAGAAAATACCACAAAATATAAAATGCCTTTGCAAAACAGGATTACATTTTTGCCAGTTCGTTTGGACATTGAAATTCACATAATTTCCTAAGGACAGCCTCATACATCTGCCTGCAAAGTTGTGCACAGGCCATAAAAAATGTGGCTAGATAAAGATGATTGTCAAATAAGCAAAGCAATTGAAAAACAATATCACTTTTCACAAAGAAACAATTTGATGCAATTATATTGCAATGTACAGAATTTCCCATCGATAACTTTTGTAATTGGTACACAAAACCAATTTTTGTAACAAAAATGTTTGTAACATTTCATCATATAGGACAAAATAGAGGACTATCACTGTAACATCTAAAGGAGGCTTCCTTGAGCCTGTCTGCTAAAGGTATCACCCATTATTTTGTATTTAGGAGGTAGGGTCTTTACAAATTATCAATGCATTTATAAAAACAGCATTCCCTTCCTTACTGATGCGAACAAACACTTCAGTTTAGAACTTTGAAATTAACAGAACATCTGGAGGATTAGCATCATAGCCCTGTGCTATTTCATCATTGACTCCAAAAGCTGTGCACTTTAACATTGCAGCCCATTGAAAAAAAATGGACCTTGTTCAAATTTATTATGGCAAAGGAAATGCTATTCTATACAAATCTGGACTAATACCCTTCCAGAGTCTGTCTGCAGACATCAACACCACATCATTTTGTATTTTCATGCTACTAAATTTAAATGGAATTATTGAATCAACACATTTAAAAATGGTGTTAACTTTCTCGCTGCCATTAACACTTCGCCTTAGGACCTTAACATTTGCAAGACTTCCTGAAAATAATTTTTTTTTAAATCGGTATGCAAATTTATAAAGCTCACTTTTTTTGCAAAGAATTCTTTGGTGGTCCGCAGCTCTGACTGGTTCACCCCCCAGCAGGGCGAGGAGAAGGACCCCACTGGGGGTCAGACCTGAGAGTGGGTGGGTTCTGGCATCATGACGTCAATCTGGGGGACATTTCTTTCCCTTTGAGTGACACATAGTCAGGGGTGTGGTGGGGACGGCACACTTACATAACAATGATGCTTATGCAAGCTCACCATGGTTAGTAACGTGCCACCTGTTCTTTTTTTACAGTCCACACCTGGGTGTAACATCTTCAGGTCACATCCATCTGCAATGGCCAAATACTACACTTCTCAATCTTTACACTACAAACACTTTGAATAACTTAACATAGCTTAAAATAGTGCTTTTCCCATGCTGCTTTCCTAAATAAACCAATGTTTATATACCAATGATATATATGCATATTGTATAGGACATTAGGGGTGGGTCCCTGTACCTTTATGGCAGGTATATTCTCACCTGCATTAGGTTGGGGTCCCTCCAAAAACTGGTAAAAGCTTTGGAAGGAGGCCAGAAAGTTTTGTTTGGCAACCAAGAATTGCTGTTTAGTTAGTTTTCTTACAGGGCACAGACTTTAGGATAGGAAAGAATTATCTGGGTGGGCCTTTCTATCCTAGTGCAGCACAGGCCAAGCTTTTGGAATGACCTGACATGTCTGGGGCAATCAAGAACAAGGCGTGTCTCAGTCTGGGAGTAAGGATTGGGGCTGAAAGCGGCAGCTCCATGTTTGGATGAAAGACTGATACTGTGACACTTTGCTACCTGTAAGTACCAGGTGTCCTCTTGGTGTAGCTACGTTGGCAGCAGGACTTTGAATTGCTGACCTATGGAACTTATTTCTAAACTAAGCAGTTTTTTTTGCTTTAGACTGAATTTAAGCTGTTTTGATTTTTGCCGGAGCCAAAAAAAAAAAAAAAAAGCTTCTGGTACAGGTGCAGGCAGGCACTGTAGTAAAAAAAAAGGCATTTATAGGGACACTGGAAATTCCTATGTCCTATATTTCCCTCTAAATAACTTTTGCAGCATCTTGCCAGGGTGACAGTACAGCTCAAGTAACCATGCTGCAAGAAGCCACAATGTTTACATGCGCTTTTAAAACTGTGTAAAGCCAGCCTTAAAAACATGCAGTTGGTAATAGGCAAATACAGATCCATTGTGACATTCACTCTGCAACAAGTCCATAGTAACAATGACATTCCGCAATAACATAGGTGAGAGTCAAGTAATGTCACCACAACTGTGTGCACAAAAAGTTAAATGGGAAATGCATCAGAATCTAAATTAAACACCCAAATAATTACCCCATTACCCCACAATGACTACAACAATTTTCTGCTCCCTCCCTCCACTCCATATCTAAGTTCCAGCTAATGGAGGTCTTGTAGTTCTGATCTGAGATAATTTTTACTTGGATTTCAGCTTTTCTGACCATGGATCAAAATTTGGAATATGAGCAATCCAAACTTCAATTTGACATTACAATAGTAGTACTGACTGGTATAGGAGGGCTCGGCCGATCCTGCTGCGCACATGTTTTGTAGGCCCTGGATGATGATGATGATAGCTGAGCCATACTATATCTGTAATTGTCAGGTTTCTAACCTAAAGCTTTCCTCCGGTGCCTAAACGTAACTTTCTAAGTTTCTATCCTTTCACCACTGGGTCCAACACAACCAAACAGCCAGCCATATCCATCTCTTCCCACCTGTCTGACCTCCTCCAGCTGCTTGCAATCACTTTTCCTGCAGGCCTCCAGTTGGAACTTTTTTCAGATGGGTCAGGGACAACACACAACAAATTTAGTGCTCCCAGTTCTTTGTGTCCTAGGTGTCTGGAAACTCTTATAAGTGTGTCAGCTTTTCTAGTACTCCGATATATTTTATAATATATATCTCTATAATATGCCTGAAATGCCCGGTGCTTGTGTATGGTGACCGTAACTTCTATATTTTATATAGAGTGTATTCACTTTTATGTTACATGAGGTAACTGCTTATGCTTTCTTCAGACCTAATAAATCATTGTGATATTTTCACTTTTTTGATTAGAAAATAATTTTTGAAAAGCATTACAAAAGCCTGCATGAAACCTGTAGGAAAAAAACAAAAATTGAACTATTTATTGCAATATTAACCATTTTTAGGGTTAAAAGGCTGCATGCATAGGGTAACGGGAACACTTCTAGACCTTTGGGAATAATGTGGATGAGGGGAGATTTGAGATATTCAGTTAGTTTGGCTGCCCAAATGTGCTGATAAATTTCCTCAATGTATTTCTATTTCATTTATACCCATTTATATTTTTTTTTTGTTTATGAATTCAGTATATGCTTTTCTGAAAATCATAATGTTTGTAAGTTTTTAACAATAAATAAAAAGTACCCAAGATAGCTTGCTTCTGCCACGGGTCTAAACCTGCACCCTGGTACAATAGGGCTCTGCTGTGGGCAAGGAAGGGTTAACTATCTGAACTAACAGTGACCCTGCAGGTTGTGTCTTCTGCTTTGAGGTTATGAAGAAGAAAAATACAATAATAAAAAAAATACAAATGTATTAATCTCAGCACCAGCACAGATCTGTCAGGGCACCAAGATTCACCACTGAGCCATATATAACATATAACAGTTATATATAACATATATAACAGGGCCACAGTGTTACCCTAGAAAGCATCCAGTTATTGTCCTTAAACAATCTTAACTCGTCCAATAATATCAAATGATTGCAGTTGAAAGCATTTTACATTAAATAATATGTTGCATAGAGATTTGGTTTTAGTTTAAAAACTAAAAAAGGGGCAATTATCCTGTTAAGATGTCGCCCTCCAGTGGTTGGATAGCAGAATTGCATTTTGTATTGCGAGATGTCGCTCCCTAGTGGTTGGATAACAGAATTGCCAGTGTTCATTGTGAGAAGGAATCATGTGGTGGTTGAATGCCAAGATTACCAGTGTGTATTGTGGGAGGGTGCTCTCTGGTGGTTGGATACAGAATTGCCAGTGTGCGAGTGTGCCATCTGGTGGTTGAATTTTAGAACTGCCAGTACTTATTGTGTGAAGTCGCCCTCCTGTGGTTGATTACTAAAGTTGCCAGTCTGCATTGTGGGAGGTCGCTCTCCTGTGGTTGGATACCAGAATTGTTAGTGTAAATTGTAAGATGTCGCCCTCTGGTGGTTGGATACCAGGTTTGCCAAGTGAGTATTGAGAGATGTCGCCCTCTGGTGGTTGGATATCAGCATTGCCAAGTGAGTATTGAGAGATGTCGCCCTCTGGTGGTTGGATACCAGGATTGCCAAGTGTGTAATGTGATATGTTGCCATCTGGTGGTTGGTTACCAGGATGTCCAAGTGTGAATTGGAATATGCCGCCCTCTGGTGGTTGGATACCAGGTTTGCCGCGTATTGGGAGATGTCGCCCTCTGAAGGTTGGATTCCAGGATTGCTAGTGTGAATTGTAAGATGTCGCCCTCTGGTGGTTGGAGAGCATGATCGCTTTCGGGCGGTACGTGCCCGGAAGCGTGTTTTGAGAAAATGCGCCCTCTGGTGTGTGGAGGCTATTGCTGTCAGAAATCAGGAGCGGTAAAAAGATATCACTCCACCTGAATATAGTCCCGACTTCATGCGAGAGAAGCGGCTCCTCAGATAAGTGCAATAAAAGTGACCCCAAATTGTAGACGTTTCTGACCAAAATTTCGGGTTTCCGTAATTCCTATTTAGAGTTTTTATTAATCTGAGAAAATGGTGGGGGTGTATTGGCATGCTGAATGAAATGTGGGGTTATTGTTGCTATTATCACAAAATGTGCTATTCTGAAAGAAATGTGGTTTTATTGCAGTGCTGAGAGAAAGTGGGGTATTGTTATTTTGGGCAAACATTTGTGGTGTTACCTCTATTTTCACAGAAATGTGGGGGTTTTATTGTAATTCTAATAAAGGATCTGATTTATTAAAGCTTTCCAATATGAAGAAGATAAACTATCATGGGAAAACCTAGGTAATCCAGTAAATCTGGAATGGATTTCTTAAAATCTTTTGCTATTATTTGACAAATGTGTTTAGCCTGGACCAGATTCATTTCAGGTTTTCTCCTTATATTCCATCTCCTCTAGTCTTGGAAAGCTTTAATAAATCAGACCCAAAATGTGAGGGATAGTATTACAGTTTTGAATAAAATGTGAGAGTAAAATTGCTATTTTACCAGAAATGTAAGGTGTTATTGTTCTGACAGAAATGGGATGTTGTTAAGAATCTGAGGATTGCACATTAACTCTTTGCAGTTGTCAAGTTGATCTTCACACCTCTGGTTTGTGAAAGCCAGAAATATGCGTTTATGTGATGGTTAGGGGGTTAGGGTTAGG